>NW_026542599.1:71145895-71197512 GCF_028750875.1 Macrosteles quadrilineatus
TAACAACCTGTTTGTGCTCTGGCTCTGACATTGGTTTGATTTACTGTTCACTCAAGAACAGTGACATTAGCCCCTTGCAGCTCGCCCCTCTTGTAGAGTTTTCTTTATCAATGAAGAGTCGGTTGCATTCCAGTGTTATCAAGTGCGCAGGCCCGCGCTCAAGGCCACGTCGTGCGCACAATAACTGATAAGGCGGCCTCTTTATCACCAAACAATCAAACCAATCATGGCGGAGAAAGCGTTGTGAAATCGACCAGAAATTCTGAGCAATTCACGATCAGAAACAAAACGCTCTGAGGATACAAAATTAATTGGTTATGTATAATATTCCTTTTTGGGGAGGGAAGGTCAGCAACATCGTACACTTCAATAAATCAATAAACTCAAACCTGATACACTACTCTAGGGAAGTATTGTGTTTGTAGGTTGGTACACCTGTCACCACCTGATGTGTGTGAGTCACCATTGTTTACATCAAGGGTTGTATGAGTCACCAACATTGGGGAGGTCAGCAACATCAATAAACAATCAGACCAGTTACACCAGTCTAGGGAAGTTTTGTGTTTGTAGGTTTGCACACCTGTCACCACCTGATGTGTGAGTCACCATTGTTTACATCAAGGGTTGTATGAGTCACCAACATTGGGGAGGTCAGCAACATCAATAAACACTCAGACCAGTTACACCAGTCTAGGGAAGTTTTGTGTTTGTAGGTTGGCACACCTGTCACCACCTGATGTGTGAGTCACCATTGTTTACATCAAGGGTTGTATGAGTCACCAACATTGGGGAGGTCAGCAACATCAATAATCAGCTGTACGTTTTCCCTCTGTTAATTTATTCCGGGTTACCCGGTTGACGAAAATTATATTATTGCTTTTCGAGAATTGTATACTTTTTCCACATTTATTTGAGAAGTTATTAATTGTATTTGAGAAAATATCAAATGTAAATGAGATTAGTCAGTTGAATTTGATAAAACGACAAATGTATTTGAGAATAGTCAATTCTATTTGAGATATTACATGGAATTGAGAAATCGTTAATTGTATTTCAGAATTAGAGCTTTTAGTTTGAGAAGTGTTGGTTATCTAATCAGCTGAATTTTGATTTTGACTGTTTCTCGAATAAAATTGGAAAAGGTGTAGCAAAAAAAACAATATTCCTGAGTGTCGGAACAATTAACGTGTCATCATAGATTAAGCATGCAAGGGAGTATGCATAAATGTGTTGTATTAATAGTCAAAGGTAATATCTACGTACAGTACTTATCTAGATTTCACCTAATATAAATAGTAAATGATACACTATACACTAAAGCACCACAATTCATGGTCTGACCTCTTTGCATTTTGTTACAGAGCTAAACACCCGTTTGTTTAGAGCTAAGCAACTTTCTCTTGGACACTTTTATGCAACGCCTCTTCAAACTTTCCACTCCGGCACGCACCTTGTGAACTGCAAACTGAAACTGCACAATGCTATTTAACCAAAGATACAATTAAGTACCTAATTTAATTTACTTCAGTACCTAGTTTCAATAAAGGTCGTTTAAGACTGATAGTCTTGGGTTGTTTATTTAATGAGCTCCAGCCCAATGTCAACAAACAAGGGGATTTTATAGTTTATGGTGGCAACTTGGTGGACAGGCTAGCGATGTGCATCTCGTATTATTTCGCCAATTGCAAGGGAAATACGCAAAAATGCCATATAGCTTGAAATGACCATGTCCATCGATGTTTATTACCATATAACCTAACTTTAGGTTAGACTTTATACATGATGGTTATGACCCAGTAACCACTATTTTTTCTCGTCTAGCCTACGCAAGAGGTCATACTTTCACTTCCTGGCATTTTTACGAGAGGTATTGGTAGCCTATTGTACAAAATACGGGCTAAGTAAACACTTTTTGGGCAAGCGGTCCAAACCCAAAATATGAGTTTATGTTATTTTTTTGTTGGTGTGCCGGGAATCGAACACGTCCCTACCGCACTGAAGTCTAACATGGCAAGATCGAAACGAATGTTAAATTTATAGATTATGGCCCAATATCCAACGGTATTCACTGTTGCACACTGATGTACTTAGCATATCTGGCAACGCTGCGCCGAATTTCATACCACATGGTTGTTATGACCCATATACATTATATTTCACAGTTACTAAAAAAATCTGGCAACGTCGCAAACAATGCCATATCATAGCTTGTTTGTTATGACCGAGTAGCCAACGGTATTGGCTGTTGGACACTGATGGACTTAGCACTATCTGGCAACGTCGCAACCTTGGCACGACGTCATCAGATCTTCCTCGTTTCTATTCTTCCGGCCGCCCACACCTACCCGCGCTTTCTGCGGCCCCGCCAAAGTTGTCACTAAACACTAGCTCATGTGTGAAATTGGTCTATAGAAAGTCTACAAACATTTATGCTCTTGCTTGCACTTAATTAAGTGCCCTTATCTTTACTCTAGTGGTACAAATGCAATACATTCTCAATTATTGCCTGGTTAGCGAGAGGTTTAGCTCGCCTTCAAACCTGAAGGTCGCTGGTTCGATTCCGGGTGGAATTCATTATGAGCTGATGACTTTTGTCACTGGGTTTTGGGCTATCAACTAATGATGCAGTCAGATTTTAAATAGTAATAGGTATTGTATTGGACCTTGGACCCTCCCCTAACAAAGAAAGTAAAAAACAAAGGTGTTGATATAAGTACATGGATAAATACCTTTTCATAAAAATTTCCAGATACAGTACAACAAGTACATGAATAAATGGCTTGTATCATAACTATAACTTTCACCAAATATGTAGGTTCGACTTAATAAGCAAGTTTTTTCAGTATCCCAACACATATAAGACTACTTTGATATTGCCATACACAATGACAAAATATATGGGGTTTTTTGAACTTAAACGCTCATTAAGATTCATAGGTTAAATTTTATAGCAAAAATAGCTTTAGCCTATAGGCTTAAAAGTTTATGTATTTTCATACTGTACTTTTAATTATTAAATGCAGTTATAACTCCGACTTACCCACATTGGACATCTGATTACCCTATTGAAATGGTCAACAATTTCAACGCTAATTTTAATGGTCAATTTAAAGAACTGGCAAAGAATCAATACAGGCCTTTCCTCTTCAGTTGGAACAGTGATGTTCTTTTGACTGTGTTCAGACAAGACAACACTAAATATTTGTTTTTTAGTGTTGCCTTGGTTCAGAAGAGGATGTTATACTGGCAGTTGTAATTTATCAGAAGTTCAGCTGGATAAATTAAGCCAGAGGATACTCCATCATTATTATAATCAATGCCAACCACTGTAGCCCATCTTACAATTCAACTATTAGCACAGATATTGAGATATAGCATACTCCCTTGTACTGGTTTATGCTATAAGGTACCATTTGTATAGCTCTTTAGTTGACTAATTGACTTAAGTTTCAGAAAATTGTGATTGTGGCATCGGAAATTAAGGGGAGACTGTACCTTTTCTGGTTCAATGCTTTTTAAATGGATATTTTCTACAAGTTCAAGTACATATAGCACGAAAACTACTAAACCTATCATACTGATCTTTTGCACACTTAATTATCACATCCATATCTTTATGTTAAACCACTTTTTAAAGAAATATATCAATATAAAAGTTATTTTCAATCATTTAAAAAATAAAAAATGTTATGCAATATTCTAAAAATAAAAATAAAATATTTTTTAAATGAAAATTTATAACCAATCAATATATGATTGGTTTAATGTACTCACCAAGTACCCAGACTAATGCATGTAAAATTTTAAGTCTCTATGTATTACAGATTTTGAACTATGTGTACCTAAAGATAAAAAAAAACTAACTTTCGGAAAACACACTTAAAAGCTTTGCAGCACACACTCAAAGCCATAAGAATAGTGTGGCCGAAACCTCGGTAGAGTTAGCTTTGTTTATTTATTGTTATCATAAGAAGCTTTTAAATATACTAAGTATTATATATTTTCTTAATCAGGAAGAAACGGAGATTAATTTTAGACGAAAAACAAAAATTTAATTTTTTAAGACAAAAAAGGTTCAGTCTCCCCTTAAGTATTTGGCAAAACCTGTAAACATTTCTTGGAATCCACAGCTGTTAATTTCGCCACTTCTCCTTGGACAGGTTTCTGTATAAGGCACAACCTGTGACATGATTTCAAACACACCTGACTATCCACCATCTGGTGTAAACTTGAGATACACTTTTTAAGTTCGTCTAATCTAAGTAAACATTTAATATATACTTTTAAGTTTTTAATGATGAAATGGGTATCACCTTTGATTATACACCACTTGAAAATCATCGATTTGCGACTCAAAAATACACCTAAAATGGCACTAGAAATTAAATTTCCAATAGAAAATAACATTGAGAATGTTTGTTGGTGAACAATTGAAAAAGTTATGTTGCAGTAATGGAGATTAAAAATTCACTAAGTCACCAAAGAAGTTTGATTTAAACAAGTTTCTGGATAGGCCTAGTCCAATAAATTTTCATCGTTTTCAGAATTTTTAAAATAATCTTCTATTTGCAGTCAAAGCTAAACTTGCTTAACTACTTATCATTGTGCAATTGGTTGGTAATAATAAATTTAAATTGTGAAATTTTCAAGTACCAGTATCTTAAGGCTTCTGTGACGTTAATGAATAAAAATTAGTGCATTTGGATAAATTTATAAGCATTTTGTAGTTAAACTTAGTGGCTAAAACCCTTACATACATCAGATAACTATCAATTTAACATTTTAAACTGAAAAAGGAAGGAGTGAAAACTCAAAAGTGATGGTAATAATGGTTTATTTCATCATATAAACATATCTTTGAAAACGCAATTGAAAATATTGAAATCTTAGTCATAATGGATCACATACTTTGTTATGATTGCAACACACTGTCAACTAACTGGATATAGCCTATAGTATAAAAATAGAAAGGGGCTCAGTTAGCATACATATAAACACACTTCAGTATAAAATGTATAGCAGATCAAAAATACACAAGGCACGACATTATTATAGTGTATAAGAGACGCAAATAGCGATTGTATAGTCTCTGTAAAATATTAGAACACCTATGATTTAAGAACTCAAACTAAATGTGATCAAAAGAAATTTTAGATTATTGCTCTACATTTACAATATGGCAAATAAATGGTATTCAAAGACAATTGCACATGAAATAACATTATATTAATGTATGGTTCTATGGTATGACAACCTGATTGAACGTCATAAAAATAATAACTGGATAACTATATCTTTAGTGTACAATAGTTAAAAAATACATAATTGTAACAAATATATTAAATGATCTATCCATAAGCTTTGAGATTTTAAAATGTTCTTCTAATGAATTGCATGATTACATCAACTTTAGTTTTATAAATCTGCAATAATACTCATTTGGAGCAAATCTTACATAGGAATGTGCAAACTTACAAGCTATATTCTATCCTAATTTCCTAATTTAATCACAGTCATAATCTAAAAGGTACAAATTAGACCACAAGAATGCTAAGGTTGACATTAAGAATTATGTTTGGATGGATGTAGGGCCTACAGGTAAAAGTATCTATTGAACTTTGAGATAAAAAAAGGTTCACAGGGATTAGGCCTACAGTAAAGTTTAACACCAGCAAATATTTTTGGGTTACATTCCCTCGGTAATCATTTGAAATATAGGCTACCAGTATATATTTTTAATTTGTAGGATGTGTGCCAAATGAAACATTTCATAATTTTTTAACAAAAAACGATCCTTGTGATTTTAATTATGCCTTTATAGATTTACAAATTAAACTAAGTATACTTAAAACAATAATTATTGCATGAAGTGGACTTTTTAAAGCAAAACAATTTAAAACTAAAACATTCAACACAACAAAGAAGTTTACTGGCACGATTGATTTGCAGTAAACTCTAATTGAAAACCGAAGCTAATTGGTAGACAAAATTACTTCATGAACATTATGTGATTTTAAAAACTGTAAATAGCAGAAAATAATAATTTCTTAGTCAGGCTTCTTTCAAAATAATTTCTTATTACAGTACAAAATTGAGAATAGCCTATAACCACAGTTTTAAAATTTTATATTTATCGAACACACAGGACCGAATGTTCCAGTCCCAGTCGAATTGACTCGGGTTGATCGTCAAAAGATTAGCCTAAGCTATTGAATATGCTCATGATCGATTGCTTAGTTGAATAGTTGTGAATTAATTGGAGCAAAAAACCTGATAGGGCCTAGGCCTAAATCGTTATGAAAATGGATTAAAAGTGAAAAGTAAACACAATGGTAACAAATAGTATAACAAGCACTGCCTAATAATTTAGAGTGACAAAGCCTAAATTATTGTATAAACTCGGGCCTAGTGATCAGGGTTTACTGTAGCGACAAGAAAAGTGACTTAGCGAGCATCATTTGATGAAGTCGCAAGCACTATCTAAGCAATTCAAAATGCTACGTACAGCAACCGGAGAATAAGACGAAGTAGAATCGCCCATTATTCTCTTATTGCTGGACGTACCACCTGAAATCAGCTGATTTGTACAGAGCACAAGATGAGTTTGTTAGATAAACTCGGTTATAGGAGCAAGTTGGAATGTACCATATTAATCATTTAACTGTTCCATGACAGATTATCAGTCCTTCAACAATTTTGGCTGGTAATCTGCCAAGAATCAGGTAGCGTGTTACTCAAATTCAATTTAAGCTTCCTAAAATCTGTGTGTAAACTAAAAGGGTAGGTACTTGAGTTAGCCTACAAGCTTCTGTATGTTTGTGCTGTATGAAGTAGCCTACGTTAACTGAATGTTAAGCGGAGTGTGTACATGACACCTTCAGTACATTCGTTTTGAAGAGAAATAATTTTATGTTTAGTACAGTACTGTAAACAGTAATCTAGGCTTTGTAAAAAAAGAACTGGGAACGGTATCACGTAATGCTGGCCTCACGAGTTTTGACTAGAAATAACAACAAAAACAGTTGAGGCCACATTTTCTAAACCTAACCTATAAATAGCCTCTGTTATACTGCTTACAACTATTGGTTAACTTAAAATTACTTTATACACAGCTCTATGACTCATAGAGGATTAATTGTGCCTCTGAATCAACCTTACTATCAATATAGTAGGCCTAACAATAAATCTTCAAGAACATTGAATTGCTCTCTACGGCTGGACAGATGGTCAAATAAAAGATTTTATCTTTAAAGACAGAATTCCAATTTTCTGATTGATTCATAAGTTCCAACCTTGTGAAACATGAAATAGGCCTACGGTCATCTTGAATGGAAATAGCCCAACTTACTTGTTTGATTTATAAAGTCCGAAACATATCTTTGAGCACATTAGATATTACAAATTTTGTGGCACAGAAGGAAGATGACTTCAATATTGCTTGATTATATCTAGTATATAAATATATATACATAAAAAAATATTAGCTTACAAAATTAAGCTCCACGGGTGCTAACAGGCAGAAAAATGCCCTGACGATAACACTATTTGGCAACCACTCTGTACATGCTCCAAGACTTGTTCCTTTAGCGAACAAACGTGTTCTTTGAGCTTGGCCACTACATTACTTAACTCACTGTTCTCCGTCTTCAACCCCCTGACTTTATCCTCAAGTCGAGCGATCCTCTCCAGCTTCCTTCGTCTGCACTTGGACGCTGCCACTCTGTTTCTCTCCCTCTTCCTCTCCAGTTTGTATCTCTCCTGGCTCTCCATGTCGATGGGTGACATCGGAGGTGTAGGTCCCAGTGGCACAGTCTGAGGTTCCTCCTTGACGGTGATGTTATCCCCGTTGGACAAGAGGCCGAAGCTGGGAGGGTACTGGGAGTCGAGGGTCATGTAGGTATTTCCCGAAGAACTGCTGCTGCTACTACTCCTGGGTAGATCGACATGTTGAATCGCTCCCTGACTGGAGTCGCTGTGGTGTTGGAGTTCGTGCAGGGCTTCTTCAAACCCTCTGGTAAACGCGGCCTGCTCCTCAGTGATAGGTTTGGGGAAGAGTCCCGGCGTGGGAGTAGGAAGTCCAGATTGACCCATTAGCATCTTCTCTATCTCGGGTGTGTTGATGTTGAGCTTCTTGTAGTCCGGTGACGACAACATGGGCGCCGGGGTGGACACAGGAACCAACTTCATCCTCTTGACGGGCTGGCCGCTGTTCGCGTTCAAGTCCAAAGTCATAGTTCTCTTCAGAACCTTAACGTTATCACCACAGTATCGCTGGCGCATGGTGTTTTCCTCGTAGAACGTAGGTTCCATCCTCGTCGCGTTACGAACCATTGGTAACACACTTACAACAGCACGAAGGCCACGCACATCACTGGTAAACAAACAATGTGAACTTGTACAGACGACGTGAAACACTTCGAAACAAACAACACATCCGTTCAACAGCCGGCTCACAACCAGAGTGAACCCGCGGCTTGACAAACAAGCCTTTATCTCGTGACTCACTGAGTCTATTTCTGGCAACTACGTCACTTTCCGCCACTCCGATTGGCTGGCGATGACGACATTCAATATTCTACGAAGCGGTCGGCGCGCTCCTATTGGTCGCGGTGGTGCGCCCCGCACCCGCGCGCTGGTGGCGGAGAGGGGCATCGTTAGTGGCGGGTTTTCAAATATTGTTTTCTTTAAATTATTTCTCCCCAAATCTAACGTTTCATCTTCATTAATTTATGTTTAGTTTATAAATAAAACTTACAAAATAACGATTTTGTCCCCTTATAATTGTTGATTTCATGTTCGCATATCTAAGAAATCCATAAACACTGTAGTTAAAAAAATGTGTGTATATCTTCAAGAAAAAATAAGTGCTACGTTTTATCAAAAAACCATTAAATTTGTGCTATTCTGTTATATAAAAGTGTAAAATTATTTATTGCATTACTCTGCAGTCCGTTCTATAGTTAACCATAAAATCCACAGACTAAACACTTATTTTAAGATTTAAGTAATCGATCAGTTCATTTCAAACTTTACATTCCGTACATCATTAAAAAGTTTCATTGTACGGTATTAAAATGTTTCCACCTCAACAGGTTTTGTACATATGTGTGCAATATACAGTAACTGAAACCAAATACGTACCCACATAATTGTGTGACAAATATATTTCTTGATGACAGCAAATTTATTGTTACAACATTTTTCAAGCAATCTTTCATGATTAATTATTACAACAAAACAATACCTTTAAAAATTAGTTATATGATTTCGTGTTCAATATTTTCACCATACACCCAAATTTATATCAAACTACAGTACCAAGTAAATTTAACCCACTGAAAAAGACATGGTCTTTAAAGGATCATATAGCAATTATTCACATTCAATAAGTTTAAACACCTAACCTAAAAAGTTCTGAATTGTAAAAAAAAAATGGGCAAGTGAGGGTAATTGAGAAACCTTTTCCCAATACCATGGATTCTACGGATTTTACTTGCGCCTTCATTATTCCACCGCTCGGCTCATGACGTGAAGGCATGCAGATTGTGGAATTTGATGTGAAGGCGTCTGGCGCACGCAATCCAAGCATTAACCTTAGGAATTTATCGATGCATTCTTTGGACTTGTTAACATTGAATGATAAGGTGCTACACATTATGCAATTATTTGAAATGTTAATTTTTATAATCACTGAAATTTATTCGAAGATTAATTTGGTTAAACATATTGCTCAGTGTTTTATGGATTCTAGTATTTTTAAGCAATTGCTTTGACCTATCGTATCATTTTTTTACTGACGAGTAAAGAAAGGCCATAAAATATACCTTAAAAAAATGTGTATTGTAAGTTTCGCAATTACAAATGAAATAAAGACAACAAATCTTTCGATTTTGCAATAGGATGAGACACATTCAAAGTAAATGAGTCCTGTTTTGGTAGTTGTTCAGCTTATTCTTCGCACATTCGAAAACACAAAAATAGTTCAATTTCCCTGCCCTATTGGATTTGGATTTAGTACACGAAGGACCATCCCATCTGATTTTACCGGAGGACTCACAGTTGTAAAACATGTCTTTTGCTTTCCAAACCAAGGCCAAGCTCTCATGGTTTTGCAATTGATGCAACTGTTATTTTTGCGCACGTTCTACGTTTTTGGCTTTGGGTCAACCTTCTGTCCAGAGTTTTTTTTACTATTTCTCAATCTTTACTCTGCTATGATACAACACATTTTCTTAATCTTCTAATCTTCTATGTGCCTAAGATTATCATAAATTACTGATAGACTTGTACGATTCTGAAGACACTATCTGTAAACTTTAAAAAATGTACTATAATATATTTAAAATAATATAAATCCAGTGTTTCTGTTCCCTGAAACCAAAGTTTACGAGTTTAATAATACTCGTGTTTAAAAATTTACCAACAACAGCTACTAAAACAAAAGAAAACTGCTTTAAAAATTAAAAAGTCAAGAAAATCTAACATTTTGTGCGTAACAATATATTCCAAAACCCCAAAAATTTACAGATTTCCCCAAAATTATTAATTGTACTTTTTATTAATATTTGGTTTAATTTTTGAAAAAGGTTTAATAAACGTGATTTTTTTTTATTTTACTCCCATGTCACGCAGTAAAATAATGTACAATAATTATAATAAAAACTTGAAATTATATTAATTATTAAAAATAATCGTTGGTCCAGATTTTTCATATGATCAAGCAGGCCTATGATCATAGTGGTCTGAGAAAATACCAAACTTTCTACATCTACCGATTGATATTGTTGATAAAAAAAAAACAAAAAAAACTGTACGTTACTAACAACATTTCGTTGTGTAACGATCTCACAAAGATGCCAGTAGCAGGGATGCAGTATTGCAGTATTGATTGTTTTTTTTCTGTGGGACGCCTCCCCCAACACAGAGTCCCCGATGTGGGTCGTTAGTGGAGGGGGGGGTTGTACCCGGGGGGAAGGGGGGCGATGACTCACCGTTTCCACGAGCTGTCTGGCAACATTCAAGGCTATCAAACAAAACACTTCTCTCTCTCACTCTGTCTCCCGCCCCTTCCTCGTATTGCCGATTTAATTGTTGTGTATGGTGCGTCCCTTCACCCGCCAAATAGTTCCGCGAAACCGAAAACAGCTGATGTCTTCCCATCTTATTACGGGGAATGGAGCAATTTTTAGCAACTTCCCTTGGGAAGTAGCAAGTAGCTATTTATTACATGATGGTAGCTTTTTATTCCCGTAGGTGGGACGGTGGGACCGTTAAACCCGGAATTGGGATGGGTTTAATTTTTAATGTTTGTGTCCCTAGTGGCCAAAAACGCCATTTGTTAATTTTTGGTCAGTCGTGGTAACTCGAGTAATTTAGGTTTGATTTTTATGAAATTTGGCATGGATGTGGCTGGGAAAATTTGGGTTTCAAGTTTTCATCCAAATTAAAATGCCCGACTCTCATTACAATCACAGAGTAGAGTTTAAATACAAAATAGTATTGTAAGGGATATAATCATAGATGAAGTTAATATTACTTCATCTATGATTGTGTACTGCAATTGTATGATTAAAGGTACTGAGAAAATTAAAAACTGTACTCCCATGTTATTCCATTGGTCTATCAATTGCCTGCAGCAATACCTTCTCATAAAATACAATATACAGGGGAGGAAGTAAAAAATAACCGTCACAATCTAAAAATATTGTTCAAAATCTTTCACATTGAACAATAGCAATTAATACAACCCACCGAACAAAAAGCGTGACGTCTGTAAAATAACCAATTTCTGCGCTAGTTTCAAATCTCCCGCGCTCCCCCTCCACGGCGCGAACGGCACGGCAATGATTCGTGTCCGTCCGCCATTAACTGGGTCACGGCGCCGTCGGCCGTCCTGTCCTGCCACCAGTGCGATCCGTAACGGTTTTATATCGTTTGATAACACCATTTATCGTGATTAGGTAGTGAAGTGTACTAATTATTCGAGATGGGTGACGATAAAGAAATAGACAGTGAATTACTCATATCGTTGGTACGAGACAGACCTGCACTATGGGACAAATACGAATCAGCTTACAAAGACAGAACAGCAGTGAAAGAGGCTTGGAAGGAAGTTTGCTGTGGAATGAACGAAGATTTCGAGGATATGAGGGAACAGGATCAAAATGAATTTCGTAAGTAGCAGCTGACGATTTGTTTGACTTTTCATAGATGTGTGACAAATAATTTTAGGTGAAGTGCACAGTATTAGGAAAATTCTGTAATTTGTAAAATCGCTAAAAGGTGGAATAATTTATGAATATACAATACGACGATAGCAATTTTACAAACACGTGACTTTAGATTGGAATCAGATGACCAATAAAGTAATTGCAGTTGTCGAAAAATTCCTAAGTGTATTAAAGAACCAATAATCAATTTGATTATGACACTTTGCACTTTGAGGCCAATTGTTTACATCGTTGTTTGATGCTTTATCAGTGTTTCTGTTTCCTGCGACCAACGACCAAAACAAAAATCCCGCTTACCGGGCCGAGGAAAGACCGTTTGATGGAATGGATGGTCTGGTCAGTCACGTTTTATCCCACATGAATTTTGTGAAAATCCCGTTACCGGTACCTTCCGGTGAGGTTATGACGTAGACATAGACGTGCCCATTCCATGTTGATCTAATTATAATACTGTATATCATAGATCTCGTTTAAACTACAATACCGCCATCCATAGACTAATAGACTATGTCTAATCTATGCTGTGGCCTCTGGGGTTAATTTTATCTCAGAGCTTAAATATCAGAGCTTTTAAATCCCGTTTTATCCCGCGCGTGGTCCAAAAATCCCGTTTTCGGGATAACAATCCCGCTGTGAACACACACTGACTGAGCTGAGATCAGCTGTTATATCGTTGACAGATCGTTATTTGATTCGTTATTCTTTTGGAAAGGCCTATGGCAAAATCTTTAAATAATGTGTTCTCTGTTAATTGCATAGAGTTTTAGTGTTATAGTCTTACCGTTGTTTTGAGACGTATTAAAAAAATACATGTGTACAAAAATAATAACTGAATTATTATAGTCTGATGGGGCAGTCAGGGACAGAGCATTCAGGAGCATGTCATTAACCTTTATTTTCGGCAGTTACTGAACATTAATTATTTGCCTGTTGTAAAATTAATTATGATCCCTTATTTAACTCAGATGTTTGGCAGGTTTGTAAATGATTACAACATTACAACAGAGATTGTTCCATAAAAGTTAATAATATTAAATACTAGGCTAGCTGGCCCGACAGACGTCGTCCTGTCCTATTGTGGTTTTATGTCACATGCTCGTTCATTTTCAAGATGAGCTCGTTCGCATGGCTCAATCACGTCCTGGTTGAAGTTCGTTCGCTACGCTCACTCACCTTTAGGTTGGAGCTCGTTTGCTGCGCTCACTTGCCTTCAGGTTAGCTCGTTCGCTACGCTAACTCGCCTCCAGTTGAAGTTCGTTCGCTACGCTCACTCACCTTTTGGTTGCAAATTAGCTGTTCTCATAAATTAAAAAAAATATAGTGCTGCGCCCTGTTGGTAAACCTATTAACTTTTTAATGCTATTGAACATCACAGAATCAAATTGTTTAGCTGCACCAGCTGTTAAGATTCTTTAATTCCATTTAAATATGAGTACTCATAAGGTTAACATGGGAAACTCCAGAGCCACTGGGGCGGAGCCCTATTGACGGATCTGCACCAAACTTCACACAAACCATCCTTGAATAATGCCTAAAAGTTTCATTACAATCTGTTGAGCGGTTTTGGAGTCCATAAAGGACAAACATACAAATATACAAACATACATTGGATTATATATATACGAGAGGTCGTCCAGTGGTCGAAACTCGACCAAAAATATGTAATGTACTCACTTATCTATTTTCACCCCACACTGTAAATAAAACATGTGATTGGAGTTTCTTTCATTTGTTTTGATTTTCTGTTTATATTTCGTTGTTATTTCGTAACCAGCATAGCAACGCATAAGATCCATGTTAATTTTTTCAAATTTTTAAACTCATTTTTTGTGCTTATCTTTGAGCCTATTTAAATTTATAAAGGGATTCTGCACACCTACAGGAAAATAGCTTTCCAGCGGTATGCGTAGATTTTCCCTACGATGCACACGAGCTGAGAAAAAAGGTTTTAAAGAAACATGCTTGCCTATTAATATATAGATAGATAGATTTGAATAACTACAAAATACAAAGTCAATTGCTATTGTTCTTATTTTAAGGTAGTTTTTAGCGAATTTCCCCGTGGGGAAACACTATTAGTTCAAATTTTTATATAGGCCTATGTATTTATGTAGGCCTATCCATGATCGTGATAACTCGAGTAATTTTGGTCTGATTTTGATGAAATTTGGCTTGTAGGTGTGGGGCGTGATAAACATGAGTGAGTTCGCTGACCAACACCAACCTCGCTAGGATTTGAAAAAGCCCATTTTTGTACATTTTGAAACCCCATAATATCCCTTTTCTATGACTCCCCGAGTCATAGAAACGATATATTAAAGGGTTCAAAATGTAAAAAAAGGTTTTTAAAATTTTTTAGCTTTATAACATGGAAATGTCCGATTTTCAATACAAGCTCTAAATGATTGTTGTATAATACAACAATCATTTAGAGCTTAAAAAACAGATAATTTTGTACATTGATACATTGTTGAAAAATTGAAGAATAAGGAGAATTTTAAAGAAATTTAAAAGAAAACTGAACATTTAAGATTCTTACGTTATTTTTACGAAGAAAAAGAAAACTGTTTTGGTTTGCTTGTTTATGGATATATGTTGATCAAATTTGACATCTTTATTTAATCTATTACTATTAATATTTTTACAAAAACACTGTTTACCTTCCCCGTAGCAGCAAACCTACGTGTTAGCCAATATCTAATGATATTTAAAACTCGAATAAATTAAAATATGTCTGGTTTATGGAAATATTTAAAGTAACAATCCAATCAGACGGATTGAAATTCAATTAGTCTGCAGGTTTGCTGCGGCGGGGGTATTTTTAGTTCGTTTGGACTAACGATACTTGTTTCTTTAGATAGAGCAATTATAAAAAGATGGGCCAACCTACGAGACGCATACAGCAAAGCGAGGCGAAGAGTGATAGAAAGCAAGAGGAATGGTACGAGAGTGAAAAAATATTGCTACGATGAAGACATGCAATTTTTGAACAAAATCTATGATAAAGATGGGTTTGATGAAACACAAGAAGAAATTGACCATAGTTTGTTGGAAGTAAAGATCAAGAAAAAGAGGAAACGACCAAATCCTGAAGAAACACCCAGAAAGCCAGAGGAAGATGTTGAAATAATTCCGGTAACCCCATTTGAACCATCGCCTCTCAACTCACAATTGTGTTTTTTTCAGGGGATTCTTCCCCATTTGAATAACTTTGACGAAAACGAAATATTAGAATTTCAAATGGGAGTTTTACAGCTGATTGCTGGCATTAAAAGTGCAAGGCAAAATGCTTAGTAAATATCTTTGGTGACATATCATGGATGTCAGTGTCTTACCACTCTTGGCTACCGAGGATAGATTAGTTAAAAAGATATTTCTATTCTAATATAGATCCGTACCATAAACAATAAACAATTGTTTGAAAAGACTGTTAACTTTGTTTAGGGTCTAACAAATGTTTATACTCCAACTGAACTCTTTGACTCAAAAAACTTGACCAAATATATCAATTAGTCAGACATAAAGTTCCTATTTTCTAGCTTGGTAGGATATTGATTGAATTTGATTTTGAAAATACTTTTATTGCTGAAAACTGTTTTAACGTGACCGAGCATTGATTTTAATGTATGTTGTTATTTGCTATGACCTGTGCAAACTAGAATAGGCTACATTGTAACTAAAAAATCTTTTAACTATCATATTTAATTTTAATCTTAACAAACTAACCTGTCTCGCATTTTTTAGCGAATTTCCCATATAGGGAATAAGCTTTTTTGTTATCCATTCATCTAATTAAAGCAACTTGGACTAATAAAATCCAGACAACATATATGGTCTTAACTCTTTGGCAAGAGAAGCGTTGGACAGGAAAAAAAACGGTGTTCACTATTGACTCTGTGTATTTATTTATTTCAAGGGACATCTCTATTTTACAAAAATTTACTATTTAAACAGATAAACTATTTTAAGTTGAATGCTTACCTAGAATAATAAGTACCGTAGTGCAATCAAGGTACGGTAATTTAATTTAATCTCAAAGTAATATATTTTGTCCGTTTGAGTAAATTAATATCATAATTGGTTGAGAATGACACATTGTTTTATCATTCAAAAGTGGCGGCATACGGGTAAATAAATACACTATGTATTTATATTTGTTTTATCTTTTAACCTTGTATCCAAGTGATGTAGGCTAAAAGTGTGGTGTACGGATTTATAGTCTGTACGATGGAACCTGTCTCCTTACCCCTACCTAATAGTAGGACTGGCCATTGGTCAGTCCCCAGGTAGATGAAGGATCAGCCAGACTTGTTCCACCATACAGGGCTATAGAGCATTGGGTGGAGATATTATTTTACGGAGGATGGAAATTTAGCATTTTCATTTTTTAATGCTTTTGAATTAATGGTTTGGAATTTTAAAAGCTACATATAAAGAATATTTATCATTTCCTATAAAGCTTTGAATTTATTTTTACTAATTTTTAATTTTCCAAAATGCCTAAGCTGGATCTAAGCTACAGATTTCTGTAAATATTTAAATGATTGATCCAATTTTTGGCAAGACTTGTTGATGAACAGGTGCTTGCTTCCTGCAATTTTTTATGTTACCCATTTTACTTATTGTTCTCATATTTGTTTGAACAGATTGTAAAATAAATTCTGATAAAAAAAATCTCATAAATCAACAACTACAAATAAGTATAATTTTGTTGTCAAATATTTTTTTACATGAGCATGATTCAATCACTACACTTGTCAACTTTTGTTTTAACAATAATTTTGATGAAGAAAATTAATAGTTTTACTTTTACCCTTGCAATTTGAAATTTTAGCAGGGAATCTTAACAATACATTTTTATGTTTATAACTACAAGACTAATATTTTGTTTATTCTCTGTCACATTAATCACAATGAAAATAGTCCTTTTTTATACACAAATTATGAAGTAAAATACCCATTTGACAATAGTTTTGCAGCAGAATTCATCCAGAACAGAAGATGTTAGTTACCAGGATAAGCCATGGGTTTACGTTTACCTTATGGTTTATGGTTTTGTAATCTTGTATGTTAGGCAGAGCACAGAACCACAAAACTCCTTTAATTGGATGGTTTGTATTTTTTTTATCCTGTGATTGTTACATAGATAAGCTGCTTTGATACCTAAATTAAGATTTTAATATTGATAGGTACTAAGGAAGAAATGAACCCCATCATTGCTATGGTAAGAAAATATTGGTATATTAGACATTTAAGCATATTATAACAAAGCGTATTATTGTTGCATTAGGATATATGATGCCGAACTAAAGGAAGTTTAAAATTAATTGAATTAACACATTTTGTAACTGCTTACTGTACTTCCTTTAACATCAATTAAACTCTTTTTACTATTTTTAGGTTATTTTTACCAAATTTATGAGAACATCAATAAAACTGATTCAGTGTGATTGTTTTCTTCAGTTTGATTGATATGACATAAAGATTCAAATTTGAAGTTGTATAATGCCAACACACCAAAGCAAACAAATTGAAATTGATTTAAGGCAAAGCTGAGTGATTGGATTTGATATTCAAATAATATAATTACATTACTGTAAAGTGATGTAAATTAATTATTGAGATAAAAAAAGTGATCAGGATAGGTATGTAAAATATAAATATGGCATATTTGGTCGGAATGTTCCCATTCCCTTTCTGGACCCTTTAAAAGTACAATTTAATAAAAAGAAAACCAAGAACTTACATTAAAGATAATATTTTGGGGTTTATTATTCGGTTGAAGATGAATTAAAAAACCTCAAGGTTGGGCCACTATCATAGTACAGTTGATTGAATTTTTAAGACGTTGGCGTTACACAATTTCCTTTTCGATAATATTATAATATTTGTTAGAACAGGCAAGCTGCAGTGGTAAGTCACATTAATTACAAAAAGGGAAGTAGCTTGGATGAACACAAGGGTGTGCATATCTACATACTTTATAACTAAACAGGAACAGGTACTGAAGAAACAAGACACAAGCCCAGTTCTTTTACAAACTGAACCATTAAAAACCGACCTGTTTTCCAGAATTTCCAGAGGTATTGAATTTCCCTTATAGCCCCTATGTACTGAATAAATTAAATTGTTTGTATCTAAGTTACACATGATGGCTGAAAGGTTTGATCATTTTTAAAATGTGACAGCATGAACATGTTAAAAGAACAAAAGTCAGATTTTTGGACCACAGGGGCCGTCCACATATTACCATAGACTAAACCTAAACATATTACAAGTAGACTTCTCATCTGATTGTACATTTTGAAGTTAAATTTTCGTGTCTAGTTCCATGTTGGTGACACTGATCGCAACTTTACTGTAGTTCAGGTAGACTTCTCATCTGATTGTAAATTTTGAAGTTCGTTTTTCGTGTCTAGTTCATGTTGGTGAAATTGATCGCTACTGTAGTTTCAACAACATTTTGTTTCTATTTAGGGCTAAGTTAATGATTTTTGCTTTACTGTTTGGACTACGGGGTGAGTTATTGTATAGTTGTATTTGGTTAAACAAGGTTTTAAATGTCTGAAATAACAAGAAACAAATTGTAAACAAAACACGACCTCTACAGTACACCGGGTGGAACCAAGTGACTGGTTTTATCTATGATTATAATTTCTAAGTTATAAAAAATACCCGGAACACGAAACACCGAAAGTACAGTACGACGAGGCATCATGGAATAAATCTATGCCACCATCTTGTTGCATAAAGAAGAAGAAAGTGATCCTGTCAGCTGTCTGCTGTCCTGTGGACTCTCCTGTCACCTGTCACTGTCACTTCACTCTCCTGTCACGCAACTAAATAAAACTGACTCGTATGAATATGATTGGGACAGGTTAGAAGTGTTTACGTTTACAACAGTTCCAACTTTGTCTAAATTCGCTCAAAAATTTAGTCGTTAACCCAGTTAAAACTGTTTGAACTAGCCTAGGCCTAATAAGTTATCTTTCCAGAAATGATTGAATCATGTTCTAAACAACGCATGCTTCTTGGGATCATATGTCTTGGAGGGTAAGTACCTAGATTAGCCTACAATAGGAAACTAGGCTGCATTCTTTTATGTAGTAGTTACAACCATTTAAAGATGATCACCATTCTGTTGTATACTGAGTAGCATAATGAAAAGAGACTCCAACAGTGGATTGGCTCAGTAAGAGGTTAGTTCAAGAATCACCTCTTTCAAAGTGGCAATTAGAAACAGCGAACAGCCTGGTAAAAAGGCCACTGTACTCGCTGGTAGTGGTGGGAATCACCGAATGAAAATAACCGAATCAATCGGTTATTGATGCTGATTAGACTAATTCGGTTATTTTATCCTGGTTCGGTTAAATTAGTCTTACCGAGCGATTCGGTGATTTCGTTATTTAGTTGATTTAGTTTGTCACATCTTTAGGAAACTAAAATTTATTCGGCGATTCGTTCGACTAAAAATCACCGATTGACGCTAAAGGACTAAATGCCATTCACTTTCCCATAAGATAAAAATTAGTTGTGTTTTGTGACAGTGAATAATGACTAAAATTGATTCGGTGATTCATTCAACTAAAAATAACCGATTGACGCAAAAAATAACTGATTGATTATTCGGTCATGGAAACCATTCGGATATCCCATCACTACTCGCTGGAGGAGCTGAGCGAAGAGCTACTAGAAGTCTCTTGAGGAATGAGAGCCCCTAATCCAGGAATGTTTTATTTTCAGCCACAGCCTAAAACTTAGTTAAAGTTTCTTGCTACTTATGTAGGCCTATATAATATGTAAAGTAGTGTTTTAAAATGTAAGCTACATTGACACAATCTGTCCAACATTGTCGTACCATATTCATATTCATTTGAGATGGTCATCGATGAGGATTCAAGAATCAAGTATTAGGTGCATCCAAAGCAATTCAGAGCAACGCTTCACCAAAGCCTACTCAATAGGTCTTTGTTTCGCTGAAAGAACTGCCCGACAAATCAATTAAGCTGCTTAAAAACCAAGTCACATCCATCAGCAAAGTTTGATTTGTAAATAAGTTAGCCTAATAGGTCCATATATTATGGCAAGTTAATTATTAATACCCTATGAGATAATTCAAAATAACAGACTTGAGTTATCATAAATTTCCAAATATACAAGTATTGTGTGTAAATGAAGGCTTTCAACATGCTCCAGACGCTGCCAAGTGAGCTTTTTTAAATGTGACGCCACTGACCAGGGTTACCACCTTTGGTTAGGAAAAATTGGGACGGGTACCCTTACATCCCAGATTAACATAGACATAAACACTGGGGTTCAAAGTCGGGACTGTCCTGGTAGAATCGGGACGGTTGGCATCAACCTTGCCACTAACTGCCAATTTACAGATACCTTTCACCTAACAACACAATTCAACTGTTCATCAGCTAAGTTCCAAAAGGCATCTGTAATACAAAACATGTTTTAGGCGACCCAACTGGTCCATGTCTTAATCACATCTAGGTTAAAGAAACAAATCTCGTGCCTTGTTTGACATTAATTTGCAACACAAGTTAATTTTTTTACAGTTTAACCATTCTGGTGCTGGTAATAGAAAGCAACTGGGCTGTTGGTAACGGAAGAACTATAAGAGTAGTCGAGAAGAACGCTTCAGGAGCTGAGTTTTGTTGGTTGACTGAAAACTTCAAAGTTGTGGAGGAGTGTCACCCTTGCACAGGTATGTCAGCTCAGTTAAGTTTTTTTTAAGTAAACTAATTTATTACTATACAGTACCTAATGAAATAAATTCTACCTAAATCTGGTTTCCAATAAATGTTTAACCAGTTATCTTATTGATTAACCCTAACCCTAAGTACTAAGTCTCCTGGGTACGACCGCCTCGGAATACTATACAGCTAGTTAGGGCTTATCACCAGCTTTGAAAATTGCTATCTGCAATGAAGCCATAACGTTAGCAACTAGCCACATTCCACCTAGTATTCCAAATCGTTCGTACCCAGAAGACCTACTACTTAGTGATTGTGACAAAGCCTTAATCCCTAACTTATTGATTGTTAAAGTTTTAATGAAATTGAGTTGTTTATGTTATTAAAACGATTATTGCGGACATTTTCACAACTAGTAAGAAACAAAGTATCTGTGACAGTTGGGGATTCTGATCTTGTTCTGGGGTAAGAAAGTAACTTATCTAAAGCATAAAACGATAAATAGGCCTACACAAACCGAGCTAGAAACTAGCAACTAGTAACTAGCAACAGTAACTTTTACAAAATAGTGTAGGCGATCCCAACGGAATTGATGTGCCTGCACAGCTGCAATAATCCCGCAAATAACAGTTAACTTAGTTTATTGGTGATTGTAACACTTGTATCCTGTTAAAGGCAGAATATTTTGTTTCAGACTTTGAAATTGCCAGTAAAAGCAACAGAATCTGCAGCGGAACGCATTTCAAAGAATCAGTTATCTGTGAAAAGTCAGGCAAAGTGTTTCGAAGGTGAGTTTTTATTGTGCTGTTTGTATAGCTTTAGCATACCTGTTTTTGTTTATAGTTGTATGTTTGTATAGTTTTATAGCTTATTTTTGTTTATGCTTTTTGGATTTTTTTAATTCTTGTAAAGTAACAGACCAAACTCTCTTGTTGAGATCTAATCCTCCTTACCCTTTTTTAGATTGCATCACTACCTACTTGATAGTCTAATACTGAATGTAATCTAATTTTTAATATTATTATGAACTTCAAACATAATCTCTGGAGATTCTACAAACTATATCATAATCAGTCATGTAATTACCAACGGGTTTATCAATATTATTAATATTCCACTGTAATGACAATCATTTTTGAAATTCAAGTTGAGATGAAACATTATAAGGATATTTTCTGATAATATGTTTTTAAGTAAGTGGCAAGAAAGTCAAAATATTCTTGACCCAGCTTGAAAGATTAAAGACTGTAATATCAACATTCAACCTAGTTTCAGCCTAGGCAGTATCAAATTTGAGCAAAAACTCTTTTAGATCAGTAAAACATTATTTTAATAGTAAAATGATAAATTTATAGTTGTGAACGAGTGACCTGGCTAGAAGAAAAGAAGTTCTGGCAGTTTGAGGGGTTCATGTTCATGGTTGGCTGCTTTTCTACGGTGACGGTCTATCTCAGACAGCGAGTGCTGGACTATCGCACACTCAAACGTATCCACAGACAGATAGCCAATAGTGTCTAACATCCAGAAAAGTGAGTTTAACCATTTCTTGAGAAAATTTCAGTTCCATTTTGTTTTTAGATTAATTGTTTTGTTTTTCTTAGGTACGTCTTCACTCGTGAGATTCGATTGCAGGACTCTCAAATTGAAAAAGAAATGGATAGGCCTATAAAATATAGAAATTAGTAGGTACCAGTAGTTCACCATTCATTATGAGGCTTATGGCCGTGTTATACAAGCGCTAATGCACGGCACATTTAACTTCGGTGTGTTGGGGAAACTATATAAATAGTTCAGGTTATATGAGCGGTAGTGTTGTCAGCGAGTCCGTGTTAGCCGAGTTCCCACGAAAAATGTGCTGCGGCATTCAGCGTTTGTATTTACTAGCTAATAGGCTACCATTCCATGTTTTCCAATAGTTTTCAGTTTAAGGATTACTGACAAGATTCCACCGATAAGCTTTAACGTAATGACAATCTTTACCAGATAGGAGGAAGGATTTGTGATTTGGAACTTGAAATTTACCCTACATGGAAAGTCCAGGATTAGGTGACATAGTTTTAACAGAGACCTTAACGGATGTAAAATGGACTTAATTTTTTAAAGATGTATGGTTGATACTGGAAAGTACAGTGTATACTACAGTAGAAGAAAATGTTTGCTGCACTCCATGCATCCACAATCAAACTAAGAACTAAGATCACTACAAAACTTAATCTAGGCCTACTTGTCCTACAAAAACTTGCAATTCATGCACCATAAAACTTGTACCATTTGGTTTGATTGGGCTACCTGGACAGTCACGTGACTTTTTTTGTAAAAGCATGTGTTTTAAACAAACTGTAAAGTGTAGAGTTGCAGTGATATTATTTCTTTAGACATTTCAGAAATAATAATTTCACTAACGCGAAGTAATTCAGTTTTAGTAGAACCGATACTTGGAGAGATACCAACATAATTGTATGTCCAGATGCCAGAAGTGTTTCTCGAGGTGTGTGAGCTGATCGGAGAAGAGGCCGAGGTCCCGGTAGAGTCCGCTGTATGCTTGTTTCTACTCCAGTATCTACAACATCCCCCTGACGTGTCTGTGACACTCGTACTCACTGAGCGCACTGACCAACCCTCACTGAGTGTCAGTGTGGGACAGTCAGTGCGCTCAGTGACCCCAGACACACTACAATGCCCAGTGTCTGACTGTTGTCTGCCTGTGTTCACTGCCGGAAGTGACAATTGTGTGGCCGGGCTGTGCGGTGTGCTTAGACAGGTACGTACTTCAAATATTTCAACAATTTTGGTCTAGTTGAAGATGTTAAATATTAGTTATACAATAGAACCTATGTTAGCCAAAATAAAGTGGGACAAGGTAATTTCGGATAACCAAAATTTTGGTTGGGAAAAATGTAATATTTTATGTTCTAAATGAGGAAATAGGACTTGCAGTTCAATCTCGCAAATCTGTCACGTACAGGATCGGGCCATGGTAGGAAAAGTGAAAAGGTTGGATTGTACAAGAAGCATGCTAAACGACCAAATTAATTGATTACCTGACATTTGTTGATCACCCAAGTATTTCCGTGACCACAGGACATGTTCAATATTTTATCACGGGAGAATGATTATGTAAAATGATTTTTTTAGCTGTTTTGGTTAGTCGGTATTTTGAGTAAAAGTTTTTCAGTTAATTGAGGTTTTACTGTAGTTGTGTCTCGATTATTCATCCTAATCACAAAGGTTGTTAGTAAATCTAATCTAGTCATATTATTTTGCATCAAAATGTTTCTTACTTATTTTTCTTCTTTTCCAGGTTGTGAAGCACAGTGGGGAAGAGTGGAGACACTTGCTGGGGTTTAGAGAAGGTTGTTTGTTTGCCTGCGCAGAGGTGTCATTATGGACAAAGTTTTGTGAAATAGACATTGTACAAGTCGTGAAAGACATTTTAAAAACAGACTTCGCAGGTGAATTTAAAATTCCTGTACACCTGGCGAGATTCGAGGAACACCTTAGACAACCCGTCCGTATGCACAACCTGGGTAAAGTAAAAGTGCAGACAGAAAACAACCGAGACGTCGAACACAAATTCGCAGAAGGCCCGACAATGTCATTGGCCGACTTGATTGTTCTTCCTTGTGTTTATATTGTATATCAAACTATGTCTGGTTTACAGTTCAGTGAATATTTACCGTCGGTTGTAAAGTGGTACGAGTTAGTCGTTAATGATCCTTTAGTGGTGAAAGGATTGAGTTGTTTAAAGATTCGGAGTCGCTATACTTTATTGAGTTTCATTTTGCCAGAAGTTCCTCAACAGAGTCTATACAAGAGTGACCCGAAGAGATACAAACCGAAGTTGAGGCAGTTCACTCGGCAAGAGGATGTTGAAGAAGCTTTGAGGTAATTTGAAAAACTTTATGAATAGATGACATTTCAAAAATATAATGATACCCCGAAAAGGGTACAAGACAAGCTGATAATTACCAATTAATGTAGTACAGCTAGTTGGATTTTAATTTTTATCACAGATTTCAACTTTTGTTGCAATTGAACTGGCAATGTTTGGGCCAACAAAATTACAATGCAACTCCCTAATCACATGGAATAAACATCTTCAACCTTCATTGTTTTCATACCTCATCAAAAAATGTCTTTCTGTCTATGTGTATAGTGTATGAAAAATTAGCAAAGCCACTTTAAGGGGGTTCCCTACCTCGGACTGTTTTCAATTTTCTGCGACCCTGGTGAGTTTAGTTGGAACTACAAGACAACAAAATAATCCCTAGATTGCAGTCTGCTGGTCGTGTCACCGCCAGGACGCCTCCGCAGTGGAAGTAGGCCCATCCTAGTAAACCCGCCCCAGCAGTGCACTCACTTTCATTTTCTCCCCTAGCTCCCTCTCTCTCTCTCTCTTTTTCAACCCTCGGTGACTGGCGACAACGGGCTACCTCCCTGAAACTATTCACGCCGTTCATACAGACTCAAGACCGTTGCGCGCATCTTTCAGTCAGATGACACCGCTGTAAAACAACTGTGGGATTATAGCCCAAGCTATAATTTTTGGGCTGGCCTTGCACCTGGTAGATGAGCACTTATGTGCTACTTTTTGGAGTCTTCAACCGCAACTGTGAACGTTTGATTATTTTTTTTTCGCCTTATTTCATATGACTTGGAATATTTTCCAGGGCTGCATTCGTACATAGCTTTGTGCAACTTGTAATGCGGTGTACCGCTATTGTGGCTCACGACTGCAGCAGCGCATCTAGATTGATACGACATTTTCTTAGCAAAGTTTGTTCGTTTGCCGTCCAAACAACTAATGCCGAAATATCTATCTAGGCGGAAAAGAGAAACCGATTGCAAACAACCAATAAAAGAGCCCAAAGTTTTACAACCCTTCACTCATTTCTAGGGAATTCCTCTGCCGCGCCGCGCCTGTCGCCCTAGGATCACACCACAGCGCGTCGCACAGCTTTTGCATTTGGCAAGGTTGAAAAAACGCTACATCTTGGAACTTATTTGCTCCAGTTCTAAGATGCATTTATTCAAATGAAATATTAATTTTAAACGTTTTCGTTTAACAAATATGCTACAACCTATATGGCTGAACGTTTTTATATTATCAACAGGTTCTTGGCTATATTTATTTATACTGCTTAACTGGTTTATAATAATTAATATAATGTTTTGTGTCATGGATAAATCTTGGGGGAAATATTATGAATGAAGAATGTGTAAAATTGGTATCCCTCCGCGAGAGAGTAGTTTCGATAAAGGCCGCTAGAGTCTGTCAGAATCATAGCACTTTTCGCCGTGCAAGGTTTTACGCGGTTTCATTTTGCACATACAAAAAATAATCTTTTCTTGAAACTAAAAGTGACTTGATATTTTTAGTTAAATTTCGCACTAATATTGCTTTATTAAAAATCGATAATTTCAAAAAGGATATTATTATTCAACTGTAAAGTTCACTAACTTTGACAGGTCGTTGCCCTTGATTGCGTAAGCATAGACATTTTTTAAAAAGCAAACTTAGTAGAACCACTCTTTATATACAAAATGGTGTATGGTTCACAATTTAAATGTTTAAACTGAAATCGCTATATGATACCGCGCGAAGCGGTTTTCTGACGTTTTTCGGCAGGGGTAGGGAACCCTCTTAAGTATACTTATCAAAATCGTAAACTGATTTATTACATCATTTTAGGTGTTTGGGATATCACCAGTATTAACTAAAACCTTCATTAACCTTGCATTAGTAGTAATGAACATTGGGTAATTTTTAGGTCAATAGACGGAATAGATCTAGATTTTGACTGCGACTCATATCCTTTTGGCCACGAGATTGAGTTTGACTGGACAAAAACAATGATTGACATTCAACCTGACGTGCCTCATAATCGTCTCGCAAGGAAACTACAACAGCTGGAGAATTTGGCCAATGCTGTCATTAAGGTAAGGGATTCCCTAATGTCAAATATTCCATTAGTTGATTAGTGAGGCCGGAAGCGATGGTGACAAGAAACGGAAATGGCGTCTACAGAAAACCTGAAACAAACAACATGGAGGGAGTGAAGTACAAAGCGAAGACTTGAGTTATTTTTCTGATGTCTATCACATGCTTTACTGCGAGTTAACATGGTGTGTGAATTTTGAACGGTTTTTCCTTACCTTATCTTCCATAAAGTTTTGTTCCCTTATCCTTAAGTAACGTGAGCTATTTCTGTGTAGGTAGCGAAGCCTGGTGACAAGATTGTAGACTTCTGCTGTGGTAGCGGACACCTTGGTGTGGTGTTGGCTTATTGTCTACCTCAGTGTCATGTTGTTCTACTAGACAACAAGGAACAATCCCTAGACAGAGCCAAGGCCAAGGTACATTCCCTCGGCCTGACCAATGTAACATTCATACAGTCAAACCTGGACTACTTCAAAGGACCGTTTCAGGTACGAATACTCAAGCATGTAATGCTCTTTTACCATTTTACTTTTTTATTTTTTTCTGGTTGAATTTTATAAAGAGTCTGGGGTAAACAGATGGTTGGGTCTGGCAGGGTCAGCAGCTTGCCTGGTCATTGCAAAATCAATAACATCTTGTGCCATTGTGAACTTCTTGGGAGTTCTCGATGAAATCTAGAACATCGTCTAAAGTCTCAGAAAAATCGTGAACGTTTTCTTCGGTCACGTCAAACTTATGAACAGACTCCGTCGTCATGGCGACATCATCATTGCAGCCCTTTTTGCAAATCGCAAAAAAAGATGAGCTGAGTTTGGACTTGAAATGATTTCATACTACGTTAGGCTAAGAATAAAACGATAGTTTTTTTGGCTAAAATAGTGGCTTAGGCTAAAATATATAAGAACAATTTTATCAATTTAATACCAGAAAAATTGAAACATAACAACAGATTAAACAACCAAACTGTTAAAAATTGCAATCAACACATTACTATCAAAATTTAAAACTTATTGTTTGTAAATGAATTATGTTTTCAAAACACAGGTAAATTTGTTCATGCAATAGTTTTCTGTAATCCCTCGGCTAAATGACAGTTGTCTGTTAATTTTCAGATCGGAGCCTCTCTACACGCATGTGGAGTAGCTTCAGACTTAGTTATTGAGACGAGTCTACAGAGGAAAGCAGCTTTTGTCGTGTGTCCTTGCTGTTATGGATCCTTGCAGGTATAAAAGATATTCTCTTTTGACATACATAAATGTAGAAGTTTAATACACCTACTTAAAATAATCTAATTAAAAAGTTTTATTGCACTTCCAACTAGCAAAAGAACGGGGAACGGTTTTGCGATAGTGCATCTAAATTTATTGTCACTTTTGGTGTAACAGTTTTCAACATCTTCATAAGTTTAGGTTTATTTTTATCAGATTTTGAAGAAATCTCTTTGGTTGCACAGTTTTTGGTACTTTTATCCTTACCGTATTGAAAATGGCTTATCAAATTAGAACAGAATAATATGAAAGTAGATCCTAGGTATTGGATAAAAAAAAGTAAACACACCAGTTAATAAAAAAATGAAATCTTGTTGACTTAAGGATACTGAATGATATATATAGACCAACTGTAGCCAATTTTGCATCCAAAAGAATTTGAATGAATCAATGGTAAATTGTGACACCGTCTACTTTAAGCTACTGCAACATGTTCTTCAGTAGATCCATATGGATGTTAAATCAGGAAATGTGTTTAATGTTTACTACAACTTTAATATGAAAATGGAACGTCTAGTATCCATAGTCACAGGGTAACACAAATCAGCTGATCAAACATTTTTTTCAGAGTAACCACGTGGTGAGTTACCCACGGAGCTCGGTGTTGTCTGCGCTGCCGCTGCGTCAATACCTGGTGTTGGGTCACTGCGCAGACCAGACTCACAAACAGACGTACGCCAAGAGTGAGCAGGGCGAGCGCTGCATGCGACTGATAGGTAACTGACAGCTTTGCTTGTTGATATAGGAAACAGGATTTTATCTAGATTTTGCTTGTAAGTTGCGTGTTTATAAATACGGTAATAAAACAACTTCAGCAAGGTTGGCTCAGCCAGAGAAGTAGGGTACAGAGGAAACATTCAATGGTACACTTAAGTGGTGTCGGCACCAGCAAAGTACAAAACCACCCCCCTCGCCCACGTGTAAAACTCACCGGTGGAGCAAGACAGTATGCCCTGTACGATAGGAATTTCCGCTTGTGCTCGCCACTCAGGCTCCTCCTTGTTTGTTTCTATTATATCTCTGGCACAAAATATCTGAGCTGAAAGCACAAGGTCGTCCCATAAGCAAGATTACTCTGTTCTGTACCTTTCTTTTTTGTGGATGAGCAGAAAAGTCAGATGGTACAGAAATTTGTTTAAACCCAGTGTGATTAAAAATAATAAAATTAATAAAGTTTGTTGATTGGCAAAACCCCTTATAGGCTTTAACCTAAGTTTCGCTCCCAATAAACCACTTCTTTCCTTTATAAATCCATCACCTCAATAAACATAAAACACACACTGGCAAAGTAAGATAAGAATAGAATGATAAGATAGAAAGGCGACTTTGAGAAACTGTGGAACACAAGGCAGATGTTTTTAAACGCTCAGAAAGTTATTGGTATAAAAGTAATTGTGAAACAGTCTTTAGATTTGTTGCACTATTCTCTGTAAAAAGCACAAGCTGGTCGAAGGTTCAAATCCCACCAATCAATGGCTTGTGATAATGCCTTGGTCCTATAGGCGTAAAGTAATATGAAAACGTAAACGATTCCGGGTTTGAGCCAAGCCTCCAATGATGTAATGGTAGGATATACAAATATCTTTAATGGTAATAACCTCTACTATGTTGTAAATGCCTCCAGCGGAGAAGTTTTTGAGTGTTTTCTAAGACAATTTTTTCTGTTCTACAGACTCGGACCGGTGTCTTCTAGCCAGAGAGAGAGGTTATCGAGTGTCTCTAGCCAAGCTGATTCCTTCCACTTGCAGTCCTAAGAATAACCTTCTTGTTGGAATACCAGAGTCTGTGTCTGTGTCTTAATAAAGTATTTTTTACAAAGTTAAACGTTTGTTGATCCTTCAGCTGATTCAAGATTCAAATTAATAACAAGGCAACCTATCATATTACTTGTCCTATAGTCCGTTTAAAAAAAATTAGGCAGTTTAAGGGAAAGTTTTTCTAGGGTCCCCACAACTTTTTTTTCTTAATGAACGATACAGCTGATGGTTTGAACTTATACCAGCTGTTGTTTTAAAGGAGGGGATGGAATTTCTCTTTAAAACCGCCTAAATTTGTTAAGGGAGTATGATATATGTTAAAATAATATTATCTGGGGGTCCGAAAATGTAATTGTGAAATGCTGTAAAGGTTGTATGCAATCAAATCCCACTCTAATTTGACAGTGGTCCAACAGTAGTGAATTTGTATCACTAATCTTGGCCAAACAATTTGTATAGGCTATCTCATGTTTTGTTACTGAAATTGTTGATCAGACATAAGGGATGCTTAGCATTGGTTTAAAAGAAAACAAATGTCTTAGAAACTATTTTTATTTACAATTTTTACATAACATTGTTCTCCGAGGTGTGCAAAAAATCTTAATTTTCTATGAAACTATAATACTTATAACATAGTAAAATATAAATACCTATATAATCTGCATACTAAGGTAATGTTTCCTAAGTATTATAAGTGGTTAGTTATTTCACAAATCTTCTACATGCAAAATGCAAAATTAAAGTTATTTTACTTAGTGAACAGATTTTGTGACGAGAAAAAATAAATAGAATTACTTAACAAAAACCACATTTTTAGAAAAAGATACATTTTGATTAAGAGTTTTTGCTTTTATATAAATTTAGTGGTATTTTTTGCAACCACAATCTCAGGAAACCAATTTCTTTTTCTTCAAAGAGACACATTGTTTGTATTGCATACAGATTATCGAAGACTTATGCAAAACAAAGCTCTGAAACCTGATAAGAAAATTACTTGGTAATATAGTATTATAGGAATTAAAAACAAATATTCACAACTCTACAGTAAAAGTTCGTCACATAGGATAGTAAACTGAGTTTGATATTAAAACACCTTATTGAATATTTACAAACTATACTGTACACACAGGAATCAAATAATAAATTAACTAAACTACTCGTACACAAAATAAATACAACAAACCCTAAATCTAAACAATAAATAAAGCTTATTACAAAAACAATTAAATACGGACAGAATTTTGAATCTCCAAAACATCTTTCGTCTTTCATTTGTAAGAAACAATAAAGTAAAAATTTGGCTAAATTCAGTTCAACTTAAATTAGCTCCAACACTTCATCGAAACTTCATTACAGTTCTTAAATTATTAAGTTCATTTCCACATTTGTCATGTGCCAGCTCACTTCAAGGATAAACTTTAAAACAAGTCTTCGTTTGACTAGACAAAGTTGTTTTTTCAAACTATCCTCACGTTGAGTCATTGCCTGCACCGTCGGTGAAGAACAACAGAAAGTCCGAAGCATTCCTCTCGGTTCCTTTTACATACGAAAGGGGAGTCTTGGAGGTAACCTGGGGTTCCATAGAGTCTTCACGGAGGATGCGGAAGAGCTCGGCTAGACTGGAGAAATTCCTGGCAACAGGAACGATGATCTCGAAGGGCTCCTTGTCTTGGTCCTCTAGGTCGGAGCGGTTTTTCGTTGGAGTTGAACTTTTTGGCGCCACTTCCAGGACGATCGTGTTGTCAGGCGTCTCCCGAAGAGATGCACCACTGGAGTTGGATATCGTCATCACGAGGGCCACCGCCACTGCGAGTAGAGACAACTGCAAATGAGGAGTAGAATTAGTTTTAAAGTTGTGGAGCCTATTTTGGATTCAGTATGGTATCTTTGATAATTGACTATTGGATACTGAAGTAGACATCCTTTATGGACCAGCTGTTGCCAATGTTTTTTTTAAAAGGAACATAGTTCTGTCAGCCAGATACAGATTGCGCTAATGTCTTATACACTATTTTCTACTTTATATTTTGTTTCTGTTCTGTTTTCTTTATATTTCACGGATAGTTACCGTGAAATAAAAGCCGCTATAGCTTACAACAAATCGTCCCATTAGTTTGATTTGGTTAAAAAGTCTACAGATTCAACAGAAATAAGTAATTTACATCAGTGCAATCTGTAGGTGGCTCACCCCAATCACGCCCATTTTTATTTAAAAACTGGAGGCAACTTAGACATGAGCAAGGAATGTCTAGTTGTATCAATAATCAAAGATACATCATTACCGATAATAAGTTTTAAAATACATACTTCATGTTTTAATAGCAAGGTTTTAGGCATGTGATTTTAACTTTGCCTGCTAAAATATTTTTAATTTGGTTTAATTTAATTACTTTTATAATGTATGTGATAACACCATTTTACACAACGGTAATTTCAACAATGCGTCAAGCCATATACTGGTCTAAAGTAGAAAAAAAACACGATAAAAATGCAAAATACAATAACACTCAGCATATTGTTAAATATATGAGATTGTTTTATTTGTGAGTATTTGTTTATTAGAGAATCATTATACTTTATCTGCAAATTGTCAACTTTTACTACAGAAAACATACTACTATTACTATTATTGGTTTAGTAGTATGGTTTCAGTTTTTTTTTTTTTTAATTTTCATCCCATATACATAGAATGGAGAAAGTATAAGTATCATAAAAAATGCTTGAGTTTGATTTTTTGGTAGAAGATATCTGTTTTTGGCCCACCCCCCTTAACCCGAAAAGTGGTTTGCAAAGTGATTTGATGTCTGTGTGTGTGAGACTGTCTGTATGTGTGGATGTGTACAGAGCGACAGACCACACCTGTGGTTCGATTTTGTATATAGGTAGCCTTAATCCATGGGATCTCTAGGTATTTTTAGAAATTGTTATTATAATGGTGATTTTTACATCAAATCCATAAATCAACGGAAAAGCCGCATTTCATAAAAACGGCTCCAAAGATTTCCTTAACAATTTAGTATGTCATGGCATTTTTAACTCTAAACAATATGGTACAATCACCAACGCTGTAAAAATTGGTTCAAAAGTTATGGCAACTTTTGTAATTTTAACCATAAAATATCAAGGGTTGTTGAAATGCTATTGGGAGAAAGTACGGCCAAGTTGATGATGCCATTTATTTTAGCGTTTTTTTTTTTTTTTTGCTTTACCGACTATTTTTTCAATTGATTATCTATACAGAGTGTTCAAAAAAGGTGGGGACATATTTTACGTAATGATTCCTTGGGTAAAAATAAAGAGAAAATCAAGAATAACATTTTTTCCAAAATTGCTTCATTATCCAGTATACATAAACATTTTTATCTTTGAAGTTTTTCAACCGATCTTTATGAAACTTGGTGTGCATGTTAAAGTAAAAGAGACCCATGTTGAAAAAAACATCCACCTTGATTCGACTTAAAATTTTAAAATGGCGGTCATTTGAATTTTTTAAACTTAAATTACCAAAATGACAGATTTTATGAAAAAAATGTCAAGAATACATTTATTTAGCTTTTTTTCTTAAGTTCAAGAAGATCAAATGAGAAATAGCTGAAATATTACGATTTTTTGTTGTAAAATGGGGTAGAATAAGGCTTCAGGTTTGCCCAATTTTACAAATAAAAATCGTAATATTTCAGCAATTTCTTATTCAATCTTTTTGAGCTTGGTATCGTATGATAGGAAATTAAAAATGCTAAATAAAAGTCTTAGAAGTTTTTCATAAAATGAGCCATTTTTTAGTAATATAATAACAAAAATTAAAATGGCCGCCATTATCGAATAAAGATGGATTTTTTTTCTAACATGGGTCTCTTCTACCTTAACATACCGGTACATACCAAGTTTCATAAAGATGGGTTGAAAAAATTCCAAGATAAAATGTTTATTTAAAAAATACAAAATGGTAGATATCTGGTTAACGAAGCGATTTTAGAAATTGTTACCGGTACCGGGTACCGGTGGTCTTAGGATCTATTTTGTTTGTTGGTTATTTCATTAGATTACATAAATAGTAAAACTACGCCAATATACAGGGTCTGGGTCTATATTTCAAGGCGAAGATTCAAGTTGAATGAAAATCATTGAATTTTAATTCATTCAATGAATAAGACTAGTGCATATGTTGCTCGAATTCGAGCAATTGCAAAGTATTACAGGCGACAGGCTTTCAAAACTATAGTTCGGCCGCTTAGAAAACGACCTGCGCGCTAATGCTAAACCAATGCTGGAGGAGGTCGCTTTCTAAGCGGCCGAACTATAATAACAGTCGCGATTTCCGACTACTTAAAAGAGTCAACTCAAAGATGATGTAATCAATCAATCCACTCCAGTTATCAAAACTGAAAACAAACTCAATCTGAATACGAAAGCTGTTGTGTGTATCATGTGTTTACTATGAACAGCTGTAATTAACACAAATAATTCGTCTGTTTACGTAAACAGAATCTTTACTTCATAAGAAATATATTGGGATTTGATGGCCTGTGGGGCGAAGCCCGGTGACTTTTATTACAGGAATTTGTGAAAGGGGGTGTCTACACAAAAAATACTTAATTTTGACACATCGTTTGTAAAAATCCATCCATTATTAACGGAGGAGTAGTGTTTCGTAGAAATCGCCTTCACGTATTATACAGGGTGACCGTTAAGTCTTAGGACGACTTTATAACTTTTAAACGACAAACGATATCACAACCACATTTGGTATACCGTTACTGGAAATTGTAAGCTACTTTTCTGTGTACATGGTGGTCGGATATCACCTTTGGGGGACGGCCCGTCGGGGGTTAGAAGAAAATCTTTAATGACAGCCTATGTTGAGTTGTACATCATTTTAAAGGTCTACTTCAACTGAAAACAATGCCGCAATCCGCACTTCAAAAGGTTGATCCTGCGCAAAATGGCAGATGTTCAAAGATTTTCAAAATTAACCAATTTCTTTAAATTAAAACACTTTTTTAAATCTTTAAACAACTGTCATATTTTAACGGATGGTCCTTTTGAAGTACGGTTTGCGGCAATCTTTTTTGCTTAAAATTCCCTTTAAAATGATCCCCATAACTTCACATTCAATAATCCAAATAACTCTTCAGGGCGACGGCCCACAAGGAGTCGGAAGTAAATCTTGAATGGAAGCATAAGTTGATATGCACATCAAATTAAAGGTATTTATTAGTAGAATACAATGCCGCAAACCGTACTTCAAAAAGACCATCCGTTAAAAAATTATAGTTGTTTAAAGATTTAAAAAAGTGCTTTAATTTAAAGAAATTGGCTAATTTTGAAAATCTTTGAACATCTGCCATTTTGCGCAGGATCAACCTTTTGAAGTGCGGTTTGCGGCATTGTTTTCAGTTGAAGTAGACCTTTAAAATGATGTACAACTCAACATAGGCTGTCATTAAAGATTTTCTTCTGACCCCCGACGGGCCGTCCCCCAAAGGTGATATCCGACCACCATGTACACAGAAAAGTAGCTTACAATTTCCAGTAACGGTATACCAAATGTTGTTGTGATATCGTTTGTCGTTTAAAAGTTATAAAGTCGTCCTAGACTTAACGGTCACCCTGTATATAAGGATAATAGTCTTGTTAAAACTGACGAAGATCAGCTGTTTGAAATTTTAGCAACGATCATTTTTTGTAAAGCTCGATGATCAAGGACTGCTAACATACAAACATAAAATAACTTATGAATTTTAAATAGCCTTTTTAAGATTTATGTTTTCCGTAGCATATTGTACAATAGGCCAAATGCATCAATAGATAAAATAGTTTTTGTTTTGTCTTTTGTCTACACGTTGACTGGGAGTCATACCTAGGTCCACCGCGGTCAATCTCCCCCGCGCTAGTTTCCGCAAGGTCTGCGGCCGGCGGAGCATGAGACCAACAATCCCTCACACTTGCCTCTGAGTCGCACAGTTTGGTTTGGCCGACCTAACCAAACGGTGCGGCGGACAACTGGAGACTACTTCACTCGTAACTACGCCTGCAAAATTTAGGATACTTTACCAAAGCACTGCTGTATTGCGGGCTGACTAATGAGACCGTTTTCTGTAAAGTAGTAATTGTACAAATTACCGTACACTTGCTTGGCTACGAAAAATAATTATTCAATTGTCATATCTATTCCACGATTATTAATGGTTTTGAAATCCATACACCACTTTACTCACTAATATTAATGGTACAGATTAAGCACATAACATTAGAATGATAATTCACTTTAAACACAAATGCAAATTGTTAACGACAACATTTAATTAAAGACAAATCAAATAAATAACAATAAGCCGTTTAATTATTAATACAAAAGGTTTCGTATGTTTAGATTATGCATACTGATAAACCACCTATGGCCATCTATAATAATATTTGGGTTTTCTTTTCCGAGTAGGGTTAGCTCTTCTACTCGACCGATTTTCATAATTTTGGCCTCAAACTGAAGGTGGCCTCAAACGCACTACAGATTTGCAATCAAGAATCGGCATTCATTTTTATTGACGTATATTTCGAGTTATGCACAAAATGTGTCCCTGCACATTTCTTATGGGAGTTAAATTAGTTTTTTTTCAAGTTCGTTTGGCTCTTCTGCCCATCCCATTTTCTTAATTTTGGTCTTAAAATAAAGTTATGCAAGCAAATATTTGTGATCAAACATAATCATTATATTTTTCTAATGTATTACCCAACGAAATTTTTTTTTTTTTTTACTTCAATTAAAGATGTATTTCAGCAGCTCTAACTAAATTACCCTATATGTTTTAAACTAAAAATAGGCTTTACCTTCGTCACTGCAGCTCAAATTCTTGTGGTGTAACTATGTTACGGCCGTTTCGGCATTACAATGCCATCGTCAGACTACAAAAACACAAACTCGGCTGAAGTAGCGTCGTTGAAGTTTAAACACGTAACACATACGAACAATAATATACATTTAAAATACAGATTAAGGCCTCAACGAAACGGCCGTAACATAGTTACACCACAAGAATTTGAGCTGCAGTGACGAAGGTAAAGCATATTTTTAGTTATTATACAGCTCAGAGGGCGAAACATGGATTTTAATTACTATATGTTTTGGTCTAAAAACCTATAGTGAAATACCAGCTTTCATTTGAGCTATTAATCATTAAGATTCCGATCTTAATAATCATACCTAAAGCACTGTTTTAATCAGTTAACTTCAAGATACTGTATCGCTCAATCAGAAAACATAAATTTGATTATATCTTGGATGTGGAATTTAGTTTGTGATATTTTTACTCAATTCAAATTACGTTATTCTATTTGTTTTGACTTAAGTACCTTCAGTGAAATACCAGCTTCCATTTGATTTATTGATTATTAAGATCGGGCGTACCTAAAGGACACAGCTAAATCACGAACAACACAAATTGTTCATAAGAGTTATTTATCATCGATTTATAGTCAAACGATCTTGCTTGCAACCTCAACAGTAACTGTCAACTTTGACGGGTTTCATCTAGTCAATCTTTAAAAAATATAACTTTCATAATTATTTGCAAATCTACACAAATTAGGCTTACCAATGACCTATTAATTAATAAAATCGGTTCAGTAGAACTGTAGATTTAAGTGTACAAAGTTTAACAACAACATTTTTCATTCAGTATTTTCTCACCACTATAAATTGGGAGGTTGCTTAAAGTTTTTGAAAATAGAGTAACTTTTAAATGGTGAGGAAATCGACCAAAGTGGACGGTGATATTCTTGATAGAGAATAAAATTTCCTACAAATTACTATCATGTATTTCCTGAAAATACTCAATAAAGACAGTCTAAAGTTGGCTACAAATATAAACTTGGAAAAAAGGCGTTTTAAATGTATTATTGTTTATTTCCATTTTTTCTCCTCAAAAAGTAATAAAATCACACTTTCATAACTATATGCAAATCTACACGAATTAGGCTTTCCAACGATTAAGTAACAAAATCGGTCCGGCAGGAATTTTAAATTTTATGATTTTTAAATAGATTTGTTTTTCTAACAAAATATATGGATGAAGTATAATTTAAAACATGCTATGTAAATTAATGGTATGTTTCGGGAATAAATAGTTTTATTTTAAAACGAGCTGTTGGCCCGGGGGGGCCACCAGTTGACCGACAAGATACTTGGTCGTCTTGCCACTAGACCGTCTTTTTTAATTAAATAGATAAATACTGAAAACCAGTACGTCGACAAGTTATTTCATCGTCAGTCCAGTTGACCGGCCTGTAAATCTAAATTATTATATACGAGAAACCAACTTGTCGTCAATCCTCCCGACCGACTTACCACTTGCTCGTCTTTTAGGTGGGGATGTGTTGAGCGGCAGTGCCAGCGGCGCGCGCAGCTGTGGAGGGCACTGCAGGCGTACCAACTTCTGTATCTTGTAGCGGCGGTTTTCATTCCGACGATTTTCAGCTATCACAATGCAGCGGACTAGCGAGGTTCTTATTACGTGTAATTGTTTGTTTCTCAATCGATATTTTGTTATACACAGTACAGTGAATATAAATAGGCCTATATTAGTTTACTTCAATGAAATAAATGTTTTATTTAGCTAAATAAATAAAAATACGCCGATTGAACAAATAAAATTGTTACAGACAACAGGAAGTCCTTAATATGATCAAAAAAGTGTTTATCTTTATTAAAAAATTACTGAAATTTGTAAACTTACTGCTGGCGACAAAGGTGGTGCCATACATAGGTTTATCAATAAATAAGATAAACATGGACAACCTTATGCAGCTATAAGTCAGGAAACATTTGTAGAAACATTAAAAAGCAATACCAATTTATGAAATATGATAAAATATTTACAGGAAATGTTGATTACTGTATATACATCGTGAGTATCTCCAGCAGTTACACACTGGTGATCTTTGAGTTGACTCTTTTAAACTCATTGATTATTACTTTTTTTCGTTTTGAAATAAATTCTGTATTACTTTGAAATTGCTCGAATTCAAGCAACATGTACACGAGTTTGAATATTAAATTAACTAACATATTTATGCAATAGGAGGGTCAAATATTGTTAACAGTGGTGAGGTAACTACCGTTACATTTATTCAATTGAGAGATAAATACAAATTGATAATACCGGTTATTTAAAGCTTTGTTGTCTATTTTTCCCTCTCTTAAAAAAATAAAATAAAGAATGAATTTAGTAGACTTTTGGTGACATTAGTTTGTACTATTTCTCCTTAAATGACACTGCTGTCTTGGTAAGCAATAGTTATCTCGGTAAACTATTTATTTGCTGAAGTGCACAGTGTGCTACTTAGCCTGAGAAACATCTTTTGTTTTATGATTTTGTTGTAGGCCTATTGAAAACCTTGTCTAGAAGGAATTCCCATTGCCTGTGTTACCGGGGAGAAGTTTTTCTTAGTAAAGTCTGTTTTTTGTCTTCGGTTTTACACAGAAACATGTAATTATAATTGAAGAAGTACATGTTTTATCCTCTCACGTTGTTGCGTGGACATACTATGGTGATTCAATTCTGTGTACTTCAATTGTCTAACTGGCCCTAACTGACGCATCCTTGTTTTTTTTTACTAAATAATGTAGTCTTTACTTCCGTGGATCTTTGCGTTTTATTGTTTAACTGTCCTCAAGTAAGTCTGTGTTCTGAGTAAGTACTTCAAATGCACGGCACTACTGTATATTCAGATTTTCTAATGAACTATCATAGATAAAAGGAGTATAGACATGTATGTATGACAGAGTATGTCTACTCCTTTTATCTATGGTACTATTTCCAAGTTCATCTGGACGACCCTGCAAATCGTTTCTATTAAAAAAAATTGTATTTGGTTTATGTTTATGAACTTGTATGAGTGTTGTTAACTAAAGCTAAATTCACATCAAATTAATTAATTTAATTTTTTTTTAATAGTATTTCTAATTAATTTCAGTTTTAAGAACATATAGTAAATAAATCCTTGTTGAAACGGCTGTACTATCCATGCAATTATTGTCAAACTATATGTTCAAAGATTCCTGGACGGCAATGTTATAATACTAGTTGGAGCAGAGGTACTGGATCTAGGGTTAATACAGTTTTGTGACGTGTAAGGTATATCACTGCAGAAGTAGTTAGCTCAAGAATTATGACGCGGATGACAAAGATTGGTAGCTTTTGCTATAATTATAAAAAAACCAAGTACATAAAATCATTCACAGTTTTTTTTTTCACAGTCTATTGAATAGCCTGCAGTTAAGTTCACTCTAATGAAGAATATAGACGTGGCCAGAGTTCCAAACGATTTAAGCAACAACTGTTTACATGAACTATCCTATATGTAAGTTTTTTTTTATAGTGTGCAATGTACTTATTGAATTTTCATTAGTAATATATCATGGCTATATCGTTTATGTAAAAGTATCAAAAGATAGTAAAACGAAAACGAAACAATCAACCAAGACCAGTGACCGAAACAAGTGTCGAGCTGGCGGCGCCGCGCCTACCTCGGGATTCCCCGAGGGCAATAATTCATCTTTGAAGTAACACCGGTAACACTGACTCACTGGCCGACACGGATACCCGCCTACCACCCCCTTTGTGTCGTCACCCTATGACCACCGGTCGGTCGGCCACCCATCCAAGGAAACTCTTTGTCGTTCGTTGACCAGCGTATTTTCTAGAGTTGAATGTATACCCTCACTCACACCAGGGAATAAGTAAACTGTAGTAGTTTTCTTGTTTATGAAAATATTTGCATTAAATTAGAAAAAAATCATTTATTTATTTATAAAATGTTATTATTTTACAAAAAAAACACACTTTTACCCTCCCTGTTGCAGCAAACCTAAGTACTTGTTAAACTTATTCTATTTAAATATGGAATAACTGTGATATTTTCAAAAAGTCATTTTAGTGTAAATCCAATCAGGCAAATAGAAATTTGCTTAGTCTGCAGGTTTGTTGCGGTGGGGGTATATTTCGTCATAAACTCTTTTGCCACTTAAGAATCTTCAATATAAAGTGGCAACTAAAACGCGACTCCAGCGACCCAATTCTGGCGGCGCTCTAGAACTACCCGAAGGCCTTTTCCGGTATTACGCGTGCCGCATCACACAAGTAGTTTTCCCCGCGCCCCTATTCAAACGCTTGTAGGCGAAGAAAAAGGAAGCGAGTTGACGACCGAGGCTAGGTCGACCCGATCGACTTCGACAGCTGTTTTACTGTCTCTCTCCCTCTCTCTCTCTGTCTTTGGATGTGTAGGGTTGGCGAGGGTTGTAAAATTGCTGAAAGTGAAAGGGACGTGGCTGGCGCTACGTTCCTAGTTTTTGGCCTTTTGATGCTAACACTGGGTCGGCTACTCGAGATCAAACAACAGCGTGTGTTTAGTACAAAATTGGGTCCACAGTCACATCTATACTTATTTAATACGAAAGCAGGATTTTTGTGACAATTATTCCTCCGAAACTACTGAACCGATTGACATGTTTTTGGTGTCATTGGAAAGAGCGTAACGTGAAGTTGTGCAGGAAACTTTCTTTTTAGGTAAATAATTAGAGAGTGAGGCCCTGGGACCCTTTAAAGTTTCGTATTTCTCCATAAGATTAACACGGGAAACAAACATTGTTTTGAAACTCCAGCTGTTGTCAGGAATTAAATATTAATAACTAGCTGTAACCCGCGGGCTTTGCCCCGTTTAACTTCTTAATTTTCAAGATTATCTCGTTCGCATGGCTCAATCACGTCCTGGTTGAAGTTTGTTCGCTACGCTCACTCACCTTTAGGTTGGACCTCGTTCGCTACGCTCACTCACCTTTAGGTTGGAGCTCGTTCGCTACGCTAACTCGCCTCCAGGTTGAAGTTCGTTCGCTACGCTCACTCACCTTTTGGTTGCAAATTAGCTGTTGTCATAAATGTAAAAGAAATAATAGTGCTGCACCCTGTTGGTAATCCTTGTAACTTTAATGCTATTGAACATCATAGAACAGAACCAACTTGTTTAGTTGAAACAGCTGTTAAGATTCAATAATTCCATTTCTCATAAGGTTAACATGGGAAACTCCAGAGCCACTGGGGCGGAGCCCGAAAGGATTTTTGAAATAAGAATATGCCTATATGTTAATCGGGAATGTGAGCTATCATCATGCCAAATTTCAGCCCAATCCGACCAGTATTTTTCGCGTTCACTTGTCACAAACATACATCCATACATCCATACATCTATACATCCAAACTTTCTCATTTATAATATTAGTAGGATTAGTTGCTCCCCATGGAAGCATGAGAGTTCTGTAGAGTTTGTAGCCTACACCTTATTGTCTACAAATTGGCTAAATAACTTAGGTACAGTACATTATAAAAGCTGACAGACTTTTTTTTTTTTACTTAAATTGTAAGCTTACCATTTCCCGTCCATGGGCAGTTTGATAGTTAAAAAATAACCCTTTAAACTGGAATAGGACTGTTATGTAAATTGTGAGTATTTCCATTAGTTAATAATCTTTTAGTTGACTCTTTTAAAATCATCGGAAATTATGACTGTTATTAGTTTTTTAACAAGTCATTTGTTTATATGTAACTCCTGTACTTCTTTGCAATTAATTGCTCGATTTCGAGCAACATGTACACTAGTTAAGCTATAATTTTATACAATAGCTAAGATATTCCACATTCCAACCAAATATCTGGCCGAAAGTAGTTTTTGATTGCATTTTAATTGAATAATTTGTAACGAATCGAATTAAACCACGAATTGGACATACCATGATCCGTATGTCAAAATGTATGTTTTAATAGGTGAGGAATCCGATTATGGTATTTTTAAACTTTCGAAAATGTATGGTTTAGGCTGTAGAGATAAAATTACGGTGAAAATCAAATATATAATTTAAACGATTTTTTGTGTTGAAATTCTAAAATAAAATTCTTAACTCCTACCCCAAAATATACCGATTCATAATGTTTATTACAACTATGATCGATGATGTAGCCATAAGGTCGATACAAATTCTTATATTTCGCGCGACGAATATGAAAATATATAGATTTTTATTAAGGAGCGGATTGTACAAATATATTGATCCGTATGTCGAAATGTATGTTTTAGTAGGTGAGGAATACGATTTTGGTATTTTCAAAGTTTCGAAAATGTATGGTTTAAGCTGTAGAGAGAAAATTACGGAGAAAATCAAATATTGATTTTAAAAGATTTTTTTGTGTTGAAATTCAAATATAAAATTCTTAACTCCTACCCCAAAGTATGCCGATTCATAATGTTTATTACAACTATGATCGAAAATGTAGCCATAAGGTCGATACAAATTCTTATATTTCGCGCGACGATTATGACAATATATAGGTTTTTATTAAGGAACGGATTGTACAAATATATTGATCCGTATGTCAAAATGTATGTTTTAATAGGTGAGGAATCCGATTATGGTATTTTTAAACTTTCGAAAATGTATGGTTTAAGCTGTAGAGAGAAAATTACGGAGAAAATGAAATATTGATTTTAAAAGATTTTTTGTGTTGAAATTCAAATATAAAATTCTTAACTCCTACCCCAAAATATGCCGATTCATAATGTTTATTACAACTAACTATGATCGAAATTTAAACTGTGTCTATTTAAACTGTGCGTGACACAATGATGATAATATCTTACTTTTGTCATTTTTGGCTAAGCCACTACGGATGATTATTGTCATGATTGTAATACTCTGTTTATTTCTTATGTACTGTACTGTAAAATATTTATGGCTGCTTCACCGCAGGTGAAGCCTTGGGTTGTATTTACTATGCCATTAGATAAGCTAATACGATAAAAATCAATGGCAGCGTTATTAAGAAATGTAAGCATTTCAAGTTGATCGAATAGTGGAACTAATTATGTGGAATGTTTGCTGAATAGCATTAGACACTGTGACGTTTGACTTATTTCCAAAGTCAACGAACACTGATAACCAGTGCAAATTTTAATCCAATATACCATGTGGTCCTATTGTGGTTTAATGTCAAATGCTCTTTCATTTTCAAGATGAGCTCGCTCGCATCAATCAAACACGTCCTGGTTGATGTTCGTTTACTACGCTCAATCCGGATATTGTGGCTACACAAATACCAATAAAAATGATCAATTAATTATAATCAGCTATTCGCTTAGTTAATTTTGAAATATTTAAATTGTTCAGATCAGACAAATTGACAACAAAAATTGCGTTGTAAAAAGTCACTATGAGATATTGCTGATGAAGGTATGCGAAGGGGTGGCAAGGTCATCCAACGCGGCTTCTCTTTCATCTACGCAGTTCTAGGCTTCTCTGGACTTCCCCAATACTTTCGTTCTCACGCCGATGAAGGACAGGTCAGGTTGATTGGAAATGGAAAGAAGTTGTAAAAGGTGCTAGTCATATTTATGATAGTCTCTATTCATTTAGGGCTTATAAGGGTGTTGTTAAGTTAGGGAAAGCAGACGCGGTGGCGTTCTTTTGAAGATATTGACCGCCCTAGTGGCAAGTCCCGCACCCGTGGACTTTCCCCAAGGCTTCGGTTCTCACAGTGATTTACGTCCAGAGAATTGTAAATTAAAACTGATTTATATAAGTTCCTCGTTATTTTTACGATAGTACCTTACCTATTCGGTGAAGGTTTTTAGGGGTGTTCTTAAGTAAGAGAATAGGGATGACAGACACGGTGGCGTTCTTTAGAAGTGGTAGGTCCCGCTCCCGTCAACTTAAATATTTGAAGGGTTTGGTTTTTTTTTGTTTGGAGCAAATATAAGCATTTGTCAATTATATAAGGCAAGGACTATACAGATCTTAGCATACACAGCATATACAGCATATACAGACATTATTTTCTTCCGCGTTCTCTTCCCATTGCGATTACTTATATAGTTAAGTCTTTTTTGTTTTACTTGCGATATCAGTAATGCTCCATATTTATTATGTTGCCAATTTATTGTTAATTTGTATTTTTCAAGTTTCTAGGTTAGTTTTACCTGATATTCTCACAGCAATGGCCTTTTCGAACAGAAACAAGTAATATTGGCACGGGCTTGGAAATATGTTTCAAATCAGGCGAAAGTACTTGGAATCACACGATTAGCCGACATTTATGTTATAGAAAGGATTTCATGTGTTCTAAATAACAATCTCTCTAGACATCGCCAGAAGTTATTTTACCATCCATGCGATTCGGGCAACTTTGTCTAGCGATCCTTTAAGCTCGTGATACCCAACATCTGTTGACCGTTATTAAGTCACTGGTATCGCGGTTGGTTAGTAAGTATTCCTTTGGTTAGTAATACATCATAAAACCCAAATACATGAAATAATCAATGCTCAATAGCATTCATAGGAATGCCCTTTTCCTTTGTATTGTATTTTGTAATTTGTTACTCTAGTATAGACTAGTTGTTTCCAGTTAATATTAACTATACAGTACCTATTTAAAAATCATTAAAAAAATTTAATTACCTTTTAACTTCTCAATACAAAAAAAAGGAAAAATTTTAAGCGCTTAACTTTTAACTAACCGTAAATAAAAATCTTAAGCTCAATACTGTTTTAATAAAGGTTTTAACAGAGTAGGCTTAGAATACTGACTGACAGACCAGTTAAAATGTTTATCTTACTTTTAAAATGTTAAATAAGAAACTCTTCACATACCATGTCTTTTTGTAAACACTCTAACATCTTCAGCCAAATGACCTTGGTTTCGTTGTTCTTTAACCATTATTTTTAGATCATCAAAAGCGCGGCATCTTGAAATTGTTACGTACAATTCCCCATGCTGTAAGCAGGGGATGTAGCTCTAGCAGATAAAGACCAACTTTTCGAGGACGAATTTTAGAGGAACACTCGTTTTCCAGCTGAACTTCAAGTAATAATTTCAAGACTTCATCATTCATAACTTTCGCCATTAATCTGGTTCTATTAACCAGTCCTTTTTTTGGATTTAATTTTCTTAGTAAAATTACAATTACACCTTTTTTGACATAACTTGCGAGGAGGTAAACCCTTATCGAGGAGGAAAATATGTCATTCTGAACAGTGTACAGACAAAACTCTAATTTTATTTGCAGATATGTTATATACAGCACCATTTGATTAACTGTATTTTTTCACTTCTATAACAGATTTCGTTTCTCATGACGCTTGATGAACGACTTATACACCTAATAACAACTTACTTAAATAGGCAATCCTAACGAACTACTGTTGCAGTAAACTTAACTGTTACACATTTTTGAAATTTACAACATCTTGCATAATTACAATACTTTGTGCCTGTTGGCTACTATGAATCGTTTGGATTAATTTAAGATATTAAACTTTTTTGATATAGGCCTACACAAGGTAAATTGACCTCCATGTTACCCAAAATTATACACAGGTCCTATATATATACTAGTGTTGCTCAAATTCAAGCAATTGCAAAGTATTACAGGGGTTATTTCAAAACCAATAACAGTCATATTTAAAAAAGTTTAACTCAAAGTTTAAAAAGAGTTTAAAAAGAGTCAACTCAAATATTACCATTGTGTAACTCAGACCCTGATTACCTAAATCCCTGATCTTCGTTATTGATAAACCTTTAAGCATTCCGGCTGGTTTTCTCCTTCTCAAAATGCCTCGCTGTACAGGCAACACATGTCATTGATAGAGGGTCAAATTGAGAACGAAAAGTCTTTTAGGGGTAGTGTTAGCTCGCATTCGTAACCTAATAGTTGAGATTGTCCAGGGTCAGATGCTGACGTGTACGCCTCCTTTCTATGTTTCGTTGTTGTCGCGTCGGAGGCATTTAAAAGAAAAAAACAACAAATAAACAAATTATAGCTACACAAAACAACGATAAATGCACAAATTTAAGTTATAATCATGCTAACACGATCTGTCATAGCGACACAAAGCAACGATAAATATATAAATTCAAGATACAACCATACTAACACGGTCCGTTTTCGTTTTGGGGGTTATGTTTACACAAACTCAAATAGTAAATAAATTTACTCAATGCGTTTCATTGAATCGAAAAATAAATAACAGTAATTAAATTATACAGCTGATCAAAATGTAAACAATTATGTTCTTCATAAGGATAACATGGGAACTTTCAAAGCCACTGGGGCAGAACCCAAGGGACTTTGTAAAAAAATGTAAGGCCAGTTGGCAAATCTACGCGACACGCTCTTTCCAATGAGATGTCAATGGATAAAATCGGTTAAGAAATGGCGGAGGAGTTCAACCGACAAAGTTTCATGTAGCGTATTAATTATATACTAGTGTACATGTTGCTCGAATTCGAGAAATTGCTAATATTACAGAAGATATTTCAAAACGAATAACAGTCATATTTACAACGAATTTAAAAGAGTCAACTCAAAGATTACCGGTGTGTAACTCAGACTATGTTTATCTTCGTTATTGATAAACCTAAAGCATTCGGGCCGGTTTTCTCCTTCTCAAAATGCCTCGCTGTACAGGCAACACAGGTCATTTTAGAGGGCCAATTGAGAACGAAAAGTCGTTTTGGGGTAGTGTTAGGGGGCATTTGTAACCTAATAGTTGAGATTGTCCAGGGTCAGGTGATGACTGTGATGAGTTAAGCCTAATACTCGCCACTGTTCTGTGAGCTGCGGTCGTTATCACGATTACGCCTCCTGTCTATATGTGTTGTTGTCGTCACGTCGGAGGCATATAAAAGAAAAAAAACAACAAATAAACAAATGATAGCTACACAAAACAACGATAAATGTTACAATCGTGCTAACACGATCCGTCACAGCTACACAAAACAACGATAAATAAATACACAAATTTAAGATACTGTACAACCATACTAACAAAATCCGTCTTGGAGGTTATGTTTACACAAACTCAAATAGTAAATAAATGTACTCGATGGGTTTCATTGAATTGAAAAATAAATAACAGCAATTAAATTAAACAGCTGACCAAAATGTAAACAATTATGTTCTTCATAAGGATAACATGGGAACTTTCAAAGCCACTGGGGCAGAGCCCAAGGGACTTTTTCAAAAATGTAAGGCCAGTTTGCAAATCTACGCGACACGCTCTTTCCAATGAGATGTCAATGGATAAAATCGGTTAAGAAATGGCGGAGGAGTTCAACCGACAAAGTTTCATGTAGCGTATTAATTATATAGATATATATACACCATATTACCACACTACAAATGTAATTCTACAATATACGGTACGTAGTTTTATCCAAACAAACGATCAAAACCCCCTAATGATATTGTTATTTGATTCAATAGTCAATGCACATAAGCGAGTCTTATCTTTCAAAGCAGATTAAATAATACAAAGGCAGAGGAATGCGCGAGAACGAGGTCACTTCACGGTTGCTATAGAAACGACGAAACTATCCATTAGAATTGCGCGCCAACGTCAACTAAACTCCAGACTGTATAAACACGCCGAGTGTGTAGTGTTCGACGGAGCTAGGCTACTTTCAGTTGGCAAGACTGGCTTCTAGCCTCGAGCGACGTGGTTCAACCACGAGAAGCGCCTCAAACTCCTGGGTAATCCCCGGTTAGCTCCTCCCACTCTGCCCCCTATCCCCACCTAAAAGACGAGCAAGTGGTAAGTCGGTCGGGTCGATTGACGACAAGTAGGTTTCTCGTATATAATAATTTAGTTTTACAGGCCGGTCAACTGGAATGACGATGAAATAACTTGTCGACGTACTGGTTTTCAGTATTTATCTATTTAATTAAAAAAGACGGTCTAGTGGCCAGACGACCAAGTATCTTGTCGGTCTACTGGTAGGCTCCCGTTGGCCCGTCCTACGTACGGGAATCGAGCAGTCCATTAAAAATTGTATATAGTTATATCAATATGTCTATTCCTAATTCAAGCTTAGTTTTAAGCAGTTCAAAGTTTATTGTAAAGAAAAAGCTACCAAGATTAATTAAAAATTCTGGTCATTGTTACTTTCCCAACCTGTCCTCAAAAATTCGGGTGGTAAAACAATTTTCATAAGCTTTCTTTTGAAGTCTCGTGAGCTTCTATTCGTATAAAGCAATGGTTATAGAATCTTACTTAATTTCTATAATCAATTAAAAAATCACAGAGTAAATAAACTAACCTCATAGTTCTTAGAATATTTGTATATTCAACCAGCTGTTAGTTATAACAAATTATATTGCACTAAAACAAACTAAAGATTTTTTAGACTGTTGAAAAAATAAATTAGAACATCTATTATTTTAATTTTACTTTGTATATTTAAATTATCTCTCGTCCTCTAACCGAATAAATAAACGTATCAATTATTAAAGCATTACACATAGTATAGAAAGTCAACCCTACGTATGTCATTTCATTTTCATAAACATAGAGGATACGCGTCCGGTAACCGGACGTGGATAAGGCGTACGGCAATGACGTCATGGGGTTGCGGGAGCCTGGAACGCCTTTACCACAACAATACAACGTTCAGCCATCGGTGGTCGTGGTGTAGTGGATAAGGTGCTCGGCTGATATGCAAGAGGTCCAGGGTTCGAATCTCATTGATGATTTTAACTTTTTGTCGAAGAGTTTGCATTGAATACCATTTATTCTTAACTGTACATCTTTTATTAGAATTTTTGGCATTTATAATTTTTTTTATAGAGAAAGAATTTAACCTTAATTAGATTTTTTCATTATCAGCAAGTTTGGTTGGTTAGGTTAGGTTATGACAGTAATTGCCGGACGTCTAATCCACGTACGGTTACCGGACGTGTATCCTCTGCCTTCATAAAAATGCTGAATTTGTGTCGAAAACGCTGATTGTTTACAGCTGTTACGTTAAGCAAATTGTATTATACCAAAACCTAGAGTAGAATGTTAGCGCCGGCTGCTGGACTTTTAAAATTTTAAACTTAATTTAAAAAAACTGAAACCCTAAACTAAAATTGTGGCTTCGACATTCCCTAGTTCCCAAAATGGGCTTCTATCAAATCTTTCTTTCAACGCAAAAATGATGAAAATCCGTCAAGTGGTTGATTCAGAATCGTGAAATAAAAAAACCTGTTACGTTTTAATAGGCAAGACAACGTCTGCCGGCTTCAGCTAGTTTTTTGATAACCCTATCTCCTCTCTGGCATTATTTAATTCGAAAATGATTACATTGCATTATAAAGTGATTTCATACGTTGTAGGCCCACTTATTATGTCTTACAGTATACCCCTTCAATCATGGTTAAAAGATTAAATACACCTATAAAGAGTTATTAAATTGTGAGTGAAAATAGAATGATAAGTATTTGTTATTTAATTAGAAGAAGATTTACCTAAAAATGGGGCCCATTGGCTTCCTTATGGGGCAAGAATAAGTGACCCAATGTCCCCAGTGTCAATAAGCAAACTTTTTTTAATTAAAAAAAAACTGCTTTTCGTGGTGGGCCCTCCATAATAGTAGGCTATTTTTAGGACGCATTCATCCCTTAGCCACCTGCCTAAGATAAATAAGTTATTACATATGAGATTATGAATTTCAAAATGGAAAAGAGTGTTTCTTCAGCGTGTAGATTCTTAATATAATAATAATACGACATATTATAATAACGAATAATATGACAGATTAAAGTGTTTTCCGTACGTAAATGTGAGTGAGTGTGTGTATAATTGAAGTAACATAAATTATGGAAGCAGCCAGATTAGGTAAAATAAAATATGTAAAAACAACAATTCATTTAATTTAAATAACAACCCCTAATTATTCGGTCCACAATGGAATGACATGCCGGGCACGTTATCGGTACTCTTACTTGAGTACCATCTCCATTAATAGAGAATAACTGTTGAGAGACAAATGCCCTCAAACACCAAACACCTACTACAAAACACGGGGTGGCCACAGGGGGTGCAAAGCCTCGTGGGCTGCATAACACCGCAGAAGCGGAGCGGCGCGGCGGTTCGATGACCAGAGGTTCCAGTTTTGCGAGCAAGAGAACAAAGAGTTTGCGTTCCTTGAACCCAAACAAAGACTGTTGTGTTGGGGTGCGAGCTTTCTCTCGGCGGCAGGTAGCTACAGCCGCGACAAGGGTCGCTGCAGTTGTAGCTAAATAATATCATCGACGCATTGACGGTGGTGGATAGATATTGTTAAAATAAAAATGAATTATAATAATTATCATAGTTCAATGTCCTAATTAAGAGCTTAATTTTTACGCAAAAACCTTATATCAGACAAATGTGCTTTATGGACAGATTTCACGTTTAAGTCCCTACCATGCCACGTGCAACACTTGGTTTTTTAGCAAATTTCCCTATAGGAAATCAATAGTTTCTTAGCAAACGTATTGACTGTTTACAATTAACATATGTTCTTCTTCTCACTTTTAGTTTCTGCCAACAGTGGTTGGAATTTCATAACAGTGTTTGTTTCCCATGTTAATCTTATGGAGAAATACGAAACTTTAAAGGACCTCTGGGCCTCACTCTCTAATTATTTCCCTAAGCAGAAAGTTTCCTGCACAACTTGACGTTCCGCTCTTTCCAATGATACCAAAAACATGCAATCGGTTCAGTAGTTTCGGAGGAGTAATTGTCACAAAAAACCTGCTTGCGTATTAAATAAGTAATAGATATACTGTTATAGTGTCCCTGTTGCTGTTTTCTTTTTGGTATATCAATTCATCCAGGCTCTCTCTCTTTTACTTTCTCCCCCTATACCATA
>NW_026542599.1:71197612-71236073 GCF_028750875.1 Macrosteles quadrilineatus
ATGTCTTATGTAGGTACCGTATTATGTAGATGGCTTGTAGTACCGCTTTAGCCATATTAATGAACAAAACCAGAAAATTTGAATCTCAAATAACAGAAATATGAAACCTATTTGCTTGCCTGGTTGAGGTTAGGGCCCAAAAAAAATTGAGGTAGTAAAAAAATGTTTACTACGCAATTAAAACTGAAAGAAATTGGTCTCCCGATTATAATATGAGTATGTGGCAAATTTACTTTAAACCTAAAAAAGAGCAAAGTTTTAAATTTAAATAAAACTCTATTTCAATGTTTTTAATCCCAAAACCCACCAATAGAATCTTGAAACAGAAACTTATACAAAGTTAAAGTAGTTTGAGAATTGAAATAAGGTTTTGACTTTTGATACATTATTAGTCATAAAGGATAATACTATAGCGGTGGCTGTGATTATTGCAGACTCGATCAGCTTTTTTCACTTAGTGGAACCTCAATAAGAAGACAACCCCAATAAGGTTCCAAACGAAGCCAGATAAACCATTTAGATAAGAAGACCTTCGATAACAAGTCACCATAAATAACAAGTGTCATTTTCAAATACCCTTGAATTTGTATTATCACATGCTATTGCAATCCTCAATAAGAAGTGAGCCTTGATAACTAGTAGGCTATTATTTGATAATCCTCATGAGATATTTTTGTTGAAGTTCTACTGTAATTGTTTTTTCTGTTGCAGTACAACCCAGTGTTTGATGTGTCAGTCTCCGTAGACTCGGCTGGCATCCTAGAGTATTGGGGCGGAGTCAGACAAGACTACAAGTTTCCAAAATGTGCCAAATTCGAATCAAAACTGGACACCGATCTTTTTGAGTTTGTAAAACACAAAACCATTCCTTTTGGATTGTGTTTTTCACCTGACGGAACAAAATTCGCCACTATGTCTTTTGATCGTAAGGTAAAGTTTATATCTGAAAGCTTTGTTAGTTCTACTGTAAGGTAAATATAATCTTGAATGGTTGGGCTGTATTTTGTTTGTTTTTGTTTGAAACTTCTTCTGTATGAAATTACCCAAAAATTAAGGCAGTAAAGTCGTTCATGATTCATATCTTGCTGTCCACGTTTTCTGATACTATCCTCTGAAAGTTGTATACATACCGACTTATCAACTTTCTCCTCGGTCTAATAGGTTTGTTACAAATTTCTCTAAAAGTCTAATGATCACTTGGATGGGCAAGTTTGCAAAAAAATAAGTTCAAGAAGCCAAAAAGGGGTTCACAAAATTCAAAAATTCTAAGAAAACATTATGAATACTATAGTTAAAATTGTTTACTGTCCCATCAAAGGGAGATACTTTTAATTTCCTCCCAAATAATTTTTGTGTATTGAACTAATAATGATGAAAAAATATGGATAAACATCCAAATGTTGTAAACCTAATACCAATTACAAAAAAACAAATTCTGGACAGTTCTTATTTGTAGGTATTAGCTAAAACTTCATTCTAGACATTACTATCCAAGAATAAAACTGTAATAATTCAGGTTAAAACTTTACAGGTTAGAGTATTCAACTTCCTCACGGGAAAGCTGACTCGAGTGTTTGACGAATCACTACAAAGGTTTTCCGAGCTGCAGCAGAAAAAACAACAACTACCGAACATGGAGTTCGGAAGAAGGTAAATCGCTTGTCATGTTTACATTTTGGCTTACTTACAAAAAATTATGGTTATGCTTGATGCTGATGGCCATACTGACTAGCGCTCTGGTCACTAGGTACTTGTGACTCAAATGTCTTGGTCTTAATGTCTGCAAGTATCGTTGTAGGTTCAAACGGCAAAGGAAAATGTACTATGTAACTAGTGCACCTATTGAGTGATGTAGTTTTGCCACCAGGGTCTCTTAGTGTCATACAACTATAGGATTCTCTGGAACTTACATGAAGATTATTTCCAGATTCCCTGAGAAATATGGATTGCCAGGTTTTTGGATGAGAAAATTGTGGAATTTTGCAGTATTAACTGACAAAAACTAATTAAAAACTATGTAAAAACATTTCCATAGGAAACTTTTACACAGTTTTACAATGGCAAGTGAATGTTTTAGTACCTTAATATTTGCAATACAGACCCTGCTGAATTCAGAAGCTAGAAAAATTATGTACCTAAATGTTGTGTTAAGAGTCGCTACCAAAAACACAGCCAAATTTGCTAGATCTAGGAGAACCCTTTTAGGGTAAAAAGTGGGTGTGTCGGTGGCTCATCCGGTAGTGCCATAGACTTCGGGCCCAAGGTAGCTTCACCCTTGTACTGTACCGGCTCACCCCTTGTTTTTTCTGGATACGTTCCTAAGCACAGGCCTATGATGACAGGCAAATGCAAGGATAAGATAGTCTCAGACCTCTAAAGTCTAATTTTTTAATCTTGTCTCAACAGGATGGCTGTTGAGAGAGACCTAGACAAGTCTGACAGTCTAAGACTCAGCAATCTGATGTTTGACGAGAGCGGCTACCTGTTACTCTACCCCACCATGCTGGGAGTCAAAGTGGTCAATTGGTATACAAACAGATGTGTCCGATTCCTGGGCAAGCCGGAGAACCTTAGAATTCTCAAGATTTCTTTGTTCCAGGTAATCACAGTTATCAGTTTGCCTTTACAATTCAAACAGTTGCTCTACCGGAGCAAATCTGTAGAATTTCTGTTTGTCTACTTGGATTTTCAATTCAATCTATTTAAATAACATTAGGTTTAACAAGTTCTTGGGGTTACTGTTACAGGGATGGTAATAAAGTGTGTTTTTAAAATAGTAGCTTTGTTTAAAATTCACATAACTATCCATAGACAAAAAAAATAAAACATTTTATTTATTCTTCCATAAAAATAACATACAATTTTTTGTTTCAATTTTCACCAAAACCAAAAGCAAAACCAAAATGGCATGGAAAGAAATTGAAAAATGTTTTGTTTTGTGAGTCACAGATGGGAAAATCTAATTTATACCCCATAAAATCAAGTTCTCATTCAATCATACTGGTTAGTGAACTCGTTCGAACAAATTCAGATTCATGCATTTGTTTTGTTCCAAATTTAAAAATGTATAGGAATTTTTCAGACTGATGTTTTTGGGCTCTAAGGGTATAAAAACAAAAGATTTATTTTGTCACGGATCTAGGTCTTACCACGAGACCTACGGTAATAGCTTTAGCTTATAGGGATGCGGGAAATTCAGTAATTTTTTTGTACAGGGAAAGCCAAAGAAGTCCAAAGCTGCTGTAACTGTTGAGTTGGAAGCGTCTGAAAACCCTACTTTGGATTCGCTCAATCCTGATCCTACCATTTTCTGCACCGCCTTCAAAAAGAACAGATTCTACATGTTCACCAGGTAACACACTCCGCCTCAACTCAGATTATCCCTTTATTCAGTCATGATTTTTATTTCTACAAGCCGAATTTAATATTTAATATCTTTTAATTTATCTGTTATGTAGTTTAACTGTACGCAGAAGCGTTGCTTTGTTGAGTAGAACAATCTGAATAAACTGCTTTGAATGCTGTCCAACAGCTAATTTTCAATCTATTTGATCAGTTATAATTTTTTTTTTTTCCTTTTGACAACTTTATTTACTTATTTGAGTATTCTTCTACTTTCTAGGAGGGAACCTGAAGACACGAAGAGTGCTGAAGCTGACCGAGACGTCTTCAACGAGAAACCTTCAAAAGAAGACATCATTTCTGCCACAGAAGCGTCAAGTAAGTTACCATTTTCTTGGTTTGTGACCTGTGTAATGCCACGTAATATATTAGACTATAAGTGGCACGCAGTTGAGGTTAAAATATCCAAGGTAAGCATTGAGAAGCGACCTATCCTACCGCTACGCTCAATCTTGTCAAATAGGGCTCAAATCCTTTATTCAAACCTCTTCTATCATACAAAGCATGGGAAGCGAGCTGGTCTAGTAGTACAGCGCGAAACTTCAGTTCTCGAGGTCCCAGGTTCAAATCCGGCCAATTCCATTAATTCATATTAATGAAAAAGGATTCACCAATGGGTTTTATCTAAATGATAATGCCGCAAACCCTAGGTTTAGTGTGAAGTAATGTGGAAAGCGATTCCAAGCTAAAACCTAGAGAAATAACAAAATAGTGGTACAAAATGACTATGCATTACTTATTGCAGGTATCCAGAGGCTGTACGACAGTGCGATCGTACACACGTCGTTGGGAGATATCCACATCAGTCTGTTCAAGGAGTGTCCTCGGGCCGTAGAGAACTTCTGTGTGCACAGCAAGAACGGCTACTACAACGGACACATCTTCCATAGAGTCATCAAAGGCTTCATGATTCAGACCGGAGATCCCACTGGTACGTAAACGTAAAACGTAGGAGATAACGCTTCTATAGTCACTAACACTAACATTAAACGGGGTCTTCTGAGTACAAGCATAGACAAAAAAAATTAAATATAGACCGTCAGCTGTGCTACAGTTACCATAGGTTCTGGTGCACACCGCTTGGAGCGCCATGTATTTACGGCGTCCACACGCTACGTAACTCCACGGAGCTTCCAACGGTGTGCGCCAAAACCTATGGTAACCATGGTAACCGCAGCACGGCTGACAGTCTATATTTAATTCTTTTTGTCTATGGTACAAGTGCTTCATAGATTGAGTAGAGCAGACAACTGTTCCAGTGAACTGCTCTGAGGCTATAACGAGGCCAAAACGTCATTTAAGTTTCTCTATGTGTGACATGGTCGCACTCAGAAGTCGATGTGGCTTTAGTGAATGTAAAGCATTGGCCAGAACTGGTTCAGTTAGGGTTTGATTTTGCCATTGACTATACACAGAGTAGACTTCCCATTGCATGTAATAATTTGGAGCCAAAACACATGGTGCAATCTGTTGAGATGGTCTACCAACTCACAATATTCTGTGTCAAGTGATAAATCAATCAGCTGTTTGCATGGATGTCGATTAATATTTAATCCAATACACTAGTACCTTCTGGTGAGATGGTCCAGACTTCTATTTTCTTGGCTTAAAATTGTTACATCGGATGGGAAGTCTACTCTGTGTATAATGGTTTTATTGTAGTACTCATGTCGGAGCTACAATAAACGATCGTAGCAATGATGAGAGCAGAGAGGCTAGTTGGGAGTAGCGCTATTCTTCTATCGTCTGTTCATGCCTGAGCCGTAACAGTCACACCGAATTTTGATTTGTGAATTCTTGTTGTGTTAAAAACGAGTTTGTGAAGAGTGATTCTGAAGAAGAATATTTCATTTTAGCATCGATTGCAGTAAGGATCATTTATTAAAATGTAAAAAAATGAGAATATTTAATATTATGCACACCCTATCAATAATTGTGATCAATATTTGAGCAATTTTACCTCACAACTTGTCTAACACAGATCTATCGTGGTGATTTGTATTACACTTTTCGCATAATGGTGATCTCAGATCCCATAAATCGTGTGATATTAAACTGTCAAGATTCATGTTTGGAGCCTCAAGACTAGCTCAGAAAAAGGACTGAGATATTATACCTGCTCTTATCGATGGGCGGGATCTAAGAATGAATAACAGCGCAGATCCGACGTAAACAGGCCCATTAGAAAGCATGTCTGTATTATCTACGCATTGGTAAAATTATAACTTGTATGTGTATCACTAATCGCAGCCTGACATGAACGAACCCATAGAATGAAGTTTGGTACTCTTGCGAACAGCTGTAAAGTACAGATTTATCTTTCTAATGATTTGTGTTGAGTCGTACTGACAAATTGAAGATGCTAGTAATATGCTTATTGTATGTCAGGTACGGGAGCAGGCGGAGAGAGTATATGGGGCGGAGAGTTTGAAGACGAGTTACGACCCAACCTGAGGCATGATCGGCCGTACACAGTCAGCATGGCCAATGCTGGGCCGAACACTAACGGCAGCCAGTTCTTCATTACTGTCATACCTACGGTGAGTAGTAGTTTTGTCTGTAGTCCGTCCATGCTCCCATGATATCCAAGCATTCACTTTTAGATACTGTTGTAGACACTCCACAGCTGATTGCACATTGATCAGCTGTTAGCAGTATGAAGTGGTTAAAATGTTGTTGTATTTAAAAGAAATCAGTATTTCACATTAGCACACACTGTTGAAGGTTCAATTTAACTATGTTAATTTGATTCTCTGATTGGCAATGCCAACATGGTAATGGAATGTCTAGTTGAATCAAGAGTCAAAGATTAAAGGTATTAGGAGATATTTAGCTCATAAACAGTCCTTCTTTGGTTGACAGGTCACCAACAACCTGAATAGCCAACCCAAAACTCCTAACTCTTTAAAAAGATACTATATTCTAAGCCAAAGTCTTTATTCCACTACAATACTGCTCATTCATAAATATCTATTGGATCTACTGGAAATTTGACCAAAAATGGTAAAAAAAATGTTAACGGAACAACAATCTGTAATGAAATGAAATGTAGCATATTGCATTACTATTTTGCTTTTGCAATGAACTATATTTTTTGTCATGTTGCACCAACAAGCAAAGTAAGTTACAAAACAAAAGTACTTTCCAAGTAAGGATAACCTCTCAAAACGACGTCTAACTTGTTTTAAATTTTGCTTATGGAAACAATCAGCAGTTTAGTAAGTGTTTCAATCTATTACGATTGTGTTAGTGTACATTATTCTCTTGATATGTCGAACTATTGACAAGAATGCTAACCGAGCTATAAGTGACAACCAATTAAAACAATCAAAAAATACTTAAACAAACAAGAATAGTAGGTATCTATAGACTTAAGTTATACAATTTATCCTAACAATGGACTTATTCTTGTAACAAACTTTTTAACCAAAATTTATCTGTTCTAGCCGTGGCTCGACAACAAACATACAGTGTTTGGTCGTGTAGTGAAAGGAATGGAGGTTGTACAGAACATCAGCAACGCCAAGACTAATGCCAAGACTGACAAACCCTACGATGATATCTCCATCATTAGCATATCCGTTAAATGAAACAAAACAATGGCTCTTACTGAAAAAAAAGTTGCCACTATGTCTCAGTTGCTAGACGGATCTTGCATTTGTTACAATTTCAGGAAACTTTTCAGAAAACTAAAACTGCCAATATGACATTTGTAATCAATGTGCAAACAGTTAGGGCATTTGGGGGAAGTGTTAGGAAACAGTAAGAAGGTGAAACACCTTAAATAATTTGAAATGAGTAATTCCTCCATTTCTAAGATATGGCAAAACCAATTATCTAATACAAAATATTATCAAAGGGAATGAATCAGCCATCATATTAGCTGTCAAATAGCCTACTGTTGATTAGCATACAAAGTATTTGTAAATACTTGTAAATATATTTTGTATGAATTTTAAACTGTTATTTTCATTTATAACCTTTCCTCTTTGATGGTTAGAAACTGGACTCGGATGCTTTTAATCAGAGGGCTTTAAAAATATAATGGGTTTGAAGGACCGAGGGGGCAAAAGGGATCAAGGCACATAAAAATATAAAAACAGAGTTATACATTGTTTGTTGTAGCTCATGATGAGAACTATCATATGGTATAGTTTGTGCGAAAAATGGGTCAACTAATTAAAAAATAATGTTTTGTAAATACTTGCCAAGAGGGAACAAGGGGTTATTTTCTCTCATGAAAATTTTGATACAGTGACTTGGCCCCTTTCCTCCTCCAGCCCTTAATGGTCAGACAAATTCGTACGAGGGATAGATTTATTCCCAGCATTTGTGAAAAAAATTGAGGAGATTGGACCGCCTGTTTAGGTAATTGTTGGTTAGGATTTTGGGTTTAAAATGAGTACAGACAGAATTGTACCTTAACTTGTCTAGCAAATAATAATAATCAAAATCATGAATATTTTTGATTGGAAAGGTCCTTATTGCCTGAGAAGAACAAGATAAAACCGTCAAGAATCATAGACATCCTACTTTTCAAAAGCAACACAGTAAAAGGCAAATGAAAAACGGAATTTCAAAGCCATTGGTCCTTTTTTAACATCCAAAGTCACTCGATTCTTAGACTCTGACACGGGCAAAAAAGTCAGTCTAGAAAGAAAAGATTTAGTTTTGATGCTTTATCTCATTTATTTAACTGAAAATCAATAAAAATGGTAACAAATAACAAATATAATAGTTAAAATACAGTCTTGAAGTTCTAGATCTTAAGTCCTCTCTTGTTGGCCTCGGCTTGGTAACGTGCCCTGAAGCTGCCCTTAGGGTCGTACTTCTTCTCCAGAGCGTCAAACTCCTTGGGCTTGTTCTTGATCAGGTGTCTGAAGACTTTGTCAGCTCCCTCTCGCTGCTTCTGGGAACACTTCTTGCAGCCTGTCTCCAACGCATCCCTGATGTGACCTGGACAAGGATAAAGTGAAATTGAGACAGAAGCAAAATGATTTTTGTTGTGCACCGAAAATTGTTTTCAATATATTGCGGTGCTAAAGTTCTTTATGTTGGTACACAAAACAGAATTGCTGCACATATTTTGACAAAAAAATTAACGTTATCACAATCTGATGCATACTTTCTCCCATTGGCTTGTCAACAATCCTTATAACAGGTAAGTGGTGGGTGGGAGTAACTGAAATTTCATAGGAAAAATTTTAAAAATGTGCAATATCTTTTGAACCCTCATTTTTACAGCAATGGAGGTTGTAGCGTTTTTTTAGTCAACATAATAAATTGTAATCAAAATTGTATGAGTCGTTTTTGTGAAAACCCAAAATTTAAAATACCTGGAGATATTATGGGCTGGTACCCACTTACCAAATTTCATCAAAATCGGACCATAGTTGTGATCAGTAGCTCTGTACACATAAAGACATCACTCCAAAAACTTTTTTTACTATATACATGGTGATTGATATAAGTGTGCCAGCCGTTTTATTCGAAAACTATAAGAGATACAAAAAAAAGTTAAACGGTAAGTGCCTTGGATTTTTTATTAAAAAAATTATAGCCAAGTCAAAAAAATTATTTTAGCCGCCATTTTTCCAATATGGCCGCCAACTTTGATTTTTCTTACGGAACACCCTGTATTTTATGATGTATTCTGGTAGAAAAGGTAATTTTAAGACAATTTTATTCTAGTGATTTTTTTCATAAACCTAACCGTTTCAAAGATAATAATGGTTTAAGTTGTGAAATTTTGAATGGTTTTTGAGCAAAACAGCTGGCATGCTTGCTTCGAAACTCTTTCTCATGCAGAATTTTCAAAACTTTAACCATTATTATCTTTAAAACGGTTAGGTTTATGAAAAAAATTACAAGAATAAAATTGTCTTAAAATTACCTTTTCTACCAGAATACATCATAAAATACAGGGTGTTCCATTAGAAAATCAAAGTTGGCGGCCATATTGGAAAAATGGCGGCTAAAATAATTTTTTTGACTTGACTATATTTTTTTTAATAAAAAATCCAAGGCACTTACCATTTAACTTTTTTTGATATCTCTTATAGTTTTCGAATAAAACGGCTGGCACACTTATATCAATCACCCTGTATTTCAACTTGTTAATGTTGATGAAAACAATACTTTCCCTATACTACATATTGTAAAGGGACAGAAAGTAATCAGGCCTAGTTCCAATGATGGACGGGTCTCAAATGTTTGAGAAACTTGCAAGATTAAAAAATCTTGTTAGAGCGAGATTGACTTTGTTCCAAAACTTTTTCGAGGTGAGATTATAAAAAATCTAAGAATGCCTTCGTAAACGAAACGCAACAACACGTTTATGTATTGCGGGTATTGCATTGACTTTCTAAAGGCATTTTCTGTGTATATCTAAAAAATCGGTAAAATCCATCACTATAAAAGCTTATATGTGTGAGTGTGTGTCCATTAGAACGATAACTCTAGCAAAAATAATCTAATTTTGATCAAATTCGCTATAAACGTATAAAACGTTCGGCTTAAAAAACAAATAATTTAATATATCAAAGCGTTATTATGCACCTAATGGTTACGGAGAAAATTCCAAAAAATTTAAATTTAAAATTCCCATGTTATTCTTATAGAGAATAAATAAACTGTTGTAGTTTGCTTGTTTATGGATATATCTAGATCAAATTTGGAAAATACATTAATTTCTTACTAAACTATTAACATTTTACAACAAAGAAACACTTTTTTTACTCTACATGTTGCAGCAAACCTAAGTACTAGTTAAACCAATTCTATTTAAATAGGGAATAAATGTGATGTGATATTTTTAAGGAGGCATTTTAGTGCAGGCCTAAATGCAATCAGGCAAATAGAAATTTGCTTAGTCTGCAGGTTTGCTGCGGAGGTATTTATTCTTTGTTGCCGAGTTGATGGGGCATAACAGAAGCTATAACCCAATTTGTCATAAATTAGTGATTAACGAAGCAATCTCAATAAAAAAATAAATTTAAATTTTTATTCAAAATTGACAACAATTTTAACCAAATCAGTAGTCAAAGATGCAAACCAAAGGTCAGTTCTAAAACACAAGCATCGTTTGAACTGACAAGACAAGCAAGGTACTTGTAGTTCCGACAAGTCATTTGTCACTTGTCATTGGTGATTAGTTTAACAGCTGGCAGATACAAACCGGTTTCCCAAGGCCCTAAGTTACAACTACCAAGAATCAAGTCCATACTTGCATCCACACGTCCTAATCACCTTGTTTACGTGTTAATGATTTAAACATTACAATCACTAAGCAGTTTTAAGTAATATGAAAGCTTCCTGGTTTGGTTTGATATGGTTTGTTGAACTGAAAGTGATTGTTTACAACTTTTTTTTACTTTATTGTTAGATTTAACCTAAAAATTCAACCACTTCTACTAGTGAATAAACTAAAATCGTCCAAGGAGCTAGTTAGATAGACAATTAATGTAAGTTACAGTTTCTTCGTTTTTCGTGTAAATAAAAAAAGTGTAATCCGAAATTCAATGAAGTAAAATGTTAGTATCCCATTTAACCTCAATTACATAATTCGAATCTAACAAGTTAAACTACAGAAACGCATGTATTAATTATTTAAATGATAAAAGGAGCTTAAGAAACAAATAATTGACAACGCAGTAACTCAGTACCATAACAGTTTACTTATTCCTAAAATAGTTTTTTCATTAAAATTTGATTAGCCTATATTTCTTGAAATGAGAGTGAAATCCTTGGTGGAACAACAAACAAGTTAAACAACAATAACAGTCAATTAATTACTACTAAGTCAATAAACATGTTTACAATAATCATTGATAATTGATAGATTCAGAAGAGTTTGTTTGTTTTGGATGAATAAACTGTTTGTCTGTGTAAGTTGGCAACAATTAACTATTACATTTTACAGCTGAGAAACGTAGTTTTGGACTATCACATATGTTATATTTTACTGAGGTTGTTACGTCTAGCATTTTAGTCGTTTCAGATTTATGTTTTAGTTAAATCATAGACAAAAAGAATTTTAAATGTACAGTATGCAAATTATGATAGTTATTAAAGTAAATATCAAAATGCTATTATTACCATCTTAAAAAAAGGTGGCGAGAAAAGCAAATATTTTTTGTCAAACCAAACCTACTAAAATATAAATCTAAACAACCAGCGAAAGCATGAACGTTGTCACATCCTTTTTGGCTGCGAAAGCAAATTAAGTTAAAAATTATTAGCAAATGCACTTTCAAAAACTTAATTAGGCCTATTCTTTAGTTTTGAAACTATGATGTGACTTAAAATATATTATGGTTTACATAGAAGTTTGGTTAGGTAAACATTTTAGGCGCGTTCAACAGAATAGGTAATCGGCCAGAGCTCTCCGTCTGTAGCCCAATTCAGTAACGTTGATTTTATAAAAAAATAAAAAAAAAATAAAAAAAAAAATAAAAAAAAAAAAAAACTGGCTACAAACGTAACATCGAAATTGGATGTCTACTTACAATGATAGTCAAATCTCACATATTTTAGATTAGGCTACATAGATTATTAGAGTCGAAAAATAAGAGAAAATAATTATATATGTTGCAGTAGCTCATTCAAATATGTTAGTTTCATACAACAACTGTCTTTAACTCTGGTCTATGTAGATGGGATGTCTACTTACTCCAAAATTACTGTCAATGGTGTTAGATTATGATAAAATTAAAATTTTACAACAAACTCTAACGATTTTGTCAATGAATTATGTTTAAAGTGAATCGGTTCCAAAATTTTTAAAAAGTGGGAGAATTTCTCGTAAGAGGTATAATTTTTAATTAAACGACAACATTTACATGGAATGTAATTTAATTTTTTAGAAACCACTCAGAAACTGAGTTTTAAGTTTAATTGTATTGAACTAGCGTCTGAGTGAAATTTTGGTACTTTATTGACACTGATGGTGATTTTACTGTGATAAATGATCGAATTCAAACATCCACTTACTCTTAAGCTCCTCCGCCTCAGGAGTGCAGCCGCCCTGGTCCAGCAGACACTTGATGTAGTTGGAGAACAGACGGTTGTTGCCGATGATCTGGTCGACGTTCACACTGTCGTACTTGGTGGTGTACTTCTCGGCGGCGGTCGCCACAGTCACCAACACAGCCAGGAGGCACAAGACACTGGTGGAAGCCATGGTCAACTGATGAGTGATGCTGCATAAGACAATCACTACTTTATATACTAGACAGGCGTCCTTGCGGTGTTTTCAGGAAAAGCTCAATCAATTAGATTAATTTGTTTCCTTCTCTGTTTGAGAAGGTTGATTGAGTAAGAGTGACATTTCGATTTAGTGTATTTTGTCACCTTCATGTTAGGAGGTTTCGCGCTCGGTTCGTTTAAGAAAATTTCCAACAAGGAATACGCTATTGGTTAGGTTTCATAACTAGGTACAATGCAGTTGTCTGCTTGAATTATTGAGCGGAGCAAGTATATCACTTTTCCAATGTTGGTGATATCTGTTTTACGTAAAATGACATATCTAGTTGTATTATATTCAAAGTGAATGGTTCATTTGGTTCTCATAAATTAAATGTCTCCTTGCAGTATCCAAATTCAATGGTATGTTTGGTTCACAAAAATTGAATGGATATTTGCAGTATCTACGTCGATGGTGCAATAGCCTAGTTATTCATTTTTTATTAAATTGTGCTCAACTGTATCAATCCATTGCTCTTCCATTTTGTTCTGTATGAGTGTGCTAGCTTAGATTATTTGTTGATAACCATATGTTTTGATTATTTTGTTTAACTTTGTATTGTTATCTTGCAAATGCTGTCGTGGTGACCAATTAACCCATAAGGCCCATGTTAAACCTCTAAAAGTTTGAATTCACGTAGGGAAAAGCCCTGTAGTCCAATTTGTACCATTTCAGATATATACCTTCCCACGGTTGGTTATGATTGTGCTAAGTTTCGTGCGAATTGCTTCAACCGTTCAGGAGTATTTGAAAAACAAAAGCAGGGGTGTAGTTTAAGGGCTTCGCTCGCTCCGCTCAATAACATCTAGACCCTAAAACGATTACTTTTTCATTTTGATCCTATAGACAACTATTACATTTGATAAAAAGCACACCTTTCCCCTTCCTTGCTGCAGCAATAGTAATTGCTAAATTAATTAGTTCTACTAGTTCATGGAAATATTGTACTTAATATCCAATCAGACAAATTCAAATTCGCTTAGTCTGCAGGTTAACTGCGGCGGGGGTATTCATTATTGAGCGGAGCGAGCGAAGCGAGCGAAGCTCTTTGGGATCAACTTCAATGCAACAAATAGAGAAACATCACTCAATAACGGCTGAACGCATTTAAGCCAAACTTAACAAAATTACTTAGACTAATAGTGAGATGGTTTTTAAACAAACAAATTTCAATTAGATAATGCTAATGCAATTTAAAACGAACTTAAAATTTCCAATTTTTAACATTAGGCTTATGGGACTAAAGTAGCCATATGACAGTTTTTTGTTTACAAGAAAAATGTAAACAAGAGAATCATAAGGTATTTCTGAACTTTCTAGACTTTTCTTTTACACGTTTTTAAATCATTTCTATGATCTTAATAAACAAGAAAATACCGTTAAAACATTTTTTAAGGCGCGGAATTCACTACAAATTGCGAAAATAGACGGAACTACTTTCTCAATGCGCGGAGCATATTGCAGTGACTACTTATTCTTGGGCACCTATTTGTGTTGCCAGCTGATTAGAAACAGTCAATGTTAGAAATAAGGATTTAATAAGCGATATATCGAACCGCATCGAAATCGATATTTAATCCGATAATACCTCACAGGTTAGGTTATATTATGTTGAATTACATCGACGATACAGTAAGTTATTACACTTATTAATAAAACGCAGATTGAACACTGATCTAATTTAGGCATGTGGGGAAGGTAGGTCGGGGTTTATGAGTATTCGTGACTACATTAAGTGTTTTGAAGTAAGGTTAGATTAGGAAGGTAAAGTGTAGGTTATAGGTAGGTGATCGGTTTATTTATTTGTGTTGCACCATATTATTTTTTTATTTTTTGGAATAGTTGGTTAAACGGGGAAACGATTTCAAAAATGCTTGCATATTATGGTCTTAACAAACCATCTACAGTATTCTAGCATTGACTTTATATAAAGTCAATGATACTAGCAAATTACTACATACAGACCAAAAGAAAAGAACATTTGGATTTGGACCTTTGACCATAGCAAAACTAACATATAATATATGAAATGTGAAAAGTTGTATATCATTAAATACTATTCTGTAATAGCCAATTAATAATTGTTTGGCAAATCCTTATTTTAATGGCTCGGCTAAAAATGGAATCTGCATTTTGTGAAACAGTAATTTGGTAACAATTCAGTAATTTCAAATGTTGATAACAGTAGCCTATCCTATATAAATACTGTTATTTGATTGCCAGGCCACGGACTATACATACGTCCAGTTACAACCATATAATAATAAGTAAATAATTAATTACCTGGACTTATAGAAGTACACTTTTAACCACGGTATGGATAATTGTCTAGGCCTGTCCAATGGTTTTATTAAGGCCAGTATTAAAATGCCGTCTCTAAATCGTCCCAATAATGGTAGAAGACCTACATTCCAGTTACATTACAATCATATCCTCCATCAAGAATACTTGGTATTAACAATCATAAACTATTTCCAGCAAAGAAAGCTGAGTTTAACTGATTGCAATGGTTGAAATGAAGACCAATGTTTATGTTGCACAGTTGAATTTAAATGTCAAATTTCCCCTCCTGATGTTATACTTTAATACTCGTTTTTTAAATAGTTAATGTTTTTTTTATACTTAAATACTTTAACCGATTGTAAGGGTGAAAAATGAAGTCCAATGTTTTTGTTGTAGGCTACAGTTGAATAGAATGTTAAATTTCCTTTCTCTTTTTTATACCTTAATGCCCTTTTTGGATGTTAATATCAGATTCCAACTACTGTAATATTTTTCTGGTCAAAACTACCATAATGCACTTCTGGAAGAGGTATCTGAATAAGAAGATGTAGTTCAAACAAATTTGAATTATTATAATTTTTATCAATAAAACAAGCATTAGTATATCTATTGACTTTTTTACATTTAGTTACTTATACAAATATCAAATCACGTTTGTTCCGCTCAACTGGCTTTCACCTCTCTGAAAGCAACCCTAGTTACTGACAATGACCTGAAAAAAACCCAGAAACTAAGTAGTGAATAGGTTATGAAATGCGACACCTATGTAAGACATGGCGAACATGAAATTCAGCTTGTTACACCAAAACTTCTACTAACTTCTAGTAACTCTTTTTCCTACAGTCACCCGACAAAGTTGGCTTCGTTGCACTGATTATAGTACAGAAAGCTGCTAATTGCTGTATTTACCTACTTTGTCGCACCGTTTATACTTTGTCACACGGTTTATACTTTGGCACACACCAGTATTCCAACCAAAACAACACAAAACAGCGTGGTTTTATTATGCACGTAATCCGTGTACGCTTGGAAATAGGTTGACAACACTTAAAGATAATTGAGCGGAGCGAGCGAAGCGAGCGAAGCTCTTTGGGATCAACTTCAATGCAACAAATAGAGAAACATCACTCAATAACGGCTGAACGCATTTAAGCCAAACTTAACAAAATTACTTAGACTAATAGTGAGATGGTTTTTAAACAAACAAATTTCAATTAGATAATGCTAATGCAATTTAAAACGAACTTAAAATTTCCAATTTTTAACATTAGGCTTATGGGACTAAAGTAGCCATATGACAGTTTTTTGTTTACAAGAAAAATGTAAACAAGAGAATCATAAGGTATTTCTGAACTTTCTAGACTTTTCTTTTACACGTTTTTAAATCATTTCTATGATCTTAATAAACAAGAAAATACCGTTAAAACATTTTTTAAGGCGCGGAATTCACTACAAATTGCGAAAATAGACGGAACTACTTTCTCAATGCGCGGAGCATATTGCAGTGACTACTTATTCTTGGGCACCTATTTGTGTTGCCAGCTGATTAGAAACAGTCAATGTTAGAAATAAGGATTTAATAAGCGATATATCGAACCGCATCGAAATCGATATTTAATCCGATAATACCTCACAGGTTAGGTTATATTATGTTGAATTACATCGACGATACAGTAAGTTATTACACTTATTAATAAAACGCAGATTGAACACTGATCTAATTTAGGCATGTGGGGAAGGTAGGTCGGGGTTTATGAGTATTCGTGACTACATTAAGTGTTTTGAAGTAAGGTTAGATTAGGAAGGTAAAGTGTAGGTTATAGGTAGGTGATCGGTTTATTTATTTGTGTTGCACCATATTATTTTTTTATTTTTTGGAATAGTTGGTTAAACGGGGAAACGATTTCAAAAATGCTTGCATATTATGGTCTTAACAAACCATCTACAGTATTCTAGCATTGACTTTATATAAAGTCAATGATACTAGCAAATTACTACATACAGACCAAAAGAAAAGAACATTTGGATTTGGACCTTTGACCATAGCAAAACTAACATATAATATATGAAATGTGAAAAGTTGTATATCATTAAATACTATTCTGTAATAGCCAATTAATAATTGTTTGGCAAATCCTTATTTTAATGGCTCGGCTAAAAATGGAATCTGCATTTTGTGAAACAGTAATTTGGTAACAATTCAGTAATTTCAAATGTTGATAACAGTAGCCTATCCTATATAAATACTGTTATTTGATTGCCAGGCCACGGACTATACATACGTCCAGTTACAACCATATAATAATAAGTAAATAATTAATTACCTGGACTTATAGAAGTACACTTTTAACCACGGTATGGATAATTGTCTAGGCCTGTCCAATGGTTTTATTAAGGCCAGTATTAAAATGCCGTCTCTAAATCGTCCCAATAATGGTAGAAGACCTACATTCCAGTTACATTACAATCATATCCTCCATCAAGAATACTTGGTATTAACAATCATAAACTATTTCCAGCAAAGAAAGCTGAGTTTAACTGATTGCAATGGTTGAAATGAAGACCAATGTTTATGTTGCACAGTTGAATTTAAATGTCAAATTTCCCCTCCTGATGTTATACTTTAATACTCGTTTTTTAAATAGTTAATGTTTTTTTTATACTTAAATACTTTAACCGATTGTAAGGGTGAAAAATGAAGTCCAATGTTTTTGTTGTAGGCTACAGTTGAATAGAATGTTAAATTTCCTTTCTCTTTTTTATACCTTAATGCCCTTTTTGGATGTTAATATCAGATTCCAACTACTGTAATATTTTTCTGGTCAAAACTACCATAATGCACTTCTGGAAGAGGTATCTGAATAAGAAGATGTAGTTCAAACAAATTTGAATTATTATAATTTTTATCAATAAAACAAGCATTAGTATATCTATTGACTTTTTTACATTTAGTTACTTATACAAATATCAAATCACGTTTGTTCCGCTCAACTGGCTTTCACCTCTCTGAAAGCAACCCTAGTAATACTATGAGCAGCTGATTTACTATTAACACTACGATTTAGACTGTAAAAAAAATCGTGTTTATTCTATTTTCGTTCAACGCTTGGTTTGAACATAACCTAAAGTGTAGTATCTGAAAGAATAATTATAAGTGGGCCTAGCATGTTTGAGAATAATGAACTCAGTGATTGTGAATTTATGTGTACACCAGAAGAAAAATGTAGCAGAAACTGCAAAACATGTTTCATTAAAGCTGTTTCCTGAAAACTCAAGAAAGAAGTATAAACGAGCATGTTTTCTACTTGGTGCGTAAGTAAGAAAGATACAAAATTACTTATTGATTTTATCTATACAGATTATTGCTTTTTATACGTGTACTCTTGAAAATAAGTAACACTTAAAAATACTACGACTGGAGCTGTTGCAGTGTTTTCCATTCCGTTCAACGCTTGGGTTTAACCAAACTAAAAACGTGTTGTATAGTGTTTGAAAGACTAATTATTTAGTGACTGTAGTGTAGGAAAAATATAATCTGTGTAACGAGTGCAAATGGCCTTTGCTCACTAGTTACACAAAAAACTATTTATAGTCACTGCATCAAAGGTATTTTAGTTGTGTTAATATTTAATTTTTAATATAGGCCTATATTTGTGTGGTTTCTTCTAATTTATGTATTGTTTGAATACTTTGTCTATCTTGAGTTTAACTATTTATAAACTGTAGTGGGCTTTATGGGGTTCCGTGTAATTTGCAAGGCTTTTACAATGTTTAGTAGCAATATGGCTTATAGTTGATCTTTTTCGTAAAGTTCCAACTATTTCTTCAAAACCACATGTTTTAATAAACTCTTTTCCCCAATACGTAAGTTCTTCTTGCATGAATATGTTTAGGTGTGTGAGACATTCATTAGGACAGAGACCTACAATTTCGTCCTTGAAATTCTCTCCTGTTATAATATTTGGCAATATTTTTAAGACTTTAGTTTATTCTAACCTAAGCTTAAAATAACTATTTTCCCAAGTAAATAAAGTTATTTGTACATTTGTTAAATAAATTTCATCGTTAGAATAAGTTTGCAAATTAAACTATTCGTAACATGAAATTAATGAAGCTGATTAAGAAATAAAATTAGCCTGAATACGATTATCGGTTTAAAAATATCGAAATAACTTATCGATGAATTATGTCGAAACTCCAGGTTGTATTTCCTGTTTTCTCCATTAGCTTAAGATCAGATTATAATCGAATTATATCAACAGGAAAACCTGTTGATTTTTTCATCTCCTTTGGTAGGACATTTTGCTGCCTAAGCTTTTCCTGTAGGTTTGTACATTCTTTATTTTGTGTGTAACGCCAGACTTTTGTTTTGAAATGTTTAAGAACGACTACGATTCCCTAGTTTACTTAACGTAATCTGTTATACGATAATAATCAGTTATTTTGTACTCAAAGGTCTTACCAGCACTAAGCAAACTTCATTATGGTATAAGGGGGGAAACTCCCAAAAAAACTTTTATTAATATACATAGCATTTTTTATTTACGAGATTTATTTTATCACTTTAATATTTACTTGTTTATTTGTTTTACTTATGGTAATAAATTGACACAAAAACAACAGGCAAACGTGTTTCTTGAAAACTTTTTTCTTTTCTTGTGTGCATCGCAGGGAAAATCTACACATAATGTTAGAAAGATATTTTTCTCTAGATGTCTAGAATCCCTTTATAAATTAAAATATGTTCAAAAATAAGCACACGAGATTAATTTAAAACTAAAAAAAAATATCATAGCCCTTATGGGTTGCCATGCTGGTGGCGAAATATAAACATAAAGTCAAGACAAATGGAAGAAATTACAATCACATGTTATATTTACAGCGTGGGGTGGAAATTGAGAAGTCTGTAGATTAGATATTTTTGGTCGAGTTTTCGACCATGAAATTACCTCTACTCTAATTAAATATACAGCAGCATGTGTTTAGCTTATATAACTTCTTAACTATTACAAAATGTTTAACATTAGTATAGAAACAAATACTTTACAACTAAATTTTAACTTTGCACTATTAGAACGGTAACATATAGTTAGTGAATTTACTAAGACAATTATCTGGTCATTATTCATATACACTCACGCTATATGTTAGAATATTATAAAGAATAAGGTAGACCATCCCAGCACAGACAATAAAGCTACATACATCTAAGGGAGTATGTTTTATCTATGCATACACTAGTAAGGCATACTGGAATGGGAAGTTACAAAAATCCATTTGAGAAAATAATTTACCATTGAGCTAGGCAAGATTACAAATTACAACTTTGGACCCTGTCTGTAATATGATAGTTGTTAAAACTAATTAAACGTTTCTATTACTGTAAAATACGGATGGAAAAAGGTTATACTAATTAGGGAATATTTGAGGTTTGACCAAATAACCTATGCAACCTAATACTTAAACGAGACTTTATCAAGATACTAATACAAACGTTTAGGTCTAAACAATGGTTCTAAAATTGGAAAATTGTCTAATTCAACCAATTCATAGAAGTCTTTATCAAAACAACAAAATCCTACGGTGTCAAATAACTTAAAATTTTCTCAAAACAGAAATATGTCATTCTTGCACTAAAGAAAATCGATTAGTGAATGCAGCCTTTTCACTGACTTTCGGTTTGTTGAGCCCATTGGACGCAGAGTTTGTTATTTGTTTTATGTCTATGCTAGTGACATTTTTAATTAAGTAAATCCAAACTTTTTAAGGAAAAGAGATCCAAACCCATTTAAGTTTTTTGAGCCGGGAATCGAACTCTTGTCTCCAGCACTGAAGTCCTAGACGTTAAGAGTTTAAGATAACTTTCAACAGAGCTGTGCCTTTGGCTAATCAAGTATAGGATGAGAAATTTTTTTTTTGCTATGTAGATATCTAATACTTTCGTGATGAAGGCAAAGGTTTATAAGCCTCCTAACACACGGGGCTAGACTTTCAACATTAGATTAGAACTAGCAGTACCCGTCCTTCGTACGGGGTTGGCATAAAAGTATAAAATGCTTATACTCAATCTTTGCGTTTGCATTGGGGGAGGACACGGTTTGATAACCTTTGCTTCTTTAGATTTACGGTATACTATAGTATTACACATCTACCATAGCCATAATCTTCTACCACTTCAACCAGAAAAAATATTAAAAATTCTCAAAATATCACAAATTATTCATAAATACATAAACATAACTGTAAACAATCCTACTTTGACAGTTTTCATTGCGTATCACAGTTTTTGTTGCTGTTTAGTTCAAATTAGCTGTTTTCATAAATGCAAAAAGAAAATAGTGCTGCACCCTGTAGGTAAATCTTATAACTTTTTAATGCTTTTGCATATCATAGAACCAATTTTTTAGTTGAAACAGCTGACTAAATTCTTTAATTCCCATTATGAATACTCATAAGGTTGCATGGGGAACCACATAACCACTAGAGCGTAGCCCGAAAGGATTTTTGAGATAAGAGTATGCCTATATGTTGATCGGGAATGTGAGCAGTAGTTAATGCGTGATTGAACTTCAAACAAACAAACTCACAAACTTTCACATTTATAATATTAGAAAGATGTTTGATAAATTTCGAGATAAAACAACTAATAGGCTACATAAACACAAGACTTACAAACATTAAAAAACAGTAAAAACTATTTATTTGTTTACACACTATTTACAAAAAGGTAAAAAATCTAACGGACTAAATAAAGTCTATAAGTACTATGTTGTATTGATAGTCAAAGGTTCTACAGTATTCCGTTTTCTCTGTGGCCATGGTCAATATAGTCCCACAGAAGGTCCCAAGCTGTTGTAGAAGGGGTTGGGAGGGAGGATGCAGGCTTGCTGAGTTACACAGCGGTTTGGCAACTTCATGGGGAGGATGTACATGTCTTGCTCAGCCACACCAGCATTGCTGATGATCTAGGGAACAAAGCATATCATGTATGGACTAGATTAAAGATTATGTTTTGCTATGTCGACCCAGCAGGGTGTGTTAAGGCAACAGTATTTTATGATCTCTAAAAACTAAAGCAAGAATATAGTTTTTGAAAAACAAACAGCAAAATTTGTGAGGTTGATTCAGCTTGTACTTGAAAAAAAATAGCTACACTTGGTCTATCAAGATGGCTTCTGTATGTAGTAGCCGATTGTATAATGACTATAGATTACACTTCACGGACTGGCAAACTTTGGCAAAATTGAATGATAGCTTTGTTACAAGATCAGCTGGTTCCTTAAGTCAGCTGGAACTGTTAAATTTATAAGGTCACTAACCTAATTAACATATAGGTATATGGCACACAAAAATGAAGCATGGAGTTTGTATATTTGACGACAATTATTTATATGAAGGAATTCCCTTAGGGCCCGATTTCCTAAGAGCCACGTCTTACACGCTTTCAAAGTTTACATTATTTAGTTAACCAAATGATAAACAGCTGGCCAATGCAATTAACAGCTGTTTAATTATTTTCTCAGTACATCAGTATCTATTTGAAATCTGGTTGGTTGGGATTTTATTCACCCTAGCAACCTGCACCACGTGACTTCAAAATCCGTGATATATTTGATATGTAGTTGATAAGGATGAAAAAGATTACGTCTCATCATATCCCAACTATTTTTATTGCGTGCGCGATCACTTCGAGGCATCATAGAAAACTTACATTTCCGTATGGATGTGAACAAAATTGTATCATGGCCATCTGTTTTGATGTAAAAAAATGTAAACTTGAAAAAGTTCAGATAATTGACAATAGAATTCAGCACAAACTATGAAATTTTGAAAGACTATAGGACGAAGGGCTTTCACGAGATGTCATCCAAACCAGCAAAAGACACATCTAGAGTATACGAGCTTTAAATTGATACCCAATATGCCTATAAAAATAAATATTTGAGGGTAGACTTGCTTCACACAAAAATCCAACAAATTCTTTTAATAATATAGATAGAGTGAAAATTTGTGTATTATTTCAAATGGTTATGTTTCATTGAAGAAAGTTAGGATATGAGTAGTAGATATTTTTTGTTTTCTACGAAATTTATACAGTTATATACAAGCTTCACTAACATTGAGGAAGAAAATCATTTTCTAAAATGACATCAATATTACGTAGCCTAATGTATATTGGTACACTACAGTGCGTGAATTTGCGAATAAGTAGTGAAATGCGTTAGGTAAGCATTTTCTTTTTAAAATTAAATCATACAGTTATAGAATTTTTTTAAACGCTTTAGTGTCTCTTCACGTACTTTATTGCCTAGTAAATATCAACTCCTTACCTGAATGAAGATAAAAGAATTTTATCAAACTAAACGGTTAAATTAAGTTTTGTTTGTAATTTACGTGTACCTATTTGGTACAGTAAATAAAAAAAAACCGCATTATTCTCTTCCGCGTTCTCTAATTAATTGCGAAGCACGGGCCACTCGTAACATGCTCAATGACCAATGCCAGCCGGGCTTCATAAATATTTCAAAAAATTTGAACTTTTCTCAAAATCAAACTGACATCCTTTTAGATTTTAATTTCTTGCTGATACACCAACAAAAGACCATTCAAAAAGTATTTTGTCGACTCACTTCTTCCACTTTGCGTAGGCAGGAGAGCCCGATGGGCCTGCATGAGCTGGACGCCCCTACAACGTACGGAGGTGACGAGGCTGAAAAAAATTTAAAATGTATTAGGCCTATCTATTAATCACAACATTTTATCATTGCAACCCAGCCTGGTTATGAGTGGCAATACAATAATATTAATTAGCGTAGTTAACAATGATAAAATACATTGAGTCGTAAATTTGGATCACTGGAAACTCCAAAACCACAATTGTAACGTTTAAACATCCTAACTAAATATTAGATACGACAAATGAACACCCTACCACAGTACAAAGGTTAATATGTGCTTGAGGAAGCAAATATAAATTTCCCCCCCTGGTAAAGTAATAGACTCATTGGGTTAAAAAGTTAACGTCGTAATTCTATGTCAATTACAAATGAAAAGTGCAGTTGCTTCAAACGAAAGTTTAACCCTGCAAAAGGTTAAAAGTTTGGAGCTGTTTTCACAGCTCCAAAAAAATACGGTAATGATAATCAAATAAAGTAATATTTCACCAACACTTTCCATTTGACAACATCAATAAACAAAATAATCAATTGAAAGTTTAGATAGGGCAAATAATCACAGCAGTAGTTCAAATTTCTTACCTCCATAATCAGAACACACATATCCCAGGAACGTGTCGCATCCAGCATATCCAAATACGTAATAGCTGAGTGTGCTCATTGGATCTGCAAGTATACGATCACTGATCACATAATAATGTTCCATTGGTTATAGTTCTAATATAGTGATAATGCAGATACTAGAAATGTTTTTAATCAGGTCATATAATAAACATTGCAAAACAATGAGGAGACATTATGAGCCTTGAAAAAACTTTGAAACAAAACCTGATTATGTTTAAACTAGGAGATGGACGAGATTGGATTTTTAGTTTGAGACGAGACGAGACGAAAATTTTTATTTCTCATAAAATTTCAATACGAGATCGAGACGGGATTTCCCTTCTCATACACAATGGGAAATGCACGTTTGACATTTATACCTGATTTTGTAACATTGTTAGATGACTGTTTAATCCATATATATAAAATCCAATGTATGTATGTATGTTTGTTTGTTTGTTTGTCCTTTAGGCAGGGGTTTTTTCAAAATTCCCGTCTCGAAAATTCTCAACCAAAAACAAATCTCGTCTCGTATAACGAGATTTAAAATTTCTCGAAAAATCTTTCGAGACTTCACCATCCTTAGCTAAGCAAATTAAGTCATATTTGGCTTTTTCCCCACGCTAAAATTAGTGCATGGAGACAATGAAATAGCACTAATGTCAATTTATTTAATTATGATTAGAATAGTACATTTCAAACGGTATGATAAAATACGATTCCCTAACTCATACTTGCTAAATACTTACTCGCAGAACGGAATGATCCTCTTCCAATTGAACTGATGATGGTGGATTGAATGGAATTCGAACCGTCGCAACTGGAATTCACCCAAAAATAATCAGTGTGAAGCTAAAATAAAGTTGTTCTGATTTTTACCAGTGGTTTGAGGGTCATTTGGAAATACAAGATTAGATGGTGGTAAAAATCCACCATTGACGGAAATGTCCAATAAATTCACTTTGGTCGACAGGACCAAACAATATCTTGGAATATTTGAACGTTAGTTATAAGTAACTTTAGATTTTCATGTATGTAATTCCCTTTATTCAAATACTGAAATAGAACTATTTATAAATGGTAACTTAATTGGATGTTTTTTGCAACGCAACTCTAATAATTGCAAGATATAAGATTCACTGTTTAGGTACGAAACAAGCTCATTATAGTCAAAGCTCATAGGTTGATAGTATGATAATATAGCCATGCTTCGTTTATTCATTGCCGATCAGCTGATATGAATTATATTGTTGTTATCTTCATGGCTTAGTATAATTGGGAATGTATTGTAAACTAGCAGTGTACCCGTCCTTCGTACGGGGTTGGCATATAAGTATAAAATGCTTATTGCAGTTATACTCAAGCTTTGTGTGTGCAATGGGGGGAGGACACAGTTTGATAACATTCGGTTCTTTAAATGTACGATATACTACAGTATTACACATCTACCATAGCCATAATGCTCTACCACTGCACCTAAACAATTGAAAAAAATAAACCATCACAAATTCGCACAATAACGCACATTATTTATTAAATTAAACACATTGGCCTAAACATAACTGTAAACAATCCTACTTTGACAGTTCTCATTGCGTAACACAGCCGTTTGTCGCTGCTTAGTCCAAATTAGCTATTGTTATAAATTAATACTAGTGCTGCACCCCGTTGGTAAATCTTACAAGTTTTTTATGCTATTGCATATCATAGAACCAACCTGTTTAGTTGAAACAGCTGATTAAATTCCTTTTAAATATGTATACTCTTAAGGTTAACATGATGAACTACAGAGCCACTGGGGCAGAGCCCGAAAGGATTTTTGAGATAAGAATATGCCTATATGTTAATCGGGAATGTGAGCTATCATCATGTCAAATTTCAGCCCAATCCGTCCAGTAGTTAACGAGTGATTGAACTTCAAACAAACACACACACTTTCACATTTATAATATTAGTAGGCCTATGACAACGTGGTGTTTTCGCTAACTCAAAGAGTATATTATATTCTAGAAGAACACCAAAAATTAATGATTTGTTTTACACCAATAAATGTGTGCAATTAAGTTTTCAGGTTGATAAAATAGCTAATAAAATACACTACAGGTTCTATAAAATGTTCAAATACATAATACTTATTTCCCATATTCAACATAAGTGCATTGATAATTTTACAAGCTGGATGAGTTTGGAAAAACCAACAAATCTAATTTCCATAAAATACCTTATAACTCTGAACCATGTGGACAACAATGCAATAATACATATCAGCTGATCGGCAATGAAGTAAAAGAAAGAATGCGGCCATCTTTTTTTTCCCTCGTTTCTCCCTGTGTTTTGTTATTTTGGTTTGCAAAAAAACACTGTATAATAATTCGTTTTGTGCTTCATGTTTTAGACGATTAGAAAAAAAACTCAATTTGAATTAAAAATGTACAAAGAATATTCATTAATTAATAGTCTTATTATTCTACTTACTATACGGATGATATATACAGCATTGCAGTATTGGGGTCGTCTGGGAGTGGGAAGTAAGTCAGACACACATTATCTAGTAAAACACTCTCTTCTGTCTTCGGTAAGATTGTGTAAAAGACCGGCTGGTCACATATGAGCTGAAAAATTTAGTTTAAGATTTTATACATGAAGCTTTGTAAAAATATTTACTCGTCAGACACATAGAAGTATCATAAAAATGCGAATAATTATTTAACATACTTATTTTCCACAGACATTTCGGTGTTTGTCCAATTCTGTACACGATAATCGGCAAACAAAAGAAATTCATTGTAACAGTAGGTTTTTGATACATTTAAATAGACTACGCGGGCAACAGCTCTAGTAACAGTTGATTGATAAGGATTGGGTGGTCTATGGTCCTAGTTTTTTTTTTTTTTTTTTATTAATGCATTTTACTTTAATTAATATTTAGTAAAAAATTTCACTTTGTTAGTTTTCACATGTCTTCTGAGCCAATGAGATCTTTTATTTTAAAATCTTGTTACTCTAACGTTGTTCTTTGTTACGTTTTCTATAGCCAAATGATAATTTAGTTTATAATACAATAAACCATTTCTCATGGCTTACCTTATTAAGAGTACCATCTATTGTGGTTGGAGGAGAGCACTCTTGACCGAAACCATGTTGTAGAGTTAGCAAAACCACTAGGAGAGGCCCAACAATACTTACATGGTTAGACCTAGAAAAAAGTGTATAAACCACACATTAAAAAATTTACTTTTATATACACTTTATACAATTTTAATCAGTAGCGTGCAGTTTTACAAGTCGTCCACTGTATCTTGAACAATTAAATTAATTATCAAAATAACCCCGCCGCAGCAAACCTGTAGACTAAGCGAATTTACATTTGCCTGATAGGATTTACACTAAAATGTCTCCTTAAAAATATCAAATTCATTCCTTATTAATAAAATTACTTTAACGAGTACTTAGGTTTGCTGCAACAGGGATGGTAAAAGTGTTTTTTTATGTTAATAGTTTAGTAAGAAATAAATGAATTGTTCAAATTTGATCAAAATATGTTCATAAACACGCTAACTACAACAGTTGACTTATCCTTCATAACAATAAGATAGGAATTTTAAATTTTAAATTTTTCGAATTTTCTCCGTAACAATTAGGCGCACAATAACGCTTCAATATACGAAATGATTTTTTAAAGCTCTTTAAAAAGGTTCAGAGAAAAATTGTGAAATTTGTGTTTTGAGGGTCAAATATGAGAAAACACAGTTTTTTACCCCATAATCCACCCCGTAAAACCCCGTTCCCATGGTTCGATCATGCTGGTTTTCGAACTCATTCAAGTTTATCTCGCCTTACACATTTAAACCAAATTTAATCAAAATTGGACAAAAATTACTCAAGTTATCGCGTTCACGGACGAATATATATTAAAATTCTGAAGGAATGGTGTTTTGGCCTCTGGGGTCTGTTTGGCCTACTTACGTTTTGCGAATTTCCATATAGGGAAATTCAATAAAAACAAAAATAAAAATCCAATACATTTTATAACGATCTACATAATACGAAAATACTACGTAACGTTAACTTACATGACTTGAGGGCTGAAAATAGAGGCTATCACACGTAGCCATCTAACCGTATTGTTGACTTAAAGTTGATACAAGTTTTCCTTATTAGGTTTATTGAGGTCAATGATTTGCATGAAAATAAAAAGACTCAAATTGTTGTACCATAGACTAAGCAACACAAGAGAGCATCTATGGTTGTACATTGTAATACAAGTAAAACATGGACAAGCTGTTGTCATAATGTATTTAAATGAAAGATAGATGAATTGTGGTTTGCAAATAAAGTGGTATTAAACTATCACATAGTTGTACGTCATGGCAACAATATAAAAATCAATGTATTCCAAAAATTATTGTTTTTAGCCTACATTAAGACATAGACTATGATTAAGATTTATAAAGGTTTCACATGTCCGTTTGATGAATTGTTTTCCATGATTTTGAATTAAACATCCAATGGACGATGAATTTTACTTGGTCACGAATGTATAGACAAGATTAATATACTGTTACAGACTATGTTAATAATATTTATATTTATATTCGATACAAAAATCTCTCTCAATCATGACTGCCAATTATGTTTTCAACTCTTAAACAAAGCCAAGATGCGAAAGGCTTTTTATTACCGTATTATTTGTGAGGAACAATGTTTGAAAATATTTAGTACAGAGAAATAGAGGAGTAATATGCACCAACATTATTGTATTAAACTTTTCACATATCATCATAATGTCTTAAACTTAGATTCATTTACTTTGGCTGTGTAGACATTTCCTTGTCCTACAATCTATGGGAAATTTGATGGTAAATCAGAAACGAAAGCAAGCAAACGATGATTGTAGAGGTAACTTACTTGTACATGACTTTGCAGAGAGGAAGCACAATGTGATGTTACAATTCGTACCACTTCCTTTATCATACACTTTATTGACTTGTGTATTTATCAGCAAACTAAATACCGTGTGTTGTGTGCTAAGTTCATTGTACAAGATGGTTTGACTAGAGCGAAACTATAAGGAATATATGCGGGAATCGAACCCGTTCCTTCCACAACGAAGGTTAAGATTTGCGGTGAAACATGCAAAAAGAGCCAATAGGAATACGCAACACACTAGAAACAGCTGGGGCCTGTTTCATAAAAAAATACTAATAGAGTAAATCAGCTGATCGCCTAATGCGATTCTAATGGAAATTACAAGTTGCAACTTGTAATTAAACAACTGTAGTTTATTATGAAACAGGCCCCAAGAGGGTTGTATTTTGAGCTGAATCAAACAACGGCTCGCTCTATGATTCTAAAGATTATGACTCCTTTCTAATCAGCTGGGTGTCGAAAATAGTATTTTTCCTACAGTCACCCGACAAAGTTGGCTTCCTTGTACTGTTTATAGTACAGAAAGCTGCTAATTGCTGCATATTTATACTTTGCCGTACGGTTTATACTTTGCCGTACGGTTTATACTTTGCCGCACATCAGGATTCCAACGAAACAACACAAAACAGCGTTGTTCCATTATGCACGTAATCCGTGTACGCTTCGAAATAGGTTGGCAACACTTAAAGATAATTATACTATGAGCAGCTGATTGACTATTATAACTACGATTTAACCTGTCATTTCGTGTTTATAGTTTCGGTATTTCTGAACTTTCTGGACTTTTCTTTTAAACGTTTTTAAAACCTTCCTACGATCTGAATAAACAAGAAAATACCTTTTAAGCATTTTTTTTAGGCGCGGAAACCACTTCAAATTACAAAAACATACGGAACTATATTCTCAAAACGCGGAGCACATTTCTTGCCGAGGAAAAATAGCGGAGTGATATGGACCGCGGGTACTACTTTCTCTAGGGCACCATTTGTGTTGCCAGCTGAACCTAAAAACGTGTTGCATAGTGTTTGAAAGACTAATTATTTATATGCTTTATAGTGACTGTAGGAAAAATATAATGTGTAACACGAGTGAAAAAGGCCTTTGCTGCACTCGAGATCATTCCACACTCGCCTGCGGCTCGTGCGTAAACATTGCTCTCGTGTGCAGCAAAGTGCCACTTTCACCACTAGTTACACAAATAACTATTTCTATACGTATTGTATTATTTCATCCCGACAACCATTGTTAAACACATTATTGTAAAATTTTGTAACACTCTTAATTAACTCATTAAACTTCCTACGTTTTATATTGACATGTTAGATAATTGAAACTAGGCTACTTGCCTTATCAATTGAATGCAGTTCTATTTATAAACTTAGCACTGCATTGTCAGTTGCAATTATTGAGATGTAAATAAACGGTATCAAACTGACCGTTGGTATGAGTAACTATGATATTTTACGGGTAAAATAAAAAATAAAATTGTAATAACTTCCGAACCGTAATAATTATACCATTGGAGATTAACATTTTGTTTAGAATTAAAAGGACCACCATTTTATGGAGTTTTATAGGAAAATCACAATTAAAAATGCGAATTTCAAAAAATGTTATTGACTACATACCAAATTCAAAATTGGACCACAGGTGTAGCCTGTAGCTCTGCACACATCCACACATAAATTCACACACTCACAGACAGACAGATGCCACTAAGAAAACCACTTTTTTATTCAGGGGGACCAAAAACGGACATTTTCGCCCAAAACTCAAACTCGAAGATTTTGACGAAAACAATACTTTCTCCATATACTATGCATAGAGGGAGTAAATCAAAATAAAATCTTTCCTATTTCCTCAACTAGGGATTGATTAAGTAAAGAGAAATGTTGAAATGTGCTGTATCTTACCTATGAACAAATTGGCAACCTGGAAATAATATAATACAAAATCGCATTTCTCAGAAACGCATTTGTTCAAACTCCCAAGTTTGATGAATTTAAAATAATTCAACAGAATTTGAGTAGGGATAGGTTAAGAGGAATGAAGGGAATAAAATTAAGGATGTTTTGGTAATTGTTTTACAGTATATATGAGTGGTCTAAAGTAACAATATGGGCTTGAAATGATGTTAATGTTTTACAAATCATTTATTAATAACAAAAAAGGGTTGGACACTTAATCATTCAAACAGACGTTTAAACATGCAATTTGGCTTTAAAACCTCTTTGCATGTCATCTTTATTATGTCAAAAAATCATAGCAAGTTGATTAACGGATTGAGCTAAAATTATTGATGGAAAGAATCTAGATTTAAGTTTTAAATCACAAAATATACCATTGACCTTTAGACACAATTTTTACAAATAGATAGATAGTTAATTTCATGGCATGTCTATTACTATAAGTTAGGTTCTTTTATAGAATAACAACAATCCAAACAAAAAAATCACAAATCAACAAACAAATCTCACAAATTTGACGTTAAGAAGATTTATTAATAAAGATTAGTTATATAATTATTATGTTTTCAAATTACTCCCCAGGGTTGATTCATTTGTTTTTCGTTATGTGTTTAAATCACCGGAAAGTTTCAAGAAATTTACAGATCCCGTCTTAATTTCACTAAAAATCTCCCCATTACACAATTGATGTTGAACTGGTTAAAGACGTACTAGAAACTTGAAGATTATGTAGATGTGATGGTCATGTGCCGAAGTTTATGAATTCAAACCCTTTGAAATTTCTTATTTCTACAAATCCCAAAGATCCAACCCCTCCCTTTTTGACCAAAAAGGGCAAGTGGGGAACAAGAGTAAAATTTCTAAAAAATGTATACTTTTGAATTTTTTTATTCTTCTTTCTGACAGGTATGACCAATATTTGTCTCGATGATTATATAAGGTATAGAAAACCTCACAAAAGGTAAATTTAACCTTTTTTAGTTTAGTTCTTTATTTATTCATTGGAGTGGCCCCTGGTACCTTAAGAGGTACTTGGTCTCGCTCACGCATTGCATCCAGGCGTCTTTTTCTTGACCATCAGTTTCATTCCTTCCCATTCTTCCTTTTCCTTCCTTCCTTTCCTTTCCTCATCTTTCGTGCTTTCCTTCCTCTTTCCCCAGTCAGCGACATTTTAATAACATATGAAATTTGAAGGCTGATGAGTATTGTTCATCGTGGATTACTTTATAAACAGTGTAAGCTATTCAAGTTAGTAAAATTATAAATTTTATGCATTATTAGGTACACATCAAAACCGCCGGGGTATATAGAAATAATCCATATAAAAGTAAATTCTTTTACTATTAAGGATGTGTCAATCCTTTTCTTAATATTAAACAAATAAATTTTATCCCTAAAGTTTTGTTATTTTATAGATTTCCCATTCGTTTATTTGGTAAATATATTTTGAAAATTGTGTCAAACTTTCTTAAGATAATACTTTAAAATGCGTTCGGCAACTAGTAGCCTATTAGCCCCAAACTGGAAAATAAGCTGATTTAATAAAAATATAAGTTGAGGGTATAAAAGAAACCTTTAGGGTGGAGCTGTGAGAGTAGATTTTGGTGTACTTAAACACAAGACTAATATAAAGAGTGCGATATTGAATTTCAGTTAGTAGGGTCAAATTTAAATGTACAAAAATAATTGTATTGATTGATATACAAAGAATTGTGAAATACACTATTTGAGTGTTGTATATTACACATTTACTAATCAATATTTTCATAAATTTAATACGAACACATTTTCAGCCTTTTTTATCCATTAAAAATAAAGGTTGAATATAGGTTATTACTACACAAAGTTCACCCACTTATCATTATTCCTGGAAAAATATAAATTCAATATGGAGTTCAGCCTTATTTTCGTTCATAAATAGGGGTTTCCTAATAAAATACCCCTGTTTATGTAATCAACTGCATATAGCCTGTTTACAAAATGGTTTTTAAGGGGAAGGTTTCCTAAGTTCCCCACTACTTATTTTTGGCTTAATGTATACATCAGCTGATCAGTTGTCAGCTGTTGTTTCGAGGTTATGGTGAGGTGGAGGGAATGGAATCACTTCAACTCAAACAGCCTAAAGTCTGTGAACAGAGTGTAATACAAAAGTTGATGGTTTTACACTTTGAAACCTCCACACTTTACACAAGTACTGATTAATACTATACCCGACTTAAAATATTAAAGATTAATATTTCGTAAACACAAATTGAAATTCGAGATCGGACCCAAACTTAAAATATTAAAATGATAGGTAGACTTCCATATCTGTTGGCACAAACAACCGAATGAAAATATCGATTATTCGATTGTTTCATTCAATATATCGATCGATATTTTCATTCGGTTAATTGTGCCAACATATACGGAAGGCTACCCAAAATGATAATGTTAATAGCAAAAAATAGACCAATAGATTATTCATATCAAATTTTCTATTTGCAGAACATTAAATGAACGCTGTATAACAGTGTACGATTCTTCTAGGGATGGTCAATACACTAGTCCCACTGAAGGCCCCAGCTTGTTGTAGAAGGGGTTGGGAGGAATGGTACAAGCTGCTTGGTTGACACATCTATTGGGCAGCTTCATAGGAAGGACATACATATCCTCTAGGGGTAGTCCTGCATTCTCGATTATCTGGATGACAAAACATGTAAACATAAGTTGTTACAAAATAAAAGCAAGGATGGAAAAGGATGATTTGTTAAAATTGCAAGGACGTTACAACACAAGAACATTACATAACATCAAATTAGAGTAGCTTTAAACCAGGATGATCTACGTGGTTTCAAATTCTTTATTTGATTTCCTCAAATTGTTGTGGCTTTTAGTTGCAAACTACACACTGTTTAGGATATATTACGAATCAAATGCAACAATCTTGAAATGTTTTCAACGTATGCAAACTCTTTGGTTAGTAAAATAACTCAAACTATCACCAGAATAATTTAGATTTTAGTTTCACCACACCGACTCAACAAGTAAAGGTGCGAAGATGACTGAAGGACGAGATTACAGCCAAGTAGGTTTTGTAAACATTTTAGAGTATAAAATAAAACTCTTTCATTTAATAACATTTTGCTGCAATACGTAAGCACTGGAAATACTCATTAGTTTATTGATAATTTTAGACCTAAAAAATAATTTTAAAATGTTTTAGGGTATTTTAAATTTACTTCGACCCTGCAAAGTTAAAATTGTAAATGTAATACTGTAATGATTGATGTTTTCTTACCTCTTCGATTTTTCGTAGACACGACAGTCCGATTCCACGACAATTTTTGGTGACTCCAAATGTGTGCGGTTTTTCGTACTCTAAAAACAGAGCATGATTAATAAAATGTAAACACTCTTATCGATAGAATATGGAGGGTAAATCACAGATTCATTATTTTCGGCGGGATAAAAGCGGCATCGCCGCAGCTCCGGCCTACAGCTGTAGCACGGAGAGTCTGCGCAAAGGCCGCCGGTGCGACGTTGCCACATCCCAATGCCGAAGCCTTGGATTAGAGGAAACTAATTCTTGTACACATTGTAAAAAGGTTAAACTTACCTCCAAAGTCAGAACACCTGTAGCCAATGAATGTGTCACATCCTGCATATCCGACGAAATAATCGAGATACGTCACTCTCGGATCTGGAATATAAATCAAATATATCAACGAAAGAAAAAACGTAAGTTACCATGAAATTGTTCTATAAAACATATCCACGTTTGCACAGAAAAGTTTAAATGTAAAATTGAACCAAACAGATTTTTTTTTAAAGATGACATATTTTACTACCAGTGTTCAATAAACGTGAACATTTTGTTTCATTATCTTTGTTTTACTTTCTACAGTATATGAAAAAGTAAAATAAAACAGTTATCCTGTAACTATTATAAAAGTCTGCTAATTTTTTATCCCTCTGACATATTCTCTCAATTTTAATATTTACAATCATCATTATCTCTCTGGACCTTCAAACTATTTTTCAGTACCCTTTCCTCATTTTATTCTTTTATATCTTAATATTTAAGTTTATTATCTTTAAATAACATTTTATCGCCTTACCTAACTTTGGTCCTTCGAGCCGGATACTGAATATCAGTCCTTGCTTAGAGTCAATTAACCAGACCTATTTTAGTTTCCCGGTAAGTTATTTTATAAAACATAAAACTTAAATCATAAACATAAAAAAATTAGTGATGCCAATTCTATGAGTAAGATGTGACCTTCAAGGCCTGGAAATAAATCTATTGATGAAAATCGTCTAAATGTAACAGAAGTTTGCAAAAGCTGTTCATGTGTTTAACATGTTGATTGCTTAAAATTGCATTGTTTTTCTTTTAAGATGTTCTTTACTTACTAGCCGTTAAAGTTGTTCCTTTTCCAATGGAAGTCACAATAAAGGATTCGACATAGTTTGAACCATCGCAACTGTAACATTTGTTGAAGAATAAAGCACAAAATAATTATAAGAATAGTTCCCAAACAACCACAGCAATAATCATAAACTTCAGGTACATGTTTATTAGGAGATAGAGTAAGAAAATTGTAAAATTTGAAATCTATTATCAATTTATGTTTGTAATTTACTACTAAATTATATAACAACTTTCATTTCACTTTTTTTACATTTTATCCTCTTTCGAAATAGTTTAAATTAACATTACCTTTTATAAAATACCAATAACCTTTTATATAAAATTTTCTCTTTGCCGGATATTTATGACTTGCTAAAACGTTAAAGTTTAAAACTTTTCATCTATGCCACTTACTTAGATTTCAATTTGAAAATTTGGATTATGGCGCACAATAATGTACAGGGTGGCCGAAAAGTACCTTTACACAATGTTTAGTATGTGGTCCACTGTCCACTGTCATTATAAACACGACTGATGACCAAATATGTGTACGTGAGTAGTAAGGAAACCGTGGGGATGAGAATCAAGGCTCATTCTCTCTTCCCCCACCACCATTTCGCCCCTAGAAACCAAATAAATCTATCTTTAGTGTAAAGGGACTTTTTAGCCACCCTGCATTTACTTTATACACTTTACACTGCATTATAGATCAAGGATAGCTGTGTGGTTTCGAATCACCATACTTCTGACTGTTCTCTAGATTGAATCGATGACCACCTAATTAGACAAACATTTTAACCACATAGACACATAGCCATATTTTATTAAGCTGTTGTCACGAAATCAGCTTACTTTATTGGTGTATACTTACTACGAGCTGCGTAGTCTTGTGTTAAACATTCGTGATTCATTTTTAGGCATTTTTAGGAAAGAAGTATCTTAAGCAGAAATTTTCACCCTAATCATTTTGTAAACTAGTTCTATACCGGTTTCTTATATGTTTAATAGTTGGGAAAATGTATAACAGTGGCATATGAAAAAGTCAAATTCTTCCTACTTACTAAACAAACGAGTCATGCTCTATGATAGTGTTTGGATCGTCAGCTAGAGGCATGAAGGTAACACAAACGTTGTCCAGCAACATGTTCTCCTCAGTCTTGGGAAGGAAGCTTAAGAAGTTTGGTTGGGTATTCAAAATCTGCAAATTCAAGTGCAAAATCACCAAATCACCAATAAAATAACAGATTAATATTGTAAAAGTAGTGAGGTTGAATATTTTCATTGATTATCATGAATGCTAATTACTTACCAATAAATTACCTGCTTATTAAATTCAAATAGGAAAATCCTTGGGGTCTCAACTTTGTACTTTAAAGTCTTTACAAATCATCAATTGGCAAAAAAATACAATTAAAGTTTGGACAAATTGCTTGAAAAGCAATTAATAAACTACTGTGGGACTAAACTAGGTTTAAAGGCGTTTCAGGAATGTCAAAATGTAAACAGTTTTCAAGCTCTATTACGAGTTCTCTTACCTTGTGAATAGAAAAATCGATGGTAGGTGGATGCAGACATTCTTGACCATATAGACTATTTATGGACAGAAGACCCAGCAATGAGTAGAGAATGGATTTCACACAGCCATACCTGTGAATTGCAAGGTAAATTTAAATAAATATTAAATATACATTTTATTTGTCTTAGTCTCAAAACACCAAACAATCTTCTAATATATAAAATTCTCGTGTCACAGTGTTTGTCTGCAAACTCCTCCGGAACGACTTCACCGATCGTTATGAAATTTGGTGTGTAAATTCTGTAGGTATGCGAATCGGACGTAAACTATTTCCCGTTTCGAAATTCTTAAAAGGGCTCCGCCCAGTGGCTCTGGAGTTTCCCATGTTAACCTTATGAGAAATGGAATTAATGAATCTTAACAGCTGTTTCAATTAAACAAGTTGGTTCTGTTCTATGATGTTCAATAGCATTAAAGTTACAAGGATTACCAACAGGGTGCAGCACTATTATTTCTTTTACATTTATGACAACAGCTAATTTGCAACCAAAAGGTGAGTGAGCGTAGCGAACAAACTTCAACCTGGAGGCGAGTTAGCGTAGCGAACGAGCTAACCTGAAGGCAAGTGAGCGCAGCGAACGAGCTCCAACCTAAAGGTGAGTGAGCGTAGCGAACGAGCTCCAACCCAAAGGTGAGTGAGCGTAGCGAACGAACTTCAACCTGGAGGCGAGTTAGCGTAGCGAACGAGCTAACCTGAAGGCAAGTGAGCGCAGCGAACGAGCTCCAACCTAAAGGTGAGTGAGCGTAGCGAACGAGCTCCAACCCAAAGGTGAGTGAGCGTAGCGAACGAACTTCAACCAGGACGTGATTGAGCGATGCGAACGAGATCATCTTGAAAATTAAACGTAACGGTACTTTCTTTCCATCGGTCTGTCTTAGGGGAAACCTATAACTTAGGCGATACGAAGTTCGCCGGGTCAGCTAGTTACTGTATAAAAATATTGAATTAGTTGTTTCTTGTTTTGCATTGTTGAACCACAATTGCGTTCTTAGTAGATAAGACACTTCATAGTAAAGTATCTACGAGTTTATAATCCCTCAAAATAGAAAATTAAAAAATTATTAATTTTGCTCAAAGACTAGGTTAGATATCTAGTTAAATCGTGTATCCAGAAGCTATGATTCAAAAATTTAACAACCTCCAGAAAATTTATCTATAAAATAGCAATGTCAAAAATGAATTTACATATATTTTGATATTGTTTATCAACTAACTTCTAATTTAGTATATCTAAAACTAGTATATTTAAAATTATTTCCAATAGAACGAATAGGCATTGTTTAAGTAGAATATAGTCCTTTGCTATTGAAATTTAAACCTCATAATATTAAAAACTTTGAATAAGTAACTGTTTTACTTACATGTCCGTTGAGTATAGTGCTGCCTTG
>NW_026542599.1:72456756-72781097 GCF_028750875.1 Macrosteles quadrilineatus
TTCCTGCAATGTATTTGTTAAAATATTTTCAGTTAAAGCTGCATTAGCTGGGAACAAAGTGAGACAACAATCTTGGCATAGTTTTTTTTCAAGCTATGATGGTTTCGTGGTAAGAACTAAACAATCCACATACAACTCCATAATGGTTTTGTGAAGAATTATTAGACGAATCTGAACTTCCTCAGTTAAAGTTACAAGAGTTTTCAAGTTTGAGTACAAATGGATCCAATATTAACTAAATTAATGTCATTAATGTAAACAGTGTTCTTAAACAATCTGGTGTTTGAAGAGAATGTTTTGAGATTGTTGAAACTAATTGCAAGACATTCTGTCTCAATTGGAAAAGATTTGTCAAAGTGCCCAAAGACACCGAAGCTAATTGCCTGGAAAACGAATGTTTCAACATTTACACGAGAGAGTGTTAACTTTCAACATTTACACTTTAGGCCTACTAGCATTAAGACTACTAATAATTTTGTTGGAAAAATAAACGAAATTATTGAATAGTGTGGTCTATTAAGATATGGGTTCCTAACACATTTTACGTTTAAAACCCTCTGATTCCACCATTACTATTGGTATGAGGAAAGTCCTAGATATACTACTAATACTAAAAATAGTAAATGTGATATCAGTTTCATGGGGGTAGTGACATGGGAAGGAGCAGGAATAATGTTCCTAATGTGATTTTAAAAACAATTTTGTATAAACGGTCTGTGTTTTTCCTGAGTCAAATTTTGACTTTCCCGCAATGGTTACGACTACATCACTATTTTGTCCATTAATAATGAAAAAATAAACATTCAATATAGTATCTGTTTATAATTAACATCTGTATAGGTCTGAACACATTCATGGGTGCTTTGTAATATTTAGATCAAATATAATATATCTTTTTTTTTGGGGGGGGGGGCGCTTACCCTTAATTTATAAATAGGTGGTTTTAGGAGGCATACTGAACTTAAATTAAGATGCAGCTTAAGAATTTGAATCAATGTACTGTATATATTTAGCATGCAACCTCTTATAGTTTTGCTACTGATAAAGTTTCCAATTTAGTTATAAGAACAACTACCTGACACTCATAAGTTCCATTGTCTCTCTTTTGGACAAACTTGATTTGAAGATGCCAATCCTCAGAGTTGTCTGCGTGGAGCACCGTGAACCTGTCATCGTTCGTGTAGGTCATCAACCCTGAACTGAGGATGTGCCAGTCTCTTCGGCGAACCCATGAAACCTAAACATGACATGTATTGTATCACTAACAAGTACCGGTCTCTTCAAAGTACCCATGAAACCTAAACATAACATGTATTGTATCACTAACATGAAACCTAGACATAACATGTATAGTATCACTAAGATAATTGAATATTGAATAGTCAAAGCTAAGATGCCCCAGCCCCTTCAAAACACATATGAAACCTAAATAGTAATGTGTTACTAAAATTACAGATTAGTGTTTAAAAAATGTTTAATTTAATTTAAATTCAAATTAAATCTAAAACAAGGCCGTGGCTTGGTTACAAGTAGTAACAGCCCTTAGTACTGGATAAGTATAATAAGCTATATTAAATGGTTAAAATTTTATGATTCATACTACTTAGTTAGTTCTTCAGAATTTAATGCTAGGATATTTCCTAAAGGTTTTGCATATTTCTTCCTGTAGTAAAATACACTTTCAACATCCAAAACTTCAATTTCCATTCTGAATTAACGTCGTTAAACTAAAAAAGCTATATTACTGGGTATAAAAATATAATAAAATAGTTAGTGCTTATATGGCTATATTATATATCCTTGTGACTATCAAGAATTTAAGTAAAAAGCCTAGGCCTACATTAACAGTAAATGTCTATTTATCTTTAAGCTTTTGAAATCAACCTTTCAGAGAGTCTTGTTACCCTTAAGTTTTATTTATTTAGTTTCTACCGTACTTCTAAAACTGATTATTCTCCTTACCGTTCTTGCAGTCAGATATCGCACTTTACAGTGCAGAAAAGCAGTTCCGCCCAGTGGTGCTGATACGTTAGTGATGACATCAGTGTCAAACACAGGCAGCTGTGACGGAGCGGTGGTGGGGGAAGGGGTGGACGTGGTAGTCCTCCTAGTAGTAGCTCTAGTAGACGAAGTGGTGGGGGTGTCAATGGCGTTGGCCTTCATACCAGGTAGTTCTGTAACATTATTATTGGATTACCATAGAGCTGTTAAAGGTTTATTGCGGGCATTTTCCATCCCAATGGTAAAATACAATAGAAAACGTTGGGGACGTTGACATCTGACATTTGATCGTGTCCGCAGGTGAAAAAAATAACTAATACATTACAAATAACATTCACAAAAGCCCAACCTAAGTTTGAATACACTACAGAGAGTAGCAGTGGAATACAGTGCATATAATTGACTGATTCTCTCCATAGTGTATCCCAACTTAGGTTGGGTTTCTGTGAATGTTAGTTAAGTTTTCTCCACCTGAGAACGAGATCGGATTCCAGATCACGAAACATTTTGTATTGTTTTAGCGTTTTTCCCATTTAGGAAATAAGCTATTTTACCATTGTGAGAGAAAAAGTCCGCAATAAACTTTTGAACACCATTAACTCACCTACACCAACAATGAACTTCAAATAAAGAAAACAAAAACCTATTTACACCTAACATTTCACAATTTTCAGTTACTCGTTCGTTAAACATTGATTGATTAAAATGTGACAAATTATGAGATATACCTTAGCAGTTTCATAATCATAATTTTGGAACCATGCATTATAATGGTCTGTTTGGGCAATGGAGTGATAAAACCAGTGGTTTCCGCCCTAGAATATTTTCCGCTTCAACAATAGAAAGGATGTTTTACAGCGTTTTGCGTTGATTTAGTGGATCCAGTGAATGTGTTATGAAAGAGAAATTATGTGTGAAACTGTGTCCAACGGCAACGGCCTGTTTTGTGATTGTGAGTTATTCATAATTTAATCTAACTGCTACTGAACCTTTGAGTAACATTGATTATTAAAATTTTTTAGTTTAAGTATTTTGCATTATTATTTGTAAGAATATTCTTTCGATTTAATTTAATTTCAGGTTACTCTAGCTACATACATTTTTATGTTTCCGACAAAGTTAGGCAGGGGAGCTTGTCTAAGTCAGTCAGAGTTACAAGTTTAAAAAGTCACTGTTTGGGAACGAAACAACCTCACAAGACGGCAGTTGAGTTTATAGGAATTTATTTATTTAGAAACAAAATTGTGTTTTCACAAGCTTATATATTAGGTCTTGAACAATAATGCATTCCAACTAAACCATTTGTATTACGTTAAGAATGGTTTGCAATTATGTTTCCAACTGTGGTTTCAGAATCTAATAAATCCTTACATATTTTAACAAATGTAAAGATAAAAATACAATGATAATTTTTTCATAAAAATGCATATACCAATCTAAAACAAGTGTTTCATTTAAAACTAATCTAGTTAGATTATAATTCAAAATATCACTAAACTGTGCACTCAGATGTACAACAATGCTTATCAGCTGATTGGTAATAGGTAAAGGAAGTATGGCTGCCAGATTATGCGCATATTTTATCCCTATGACTCTCTGTCCTTATAGTAATTTGGGTTGCATTAATATATTCTATAGTATTAAATGTACTGGACACAAATAAAGTAGCTATTCTACAATTTCGATGCAACAATATTATGAGGAAAAGTAGTCCAGAGTAGTTTTCACAGAGGTAATGCCATAAAGAGATTATATGACAAAACAAACTTTGCTCTGAAGGTCACTTAGGTTATACAAACAGCTTGACTGTGTGTACATTCTGGATCCAAGTGTTTACCTTATACAGTTTACACTAACTGATACAATCTAACTACTTGTAATACAATTTGGCTCTTGTTGCAATTTCTTTACAAATATTTCTTTCGCAAAGCAAAAAATGTGCAGAAAGTTTAGTTTGGAAAGCCAAACATATTTGAATAACCTGTCGTTTTAAAGTCTATTTTATTTTGCTTTTAATGATAAGTGTTTCGCGGTTTTTGAGGTTTTTAAATTGTTCTTCAATTCTATTAGATTTATCCAAACTGAATTTATGTTTCAGTAACCTTTCTACAGTACATAAAATGTTTGAATTTTTTCCTTTAATTGACTAAAACTTTGTTTTAAGGTTGAAATGTCATTTATTTACCAATTCTGTTTTAGGTCAGGTTACTTTAGGCTGAGTGAGGTTATGATAGGTTAGAACATAAGCATAATCTAACCTATATTGTGTTTTGCTTTATAACTTTTTTTCATTGTCTAAGCTTGTGGAATCTTTTAACGAGGTATAGGGAGATAAACAAAAGTGTTTGGGAAATTTATCCGAACTCATTTACATGGGTGTGCCGGGAATCGAACCTTTCGTACCGAAGTTTAAGACACCATAACCACTGGGCTAGCAACACACACTATTTATATATTGTTTGTGGATTACCTGCTTAGTAAGTCATTAAAACCCCCTTTAATATTTTACTCTTTCAACTATCTTGGTGGCATCTTTTGCATTAGCTAATCTTTACATGGGCCACGGGGGCTTGTGCGTGAAAGATATCCAGCAAAGCATAGGGTGGGCTGGTATAGTGCAATGACTACTACTGACAACAAGTAGTAGAAGTAACAAATCCGAACCCACAACATCGCAGTCTTGGGCCCAAATTCCATGGCGTTACCGACTGAGCTCTGACACAAAAATTTTTACCTATTACTTTTACAAACTAAAGATTTAAGTAATTCAATTACTTTTGGGGAAACGTGATCATCTTTAAAGGCCAAAATAAAATGTGCTTTACTTACGAAATAGTTTGTGCAGGTCAACGTCCTCGTACTTGGAGATGTCGGACTCGTTGAACACCCAGTAGCCGCTGACCTCGTGGAGAGGGTTGCCCTTGAGAAGGTCAAACAGGGAGGTGCCGTTGCCTTCCTCCTCGTCGTCAAACTCTATCTTCCCTGCAACACACCATAGACTTAGACAAGCTGTGGGTCTAACCTACGCACGGGGATCAGAAGTCTCGCTGAGAATACAAAGGAAACACTTTTGGTAGCACCATCTGCCGCGAAAATACTTGTGACGAGGAAGGGCACGAGCAGTGAGCACTGCAGAAATTCTTACCACAAAACATAGGTTCTTCCTCCACCACGAGCGTTGTACTACATTTGGGTGAAAGGTATTGTGTTGGACTTTGCTCTAGACACCAGGTACAAATGCTAGACACCACTGAAGTGCACCATTTACGATTCCTCTGTACCTTATTCTCTGTGGTAGTCTCGCAAAACATTAATGTTATAATTCATATTATTCGTGCGTATGGATTGCAACATACATTCCCGTAATACGTTCCTAACATTTTAGCTATAGTCTACCAAGCTCTTTGATGTATATCTATTTATGTAGCTAACTCGTAGTAACTGTGGGTAGGTACCTTATTACTTTTTTAAACCCTAAAGATTTACAAAGTTGTGCTTGATCCAAACCTAACTAACCGAGGGACTTATAATATCAAAAACAATTAATTGTTGAAACTTGTAAATCACACCATCCTCCCCAATGTATAGTTTTACTTCGATATAAGTCAACAAAATTGATTTTTTTTCAAATATTAATAGCTGCTACCCATGGGCTTCACCCCGTTTGACTTCATAAGTATTAATACAACTATTGATTGGTTAAGTTAAGCTGAAATAAAAAAAAAACAGAACAAAACAAATAATCACACCTGATTTTAATAAGGTTATAAATTGAAAGAATAACATACAAATAAGTACAGCTGAGGCATATGGAAAGTCTCCTTTAGAAAGGAATCACGACCTTAAAGTTCAATATATGAAACAATGGATAGTTTTGCGCAAGGTTTCTCACCATGACGAACATTTTAAGTGTATTGTTTATGGGAGTGGGACTTGTAGTTTTCTCAAAAGTTCATGGGTACTTTAGGATTTATATCTGGATAGTGGTAAACCTAAGATTTATTGAGACGTCTCGGAAATGATCAATATTTATAAATTAATGATGTTCAGTTCATTCAGTTCAGTACATAGCACACACTTGATTAGATAAACACCTCTTCCTTTATAAATAAAACTTGGATAAAATAACGTAACTAATATGGAGAATAAGTGGGTCGACCTATAATTCAGACGGAGAAACAGTCCATTGGAAAACAACCACTGTCTGGACATGGATCGGTTTAGCGATTCAGCGAATTTTGATGCACCAAAAGTAGTGTTTACCATTACTCTAGTTTTTAGACGCAAAATCTAACACAAGTTCACTATTTTTTGTTTGCATGTGGTGCGGTATGTCAAACAGTGAAACAGTGTTACCTTTTGTGTTTAGACTGTAAAGTTAATAGAAAATCGTTGTCTGATATTTGTAGAACATCTCCCATTAATAGGAGAGTGATTTATTTCGTAAAATATTCTCCTCACATACGATTTACTGAATAAGGTTGGCCACAAGTTAATGATCTAAGAGTTTTTCATAGTTATTCATAGGTATCATAGGTGTAGTGTTAATGATGCTTTATTGAAGGCCTAACCCTACCATATCGGCTACAGCTGAATTTACTACTAGGTCAGGAAAATCCAATCCTTAAAATTGGATCAACCTTTTCCATAAAATATCTTTGCTAGTTTTTTGTTAGAAATCAATCTTCAACTTTGCTATATGAACAAGTTTTGTATCGATTCAGGTGTTAGGGAAAAATTAATAGTGAAATAGTTTTGGATTTTCAAATTAAATGTGTATACTAGTGTTGTGTTGATGAATAAATAAACTAATATATTTAGTTAAACAACACAGCTACATGGTAAAGATGGAGACTTACCATGCATGTTCATGTGAGCCGAGAAACATAGGACTATGCTGATCCCACAATGAAGATAAAGCATCAGCTGGGGACCTCCCGCCATCCTGTAACATGGAAATAACATGTTAACCAACGAGAGTTTGTTGTCTTAGAGAAACTAGATATAGAAAACAAGTTATATTCTCGTTATTCTACTATAAGTGAGTGAAATAAGTTGTTTTATTGAAACCAAAATACTACTACTTAGGTGAATTAGCTGAGTGTTTCGAACTGTTTCGAATGTTTAAACTAAGATAATTTAGTTTCAAACCATGTGTAATAGAACCCCTTGTTTTGTAAATAGAGAAAATAATTCGTTTTCGACTGTCACTCACTCCGGGTCTGTTAAAGGTATTTCTCTGTAACGTGACGCTTCTGTGTTGAACATGTGGAGTGATCAGCTGATTTTTCTACAGCTGGTGAAAGAACGCTTTTAATTTACGTGGTTCTTATTTTATTTCATTTTATTAACCAAAGTTATATCTGAATGAATAAACCATCAAGTGAATCTATTTTAAATACATATCATTCATTATCTTAAACTGGTACACTATTTATAACAGCCCCTTATGAATTTGCTGTTGTATTTTTATGATTAATGATGTGTTAAAAATATTATTTTTAGAACACCAAACAAATCCTCTAAATTGTATTCCGAACGTATGTTTTGGTTTCTTTTTGGTATTTTACTCTTGTAATTTGTTTTCATTTCCGTAGTATTTATCCTACCTTGGTATACAAATTAATAGTATACAAATTATACATTAATGAGGCAAACGTTTAACTAAACCATTCTCAAACCAATCAATAAACTGCCTTAAGTAATGTTACCTTTACTGCCTACTTACTTAACCCCTTTAAAAGTGTACATTACTGAATGCTAGAATCACATAAGAACTGCTTAGTTTTAATATATTTTCCAACCTAATAATTAATAAAAACAGTAAACATTTATGGAATATCGTCCCAGTATCAAAGTATTAGGTTGCCCTAGTTAAAAGTTTCTATCTGCAGCATTTAATTGCTTTAGAATGTTAACTTTTCGAGTTTGATTTGCTAAGTTCGTTAAACTCAATTAACTGCTGATCATTTACCAAATAACTTGAAATATTTTAATTTGTCTTAAATAATTTTGTTTACCGACTGTTTATATTTTAATTAAGGCAGCGAATTGCAATTTGTTCAAGAAGACAGTCGTTAGTGTTTTTATTTTTTTATTTTTATCACTTTCATTATTATCTAAATGATTATGATGTGGGCTAAGTTTCCGTTAGCACATTTTGCCTATACATTAGCATACTTAAAATTAAAAGCAAATAGGTTATCATTGGTTTAACTGAATTAAATCATATTTACTTATAATATCACACTATGTTTTAATATACAACGTTATACCAAACAAGTTCAAACAAGAAAAGGATTAGTTAAAATATAAACCCTTCGTTGTTTTATGATTAGATACTTAATCTGGTGGAAATATATTTATAACTTAAGACAAAACAAAGAAGTGACTCCAAAGAAGTGATAACTTAAAACATTTTCCAACCAATCTTTGGTTTTCACTTTTCCATAAGCAAATTTTCAGATGAATTACAATCATTCAAATATAATTCAGTTGAATGAACACAGAAGAAGAAACTTTCAAAGTAAACAATTTCTACAAAATGAAACACTTAAGATATTGCAAACCTTGAATTTAAAATATGAAGGAGATGGCTCCCATATTCTGGGAAAGCTTGTTTATTTTTCTATGTATTTGAAAGCTCCATTACTTTCTTTTGAGCGCTCTGTAATTTAAATGGATGGAAGGTCTTGATGGCAAAATGTCAAATTCAAATAAGGACACAGTTACAATATGTTATACTTATAATTTATATTTTTCGTATTTCACATGTAGTACAGTTTGGCAATATTCTTTTATATTTAAACCAGCAATATAATGTATTATCATATTTTAATTAATGTGCCATGTTTATTTTGAACGTTTCTTTTTTAAATAAATGGTTACTATGGGACATGATAACAGTACATAGATAAACTTTGGAATATTCAATCATTATTTTTAGTCCTACAAAAAAATATTTATTTTAAAAATTGAATATGTAAGTTATAGGCCTACAAAAAATAATGTAAGACTCGAATCAATACCCCTGTATTAGTCTAATAAACCAAACTCTCAGCTTTAAGTACAAAATAAGTTCTCTTGCCGACCGAAAAAATTTCGGTAATATTTTTGTCATTAGCCAATCGATTATTGATAGTTCTTACAAAATATGATAAAAGTTAGATAGTGGCAAGACTATAGATTTAAAATTATTTCCTTGAAAATATTTATAAAATCCAATTGCATCAAAAAGGCTTTACAACATTAAAGCAACAAACAATAGTTCAACTCAAAGTTAAACACAATTAATAATTAAAAGAAATTTAATTGTGTGAACTATTTTAACCATATAATGGAACACGAGAAATACATTACCAAGCTATAAAACGACACATGTGTTTCAAATAAATTTGTCGTAAAACGTGATAATGATAGTGATGAGAGCAAACGTTTTGTTTTTCTCTGTCAGCTGCCGGCTGCTAGCTGTAAACTGGTAAAAACAGTTCCTGTGTTTATACGGGGAGTATTTTGTTACACCATCTGCTGTAGTGATTAATCGGGTTTTCTGATTGTTTACCAATACTGTAAAATCGTATTTACTACACCTTCATGGAACGGTTGTCAGTTTATCGAGTTAGAATGAGACAGAGTTATTTTTATCTGGGTAAGGCTTCGTAGCAGGTAAAAAGAAGGTATGATTCATATGAATTAGAAGTTTTTAAAAATTGTATGGCGTGAAAATAAAACAATGACAAATAAAAAAATAATATTAAAACATTTATACTTGTTAAAATGGTCATTAACTACTATAGTAATTATTTTTTTATCTAAAGGTTCACAGTAGTTTTTTATTGTTAACGTAAACAAATAAATAGATAACAATGTTTATTGATTTGAAATAAAAACCAAAGTTAATTTTATAAATAAGCTTAGTTGAACCAATCGGTTTTACAATAATAACTTTAGGTCCTATTCTTTTTACTTACTAGTAATAATTGAAAATAGTACGTATTTAATTCAAAATTTATGGTATATTTTCCAAGGCCATTAAAGTATTATTGTGTTTTAAAACACTCTATCTACGCTTACAGACAAATTGTTATTCTAGGTTAGCCTTTGTCGTAACAAAGGCTCTACTCGTGTAGTAACATTTTGGTCCGAAATCCTCAGATGTGGCCGTGGTCCAACTCTCTACCTGCTCACTAGTACCACTTTGTCCTAAAAGATATTTGACAGGTCTTCACTAACTATTTGGGAGGATGGTAAAAAACTAACAAAACTTAACAAACTGACAAAAGGTATTAGACTTTAAAACTTACTCTACACAAACTGCGTTAGTTTAGGTTAGGTTAGGTCAGGTTACTAGTATGTTGCAAAGTATAAAGGTCATAAGCCTCTTACTACCCGAACTGCGTTTCTCAACCTTTGTCGAAATTTTCGTCCATTAGCTTATTTAATTAACTGTAAAGTAAAGTGGGACGAAGTGTTACTGTTTTTCTAAGAAATTTTAGTTTGGTCCAAATGTTACTACAACACTCGACTGTCAATTTAACAAAACCCCCTTCTTGACTTTGACTGTATAATTAAATACTAGAACTGTACCAAAATAATACATGCATTATGGAGACATAACATCCTATATGCTGACATAGATTAAACATATTCCCTTAGTAGTATATTTAATCTATGGTGCTGATTAGCACAATTTTTTTTCATTTATTCTGACGTATTTCTTTTCATGATAAGAAGCGATTTAAAAAGAATTTTCCAAGAGTGTCATAATCATAATTTTCTTGAAGGAAGTAATTACAATGGGTAGTTTAATAGCAGATAAAATCATATTGTGCTCGCTTTATAGTGTCCTTCTAAGAAAGAATTGTTATTGCATAGTTTGAATTTAATCTAATGGTATATTTTTCAGAACGTTGGCAACCCAAAACATTTTTTTATTGGTATTACTGTATGTTTCTAACTGGAGTAAACATCACAAAACAATACATGACTTTTCATCATAAAAAATCCCAGCTGATTCCAGCTCACGTACGACAGAGAAGGGTCACGTTTCGCAGAGACAGGACTTAACTGAACCCGAGTGAGTGACAGTCAAATACAAAATATATTCTGTGTTTGTAAAACCAGTGGTTCACTGATACATTATACTTTAAAAATACATCGTAAAAAATGTTATAATTACAGTAAACTAAGAACTAAACTAAGAACTAAGAAGTAAACTAAGTAAACTAACAACCTTGATTATTTAGGCTGGGAGTACGTGAATAGGAACATACAGTGTAATAAAACGTACTTACACTAACTAATTAAATTTAAAAATGGTGAAAAGTAGGTAGACTATAGGTGGTGTATTTTGCGATGACGAGAATTTCATTTAGAAAAAGACAATTTTAATTAAAAAAATTTGCTTTGAAAGCGTAGTTTTTATTGACGTAGAAAGACAAAGAACACATAATTATACTTGTTTCAACTGTTTAAGTTTGAAATAAGTTTTTCTTTGTAAAATGCAAACACGTCTTCTTAACTAATAAGAAAGTGTTTACAGTTCCTAGCAACCTACTGATGTATTGTTACCTTATATTAACAATTGTTTGTTTTAATTTGTTTAGAGTAAAATTTATATTAAAATATTTTACACATTTTTCTAATAGATCCGATTTTAGATTGAGTAAAATTACAGCAGATTCATCATTTATTTAAATTATACACGTGCACCGTAAAACATAAGCTTATGGTACCCAAATCCATCGTGTTTAGATTTAAGGAATCGACGGAGGTGGTTAAAAAAGCTTGAAAAACATGATTGACTGTCTGTTTGGTTTATTTCAATTCACTGATTATTTAAATTCGATTGTTTTGTAAAAATTACTTAAAGCTAAACGAACCCAGAAATCTTGCGTAATTTTTTACCAATGTAGTTAATATCAGTGTAGAGTTCAATGAACCGAAATATTAAACATTGTTAAGTAATTAGTTATTGCAGAAGGAAACTCTCAACTTTGCTAACTTTTAAATTTTGATATTGGATTAATAGTTCCTACATACTTTTCCGCTTCTTTTTGTCTCAGATTTAAGAGTTCTATCGGCATCTTAAAGCTCTTATTTGAGAGAGCGAGCTAGAAGGAAAACGTAAGACTTCGGTCCCTAAGATCCAGAGTTCAAATCCTGCCAATCACCAAGTGATAATGCTACGATGCTCTAACCCTAGCCTTGAAATAATGTTAAAACACTGGGCTAGAGTTTAACTTTCTATGATATGAATGTAGGACATAAAAAACTAGAGTCATTTAACTCTTGAAAACGTAATTTTAGTTTCCCAAACAATTCCTCCCATTTAGTTATATATGTTTAAATATAATGTGTGCTAGATTACATTAATCAAAATGATACCTAAATTGTATTTTTAATCTCAGTCACATATAAATTATACAAATTGTATTAAGAATAGGCCCATTTCTGTAAAATACTACATTTATTGAACTACATTGATCATGAAATGAATGCAGGAAACCTTTTACCAAGTACATACATTTTAGGTTTAGATTTGTTTACACACATTAATAAAATCAATTTAAGTTATGTTAACTGTATATAAACTAATTATTTTCAATGCAATAATTCCAAATTATAAACATTTGTTACCTCTAATCGCAAACCTTCATTTAACAACCTATACGTTTTTGTGAATAGCTTTGCCATATAATACAAAGGAAACATTATTGAGTCATAAAAACCACACACGTGTTTGAAACAAATGTTTAATAAAAACGTGTTAATGATAGCAGTAGGAGATAACGCTTGTTTCTATCCATCATTTGCTCGACGTCAATTGGCAAAAACACCTCCGGAAATATACACCTGGTATTTCTGTTACACCATCTGCCGCAATTCCTTTTTTATTGTTTATTGAATTCATTTTTATTAGTTGAATGATTATCTATGAGCTGTGTTGTAGTGAAACACACAAAAATGTGTTATGTTTATGTGATTGTGTTCTCCACTTGCCTTTTCTGTTATCAAACGGAATTTTGAAATGGTGCAGCAAGTTTGCTTAGTTATGTTAGGTAATCTTAGAACAGTAGTTAGATTTTTTAGTCTATAGGCCCTATACATATTACTATAATATATTAGCCTAAATAAGATAAGTTTCAATTTGTACATTAAATACGCTTTAAGATATTAAAATAGAAGCAATAGGGATCGTAAAGGAAAAAAATATCGATATATAAAAAAAAATCATCGACAATAATGAATGTTCCCTTTAACAGGAAAGTAATTTTCTTTAATTATCTTGCCTTTTATGCTATCCGATTCTATTGTATTGTACTAACAATCTGTAAATGGTATGCGACAAAAATAAAAATTCATAAGCAGTGAACAATATAGTGACGGCCTTCCGTTTGTCTATTTAATGCAATAGTACTATATCTTGTATAAAGATTAAAGCTAATTAATAATATAAACTTTCTATACCTAAGATAAGACCTTTTAAGATATAAGATATTTATTTGTCACTCTTACATGTATACATGCATAGACAGGTAAATTTAGGCTAATACATCTTTAATCAATATTGACGTAAATATTTATAATCACAAGGAATAAATAACAGGCTTTTTTAGATAAAAAAACTAATAATAAAAAAAAACATTGAAACTAACTACTTGATATTAACATCAACTACTAAATCATGTGTTTTGTATACAGTATATATTTACTCTGATAAATACAATTCTGACTCGATAAACTGACAACCGTCCCATAAAAGTGTAGTAAATTCGATTTTACGGTATTGGTAAACAATCAGAAAAACCCAATAATCGCAACAGCAGATGGTGCAACAAAAAACTCCCCGTATAAACACAGGAGTTGTTTTTACCAGTTTACAGCCAGCAGCTGACAGAGAGAAACAAAACGTTTGCTCTCATCACTATCATTATCACGTTTTACGACAAATTTATTTGAAACACATGTGTCGTTTTATAGCTTGGTAATGCATTTCTCTTTTACATAACAACAATGTAAATATAGGTCGGATTACATTTGTACAGTAATCTGTGTTTAAAAGAGTCTTTTCAAACCTTGTTTTTTTACTATGTTTTGTTAACATTTTACTATGTTTTTTATACGTGTGACTGGGATGGTGGTAACGTTCTGTAATTCAACTACTAGGAGGTCACGAATTGTGGATATTTATAGGCATGCACTGTGGATTTGATACTCCCTGGTGTGGACGTCCACACTAGTTAGTACTACGACCATCTGCAGTACTATCCTGATAATTACACCAATTCGTTTTTACCAAGGCAAAAACGTGGTTAAGATTCCTCTATAAACTGTAGGTCCTTTGTTGATATTAGCTGTAGCTAAGTATTAACAAAGCGTGTTGTATATATGGCATTGTTACATTATTTTTAGAGGAACAATATAAAAATACTGGTCTGATCTAACGTTTTACTCTCTGAAATAATTAATAAATGGCTATTTGTTTATTGGGCCCTTTGAATAATTGGGTAGTCAACAATTAAGTAGTTGTATATTTAGTTTTGTCAATGATAAACATATTTCTCGTAAATTTACGTTGTACGTGATGAAATAGTTTTAGCTGTAACCTGTTAGAAGGGGAATGAGGTTGTAGTCTCACAATTAATTACTAAATTCTATTGTTAAATTCTTTTGTCTGTGTCTGATTAATCCATTGTCCATGTTATACAGGGTGTCCATAGTTTCCGGCAACCCATTTTTATAATGTAAAATATTCTTGTACTAATCCAAGGATCAATCTTGTGAAGTTTTTCGAGAGAGTTCACAAACACCCTGTATAAGCGTGTATATACAGGTTGTCCATAAAAACGTTTCAGGACTTTGGGAAATGAATCCTCATACTAAAAGGAAGAAAAAAGTTTACGTGAAGGTATGTCCGAAAATGCATATTTACCCAAATATTTGCCGATTAGTTTTTTATTCAAAACTTTTTTATCAGTGATTTTTTTCATTCGATGATTATCAAATTTGGTAAGCATGTTAAAATACACAATACCTATTATTGAAAAAATAATAAAGTTCGTCCCATTGTAAATTCTAAAATGGCGGCCGTTTTAATTTTTATAACTTTAATAACTCAAAAACGGATAATTCTATGACAAGGCTTTAGCGAGAGTTTTTTAGCATGTTTATTTCCCTATCAAACGATACCAAGATCAAAAAGATCGGAAGACCAATAACTGTAATAGAAAGTTTTTTTTTAGATGTGAGATCAGGCAAAATTAAGTGTTCCCCGACTAATCTCATTTTCACACCAAAAATGTTATACTCAAATTACTTGTCGTCCGATCTTTTTGATCTTGGTATTGTTTGATAGGGAATTAAAAACGCTAAACAAGTTTTTCTGATATTTCATCATAGAATAAGCCGTTTTTGAGGTTTTTTTATATAAAACCACTATGAAAATGGTTAATCGTAATAAATATTTACCATTCGTCCACATTGCTTGAATCATCGATCACATAACATTTATTTAGCTGTATCGTTTTTGAGTGGCAATATAATCTGTTATCTAATCAAGTTAATGTATGTAAAAAGTTGAAAAAGAAATTATTATCTAATAGTTATGTACTGATATCATACGTATTTTATTCTTAACTACCAAATAATTAACAAAATTTGTTTTGCTTGCTTTTAAATGTACTATCACATAAAACTTGGTATTATACAGCAATCAATTACATATACCCACTACCTTAATGAAAACAAATGTTATGATCTTAAACAGTTATCTGCTAATTTTGGGATAAGTATATAATTAACAATATTAAAATCATGTTGAGTTAGGTCTGGGCTCCAGCATTAAGGCATTGTTACTAAATTATTTAGTGAGGAGGGAATGGTGTTGCCATGTCTGCTTGTTCCGAAGATTTATGTTGGTAGCAAGGCGTTGTTTTGTGCAAAATTCATGGGTATAAATCTCCTGAAGTAGGAACAGTGTTTAGCAAGTAATTCAAGTATGTTTTGAAAGTGTTTGATAAAATGGCTTAAAAGACCCAGCTCTACATTAGCAGGATATAAACTATGTTATATTTACAATATTAAATGAACCCCATCGATTTGGGAGTTACAAAAGTTTACTCCTACTTGAGCTGGTGTAATCAGGATGAGTTTTATTTTCACTAATGCATTCTCTTAGATGTGTTGAGTAATTACTTTTCTACAATTTGCAGATAGCTTAGTTACTTCTCTTTCAGGCTCCCGTTCTCTTTCGTATACACTATGACTAATCATGAAACATGTTCACTAAAAATGTTTTTATAAATACATTGAGAATGTTTTTTTTTAATATTGTACAGTCATTCCAGACTTACATGAAGCTCTTAATTTATGACCATGGTCAGAGTCCTACGGCGTTGTTTGTAGACTATCCATGGATATCAACCCTGTGAAGGTGGTACAGTTTTTGTAAATTCCTCACTTTCAAAAAACTGTTCCATAATGTATTAATATTGTAGAATGTCTCTTGACAGAGCTGTGTATGCTTGTGATAAAATTACGTAAACACGTCCCTGGCATCAATAGCAATTTAAAAACGCAATCTCCATGCTATAAAAGTAAATACTAGTTTACTTTTTTCTTGAGAGGATTCATTTGCAGACTCGCGTAAAATTGTGTATAGCGTCTCGTTGTCCTGGTCAAAAACCGATGAGAACCTCTTTAGCGAAGAGGTTCGTAACTGTTTCGTACCATTACGCTCATAACTGTTTAGTGTAGACAATATAGCTAAAAGTTAAAAGCTCACTAAGAAATTTTATCTGGGTCAAAAATTGATTATGCTAAAGTTCGAGCTAGCAAACCGATCATTCGTGTGTATTAATATTACCTTGTGTGTATTTTATGTTAAAATGTATTACCTTGTGTATTATATAAGTATTTTCTCATTTACTTATATAATTGGCTTAACTATGTGAATTATATTTGTAATTTCTATAATGATGGAAAAGATGCCCATAACTTTGCTGGTATAATTAAATTGGTTTTATTTTAATTTATTTCCCAGAACTGAATCCCATAATAGAACTAGAATTAATAATATTCAAACAAATAATTCACAATACTTAAATACTTTTAATTAAAATGGCAACCATACACAGTTAGGTATCTTAACCAAAGTATGAATGGAGATGAGTTAGCCCATACAGCCAATGGCAACTAGTCCCGTACAGTTAAAATCCAAACTACTTTTTGCCCTGTAATTATCGAATTGGTCTGTTTATTCAGAATAGTACTGCGGATAGTCGTAGTACTCACTAAAGCGGACGTTAATCCACACCAGGCAGTATCGCATCCACAGATCATGTCTATAAATCCACAATTCGTCACCCCCAAGTAGCTGGATTATAGAACGACGCCACCGTCCCAGTCAATTAAATAAATTTATCATATTACATGTATAAAATAAACATTATCGCATCTTTGAAAACACAAATTGACTAGATATTAACCGAATATCGAGTAATCTACAGTATCTTCTATGTAAAATGATTCTATGTGAATTTAACATTAAATGCTTTATGATACAAGTACTTTATGATATAAGCTCGGATATCAACCCTAAACAATCAACGGTAGGCTTGGTGGTTGGTACTAACGCACTTAAATTAAGGCTAATTAAATATTGACAAACGTAAACAGGTATAATGTAATTTTTTAAAGATTTAATGAAACTACTAATGAACAGTTAGAGATTGCAATTTCGAAAACAATTAGGAAAACAATTAAGAAAACATATCGTAATTAGCTTTCTAACATATCGGTAGACTTGACACAATCCATTTATCTAATTAGTCCCAATCGCATAAGCTTTTTACAAAATTAAAATACATAGTGGATAAGAAAAAATAAATGTAACGATTGACATAATATATTGTGGTATAAATGCACCAATTATTTAGATTCTGTAGGTTTAATTAATACGAATAAGACACCAATGTAAGATAATAAATTGAGTATGTCTTTCATTAAATTGGGTGACAACAGATCCAACTAGTACATTAACGATATTTCTATATATTCGATTTAAAGCAAGAAAATATTATGACTTAACACATCTCATTAATCAACAATCACCTTGTATACAATTTGTAATATTTACGAAAGAAAACTTAATTCTGAGAACTCTTTAACACAAATGAACACAACCTTGGAGCTAGATCTTAGCAAACAAAAAACCTTGAGATTATTCTACTCATTAAAAATTACTAAATACAATAATGAAATAAAGAAACTAAATACCAAAAGTGGGCAGTCATATGAATTAATGTTAGAAAGGGTTGAAATAATTATGCTTCTTCCAAATTTGTAAGAGGTGCCTTTAGAAAACCAAATTATTGTTATATGTTTCAGTTAGCGAAATAAAGTTAAATTAACGAATATAGATTATATTAAATGGTGAACATAATATTTGATTTAACTTTTTTATTGATTTATTATTTTAATACGTACTTTCATGATTAATTTAAATATTTATTCATAGTTTGATTTGTTTACAGTTGTTCCTTTTTATCTTGATTAACGTAACATGATTCACTCTCAATTGGTCCTGCAGATTTAATTTTTTGTATTATTTCTAGCAGTAACCATTCCTGTAATTTAAAAATATGTTTTTATTTTACAAGTAATTTTATCTGAGGATTAATATGTTTCTAACATGTATGAATTTCAAAAAAAAAATAGTTTTTTATATTTTATTAGGGTAAGAAATACTATAAATAATTAAAATTGTAATATGTTGTAAATTTTTGTCGATACCTTTATAAGTTTCATAAACTATATTATTATATTTAATTCAATATCAATTAGATGCAATTTATTTATTTTAGCGAATTTCCCATATAGGGAATAAGCTATTACCGTAGGTCTCATGGTAAGACCTAGACCCGGGACCGATTTACTTTTTCGTTTTGAGGTCCCCAGAGGCCAAAAACATCATCCGTTCAAATTCATATATATATATATATATATATATATTTATATATATATATATATATTTATATATGTGTCCGTTAGCGCGATAACTCGAGCAAAATTGATCCGATTTTGATGAAATTTGGTACAAACGTGTAAACCTACATTTATTCGAACGAGTTCGCAAACCAGCATAATCGGACCATGGGATCAGGGGTTTATGGGGGGTTTTATGGGGTAAAAATGGGTTTTTCTCATTTTTGACCCTAAAAACTTTAAATTTCTAAATTTCTCTCTAGACCATTTTGAAGAGCTTAAAAAAACAAATAATTTAGTATATTGAAGTTTTTTTTAATGTTCATTGACTACGGAGAAAATTAAAGAAATTGTAAATTTAAAATTCCCATGTTATTCTTATGGAGAATAAATAAACTGTTCTAGTTTGCTTGTTTATGGATATATTTTAATCAAATTTGGCAATTTGGCTTATTTCATACTAAGCTATCAATATTTCAATTGAAAAAACACACCTCAACATCTTTCCCGTAGCAGCAAACCTAACTACTCACTAAAATTAATGTTATTTAAATAGGAAATAAATCTGAAAATTTATAGGGAATATTTTAGTAGAAATCGAGCCTGGTGAATGGAAATTCGCTTAGTATGCAGGTTTGCTGCGACGGGGGTATTTATTAAATTGTATGTACTGTCTGTGTTTACGTAATTTTTATCAAAGCCCCTTTAGTGACAACCCCATTATCAAGTTGTCAAAGTTTAATTAATTCTAAGAAGCTAAAACAGTTGCGTATATGAAACAGTGCACACTTACTTTGAGCGGGACCGGCGAAACCTCACTCACTTCCCGGTGTTTTGAGGAAAATACACAAAGTCATCCATTAAAAACTACAAGCCCGGTGACGCCCCATATGTTCTACACTGTCATCAATCGCGTAGTCCCTTAGACCGGTGAACGATAACGGTGAACGAGTCGGGAAGGATGTCGCGCACCAACTACAGGGCGCGGACTGGGGTGGAAGTTTGTGTCTCCACCCTCTAGACTGCTCTGGCGTCGCTATCACACCCAGCGCACGCACACACACACACACCTAGACACATAACAGACAAGGCATCAACATCAGCTGTCTCGAGGCTATTGTACAATTGTGTCTCTGAGGGGTTTGGTATATTTAATTTTCTCCAAATTGTTTGTGATTTTATTTGTGAAACATATATTTAATTTATTTTGTACGTGTGTGTGTATAACACATTATGCTTGAAGCAAACCTATGAACTGTTTCATCCATTGTTTCTATATGAATAAGTTAAATAATTAACTACTTTTTACATAACCTTAAACAATTTTTACTTCTGAAATTTTCCCTTTCGCACTGCAAAAGATACAATGTATTTTTAAACACTATATTTTAGCAAAAACATTTATTAGTTTGCACCAGTCTAAGGTAGGCTAATTGTTCAGCTTACAATAGTTTTAGTTTTTATTGGCTTACTGGAACATATAATATCAATGATAATCTCGAAAGTGTATTTTTTTGACATTTTAGATTTGCTAAATAAAAGTTCCATAAACCAAAGAAGTTACCATTATCAAATATAATTTTGACTAACTTTGATGAAACATTATTTCAACTTGAAAACTAATTTATTGATGAAAACCTCCACGTTATATATTCATGAACGTATTCATGGAATGCATCAAAAACAAATTTAAGTTACAAGTAAATATTTCACTTTTAGGATTATTTTATAAAACACAAGAGTTTTGATCGAGAGAAGATTACAATAACATGATCTGCCATGTACTCCCTTGTAATCCTATTATGTTTATGCTTTTTACTCTCTTGTTGTTTTATCTTTACATCAGTATTTGAAAATTACTGCTACACAAAACCTATACCTAAGCTACACAAAAAAAGTAGCTTACTATTGCCAGTAATGATATGCCAAATGTGGTTGTGATATCTCTTTTGGTTTTACAGTTATATAATCTCCCTTAGACTTAATTGTCACCATGTATGCGAATATACTTAATATAACTACAATGTAACACACTATCAAAAGATAATAAGTTACTATTATCTACTAATTTGTAGCTTACACGTATGGTTAACTAAATAGTAAATAAAGATATCGTGTTAGATATACAACGCATCACTCATAAAAGAGTACATTAGAAGTGTAAATTATGGCTACATTATTTTGATCTAAAAGAAGTCACTTAACTGTAAAGTAATCATTTTCAAGCTGTCTGTATTTGAATTTCCAATTAACAAGATCACTGTTGTTGTCATCAACTAGAAATTTAATCTGTTTTCGTAATTAATAGTAATAAACTAAGTAGTGCATTTCAATTTTTCTCTCTCTCTATATATATATATATATATATATAAATTTGTATATTTCTTCAGCTCTTTTAGTTTAGTTTACACAATAACTTTACTACTTTTTGAATAAGAACATGCACAGATACTACGTATTAAAAATATATAGTGCTTTTATTAGGAAATTATTATTATTATTATTATTTTTTTTTTTTTAAGAGGTTGGCGGCCTCTTTTAACCTTGCATTTGCCCGTCCACATAGACTAAACAACATGCACAGATACTACGTATTAAAAATATATAGTGCTTTTATTAGGAAATTATTATTTATTTGACATTATCTTAGACTTTTTAATGAGAGAACATTTATAAGAAAAAAATACATTTAAATACTTACAGAAGACCTTAAAAAGATAGAATACTTTATACTTAAATTTGTGACGTGGTAAAAATGCGTTTACGAACGCAGGTAGGCCTGTAGTGTGATAGTCCTGAACTTATCAGACTACTCACTAAAAACCCACTCTACTCTGTTGGACATAGATCTGGGATTGTTTGTCACATTTCTTCAGGCCTCGCACCATTTCTGTTTTTCGATTACTTAATATGTTAAACGAACCCACAGGTTCAATTTTCCTCACCTGCCGTCATCATCAGGATGGCCGTGTCCACCGACAACTGTCTTACATGTTGTTGAGCCTAGAGGTGGAGCATTTCCTAACGTGGAAAGAGGAAGAGAGTTTGTTCCAAATCATCAGCGATGCCCGGTCCGTAGATACAATCGGGTGACAACGGCTTTGCTCAACCTGAACAGGTATAATAGAAAAGATCCGTGACCCGTCAGAAACTGGGTGAGGTAATCCACTTTTCCATACCACCAAACAATGCATGGTTGGATTTGCTGTATTATTCTCCTGTTTCTAGCTCTCCTGCCAGAGCCAGTAGATGCATGTGTGCAATCCTATGTTCTTGCATGTTACTCACAACGCCAACGATAAATCGCCTTCCTCTCCGCCACAAAACGTTTGACGGGGATGACTCCACCAAACGCCAGGATGGTGGGTTCGGATTTTGTTCGGTAGGTAGATTCAACCCTCAGTGCTGAATGACGCTGCACTCGGGTGATCCCAATCCGCATCCTGTACACCACCATAGACTCTGTTTAGGTGACACCGTATAGGTTCGGACTGGACAGCACACATTCACAGCCTTCTGCGGACCTCTGATATTGGTCTTGGATAAGAGAAGAAACCACCTTAGCGGCTTTATCCACACCTCTGGATCAAGGGAAGATCTGATCCCGCCAGCTAAGCTTAGTGTTCACATTGACACCAATGTATTTGGTAACACGTATTTGTCAAGGGACTGAATGGTTGGAGGGACTTGGAAGTACTTCACCCTCAATGGCATAATGATGTCAATCAGAATTACAATCTCGGGTTTGCTCCAAAATATTTCGTGGCAGGCATAATAACTAGCAACCACTCACAATTGATCCTATGCGTATTAAGTTTGTAGTAGTTAAACTTGTGTTAACCATGTTTTAGTTTGTCTGCACACGATGTATTGACTTGTTACTTTAGAAACTTCCTATGTTGACAATATTGTAAGTTATAAAAAGTACAATTTATGATACTGTGAATATTACGTTGAACCAATATTAGCATGTAATACATCTTTGAATATATGAAAAGTTCAAAGAAACCAATGTTGTAAAATGTATTCTTAAATTGTATATAGCCTACTTAAATAGTATTGCTTTATAAAGAGATGTTTTTTTTTTAAGTATAAACTACAAGTTCTGATATGCAATTAAATTAATTTCTAAGCATAAGATGATCCCGTAATAAAAATTACCAGCCAATAGTGATTTTATTTAGACGAGGAAATATACTAACAGTTGAAAGTCTTATTGACATAATTTTATATTACATTTTATTTTTATCTTTTTGGTTTTTTTTATTATTATGAAACCTATTTTATATTCTTATGAGCTACTTTCAAAAATCTCTTATAAGGTCCGTGATTTTATATAAACGATTTTTAATGTACTGTCGTATGTAGAGAATGAAGAAATCTTGAATTTGTATACATATGTGTTTATTAAGAGTAACGCTAAAATTTGTATCAGCAAACATTTAATTTATTGGTATCAATAAAGTGTACATGTTTAATTTACATCCACTAATTGACTAAATAAATTGAATTTACTGTGAAACTAGAGATGTTGCTCTTTGAGTTTCACTTGTTAATTAGAAATTCCGAAACAGAAAACGGAGAATGTTTGCGTATCCCTTAATTAGTTTTTAAGCAAACTAACGGCGGAATATATCTAGGAATATATTTATTACTGTAACAAAATCCGATTTCAATGTTTTTCAAACGTTTATTCTATTTTTTTACAGATTTCAAGTTACTTATCTTGAAATTTTGTGTTAATGTTTAATAATTGTTTACATGCCCTTACATTAAAAACAAAAAACATTATACTTTCACAACAAACGTATATTTAATGATTAAGTTAATTATTTATTTTATTATATGTTTATTGTTTATTGTACAATACATTGCAATATGTCACATAACAGATCTTTAAAAATTAAAGTTTCTTGATAAAATTAAAAATATCACAATACATTCAATATCGTTACTTACATTATAATGGGGCATTAAAAGAATTCATCGTCAACAGTTATAACCCGTAACAAATATTTTGAATTTCCATGCTAAAACATACAATTTAAAATTAGTTAATAATGTATTGCATTTGTGCAAACTCCACAAAAAATAGCAAACTGTACTTAAGGTAAACTAAGTACGTTTTACTAGTTTTACGCCAACATAATATCATCTGTATCCTTCAAAAAATAACTACTTTTTGGTTTTTTTATGTTTTCAACTTAATTAAACATTCATACTCAACATTGTATATTTGTTTGGTTTGGGGTGGCACATCACACACAAAAATGTGATCTTTACAAAATTGATAAAAAACATGCACAAATTAACCATAATCATTGGACATTTATTGAGTGAACTGGAGTTTCGACAAAGTTTTAGTTTGTCAAATGGTGTACTGATTCTCGTGGCTTTAGAAACTTCCTATGTTAACAATATTGTAAACTCTACAAACAATGTTATTGTGAATATCATTCAACTAACTTTAAATATTATCCTCTAATACAAGAATCCAGAGCTCAACACACCGTTGTCATGCCGTTAAATATTTAAACACAACGATAATACATTTTCCTGCTTATGTGGTACTTGTTCATTAAATATTATTGTTTGCATGCAATCATGGATATTACAGAGAAGTGTTTAATACATTCAGAAGCATTAAACGTCACTTTCGTATTATACCAGCCAATAATGTTTTTTGTCGATGTTTTAGATTGAAAAAGATTAACCACAAACGAAACCGCCTTATTGTAAAATATCTTATTGTATTTTAAATATTTCAATAATTATATATTATTTATTCTGAGATATACTGTATTTAAATTTAAAATTACATAAATATTTTGTTTTATGACTTTGTTTCAACTCTTTGCACAAATATAAGTCCGAAGCATTCTCATAGGCTAAGCAACCTTTTTTAACCTCTCTTAATGTGTTACTGTCCATGGAAAAGGACTCAAATCACTTTTGTCTATCTATTTGCGTAATCGGATGACGGATAATATTCGTACAGTTTCCGTAGATAAAAATGAATATCAATTGGTAAGAAATAAAAGAAGAAGGATAAAATATTGTACTCAAACTGAAAGTTTTCAATATCAGTAAAGTTTTCATGATCAGTTTTTTTTTCAGTAAAGGACAACCTTCCAAGTTGCATTCACCACGAAAATAGAACCAAACGAACTTCCAGCTAAAACCAGAGATGATGATCTTTGAGAGTTCCTTGTTGATTGGAAATTCCGAAGCGAATAACGAAAATGGTAACGGATTACTCGAGTAGTTTTTTATTTCTTTTTCTAAGCAAACTGATGTTGCAAGCTGTTTTCAAACTCTTGTTAAACTACCTGTAAATCAGCTGTTTTAACACATTAATTAAACTCCGTTTTGAATTAACGGTCATGTTAGGTTTCGTGAAAAATTTTCACTTTTTTTAACGTGATATATTAGTGCAGCAATATTAAATAAAAGATTTTGTATCCCAGGTTAGAACTCTATTTAAGAATAAAATCACGTGTAAGCTGAAATATAATTTAATGACTTTTATATACAAATATTTTTTTTTTAAATCAGTCCTTTTTCAAATGTATTAACATTTCAGTTTGTATTCTGTTTAATTCATAGCCGACTACACGATCATACGATTAGTTTGGAAATACTGTGTTAAAACTATGTCAAAAAACTATCCAATAGCTTACCCTCATCCTGTCATACACAATAGACTAATATCGTTGTTTATTTTTACTTAAAACTAAGAGAATTATAACAGTGTTGAATATTAAATTATCTTATCAAAACTAGTTCCAAACATTAAACGTTAACAAATTCCAGCCATTATTTAAACTCCTATTTTGGTCAAATCTAAAAACACTTTTCTTTTTGAAAAAACCCCATTTAATAAGTTTATATATGTTTTTTATGTAAGGAAAATCATTTGTTTGCTCGACTTATTTTATGGAATAGACCAAAGCAATCTAAATCTACATTTAAATATTTTCCATAATATGCTATAAACGTATAGAACCAACTGTTAAATCAATATATAAAATAATTTCCTAACTTAACTTAAACATATCTCGTAAGATGCAGTTTACAAACTGCATTCAAACAAGCTTCACAAGACATGTAAACTTCACAAGCTGAGCTAACAATATTATACATTTAATAGGCAAAGTTAACGTAGAGTAGATAATGTTTTAGTTTGACAGTCTACAGTCTATATTCTCGATGCAAGTAGTGTTAGAAACTTTCCAGAGCGTGTAAACAATATTGTTAATTCCACAAACACTGTTAGCATTTAAATTATACATTGTGTTTTCTAGGCGAAATTACTGTTTTTATAACGAGAATCAATATGAAAGGATGTAACTGTAAAATTTTGGTGCTACCACATTACAATAAATAGTTTTGAATACTAAATTAATATAATTTAAACAATTACACCACAACAATAATATAAATGTTTAATTAAAAGTGCCTATTAGTCATGTTGAGTTGCATGTTAAATGTTATTGTCTATTTATGGTTCTTTGTTACTGTATATTTAATTATTCAAGTAATATAGTTGTTTAAAAACAAGTTTAAAACTATTTCAATTTTGTTATTTTAATATTGTTATGTAACATAATTTTGGCGTTAAGTAAGATGATTCTTTAATATTTATTATACCTGTGTGCATCTAAGTTTTTGTGCTGTTTGTTGTAGGGTAGTTTTCATGTTTTTAATATATGTTATTTTGTATTAGTGGCATATTTGATTGGCTCTTTTAGAGCACTTAATACAGAATTTGAAATTTTAAATGTTACCAAACTTTTATTTTCCCTGATAAGTTCAAGCAGGCCGACGTTAATATACACGTGCATCTTGTTAAGATTTTCATAATTTATTTCCAAAATATAAATTTAATTTACGTGAGTAATGATAGATGTATGGTAAAGTGAAACCTAGAACAGTTGAAATGTGTATTATTTACGGTACAGAAATATTTGTGTAAGTAACGTATTTACTGCCTCAAGCCTTTGTTAACAATTAACTCAGTGAAGCTATAAATGTTCCTTTGTAAAACATGTGGCATAGGAATTGCTTTCTATATGAAATATAATTAATTGAAGAGCTGTGGAATGTTAAATGCAGATCGATAAATGTACGTGCCTCATTCACAAAGGTAGGTTAATATTTATTGTATGGTTGTAACAGATTATTTGTTAAACGAACAATCTCCAATTACTTATTTTCTCTCTAACCCTTGTGCATATTTTACTGGGGTTTTATGAGTCTCGCTGAATCCAAACTGCACATGTGATCTAATTTTTAGGAATTTTGGTATGTGTGTACTAATCCATTAGGGGGGGGGGTCTTTAGAATTTTTATAATTGTTTTGAAATTGAGATTTAAAATGTTTTTCCTGTGAAAATCAATAAAATAACGGACTACCATGATTTTTACAAATGCATCTAAACAATATTCTGATTAAATTTCGTATGTGATGATCATTTTAATTCTAAACAAAACTGTGCAAGCCCCAGGATTGTAAAAATTACCCTTCAAATGTTATTGCAGTTTATCTTATTTTACGTTCATAAGGATCCCTGCCCATGATAAGGATTTGTATCAAGCTAGTGGGAGAAAGTATGTGTTATTATGCTATAACTATAACTATATATTTTTTATTGATATGTAACCAATAAAAGCGATATATTCTAACAGTGAACTATGAATACCTTGGGTTTAAATTACCTAAATGAATGGATATTTCAAGTTTAATGGATTGCTCTTTCCGCTTGTTAGCCATCTCCATTTCCCAAGAACATAATGCTGCTAAACAATAATTCCATTAAACATAGTTTGATGAGAGACAACGTTAATGTAGGATGCTTTTAGTAGAACAACATTAAAACTACGTCATTGCTGTATATGAAACGCAACTGGTTTTAAGCATCTGTGTTGAATTATTTGACCACCTGTATGGATTCAAAATAAACCCTCCACAGCAAACCTACAGACTAATAAGCGGGGTCCATTATTTTTAAAATGGGGTCTCACAGACCGGGGGTTTCGGTTAACGTCAGCCTAGATAGGGTTTCGGTATTAGTGCTAAGCAAATTGACATTTGCCTGTCTAAATACTTATAAAAAATACTCCATAAAATTTATGTATTAACCCCTACTTAAATTACATTAGATCAAAAAGTACTTGGGTTGCCACAATTCAATTTGACATCGAAAAATTCAAACTTTTTAAGCATCAAACAACATTTACATTATGATATAGTAAATATCTCTTGTTAAGTCTTGCTTTCCATCACGAAATTAAATTGGCCCCCTAGCGTAATCAGAGTTAATCGTAGCCCTTTTGACTAACCTAAAAACGTCCGTAGTTTAACTAAAAATAATTTTTACTCCCTAGAGAGTAAAAAATGCTACTTCAGACCGCAACACATGCATTAAAAACGACTTTTTTTGCTACAGTATGACGAAAACAATGTTAACTTATAACAAATTAAAAAGGGCATAGTTGATTTTTGTTTTTGAAATTGATGATGGATTTGTAACTATTTTATACGATGTACTTGAAGAACCATTGTTCTCCTTCACGACCCATCTTTAAAGCACGGGTATAGCGGATACTATCTAATATAGAGTTTTGCAATCTCGTAACAAAACTCTTGTGGTTACATAAGGATTTTTTACATCTTTACAATACTAAAAATGAAATTACAAAATATACAGCAACAACCTGAACACTCCACGCTAAGGATAAACAAGGTTTTCACACAAGTGTTTGGATGATAAATTGTTTCGTTGAACTTTCTTCTAGATAACCGTCTCAAACTGAGTTCACCCTGATATATTGTGGCGTCTTTCGTTTAGAAACACTTCAAGTCAAAAAGTTATTTTGAGATGAAATATAACAGAATTGCGTCTTTAATAAATAACTTCTTGATCAGCATCTATAATAAGTGAAACATTTCTTGTAAGTCATTTAATCCTTTAAGTTTGTTTTTGATTTCTTATAACATACTCTAAAACTACAAGTTCCGCCTTTTCCTCTGATAACCTGTTATTATTATTTTTAAGTTAATTTCAATCACAAGTATAGAGCAGTATTTGCTTTTAATTGACTGTAGATGTAATATCCCTGAAAGAATAGGCCTACACATAGCAATTCACTCCTAAGCCTTTTGATGTTAAATCTAAATTTATGACCGTCATCCTTGTACTCTAACCAAATTACTTTCTAAATTACTTAGCTTACAGCTTTGTAAATTGAGCTAAGTCGTAACTGGTAAAACAAACCTTTGTAGCCGGACAATTATCGTTTTACGACACGTTAAAAGTCAATTTAATCCGATAGTAAATTTGTTAGTAAGACCCAAAGATCGTATTTTTCGCCAAAACCTCGTTACAGAACTCTCGTTACAGAATATTTTCTTCTCAAGCTATTCGTAAAATTTTACTATCCGAATAATCGTAATTAAAACTTTCTAAATTCAGAAACATATGCTGAGATTTTACAAAATTTTATAAATAGGATCTTACAACCGTGTCAATATGTTTCATATGATCATTACTGAGGTCTTTCTTCTAAGTAATAATCGGTCTTACATTCTATATTGTTACTCAGATGGGTAAAAAATAATACTAACTAGAATGCATGTTTCTACAACTGAGCACAGGAAAATTCTTTGGTCGTTGATAAAATCTTTATTAAATCACAAAGATACTTAAGTTATGGAGATGAATTCATCACAATTGTAACAAATGTTGCTAACTTTCAGATAGGATCGACAATTTGTTGAGCTTCACATATTACCTATAAATTTGGTGTACCCATAGTATCATATCTTTTTCTAAAATAACTCTTTGAAGTTGGTAAATGTCCTATTCGAATTCAAACAAGGGGTTTCAATAATCTTTTATTTTGTTTTTGTCTGTAGTCTGTCTATTAATAAAGTTAGTTGAAGTTGTCACAAGTAATAGCTTTCTTTTGGTCTCATTCTTGAATATAGAAAAGACACACATGTCGTCAGTTATTTCCTGATTATCTAGTTGGAACCAACATAATTTATTATCTTTTAAACATATTCTGTTTACTCTGTGGTTTTGGCGTACACTTTATTCAGCTATAACTGGCAAAGAACTAAAAAGAAAATAAAAACAAATGTTCTTAACATTATCCTTATACATGATACAATACTTTATCAAATTTTTCTTTCGTTTGTGTATAAACCTCAAGTATTAGCAATGGCGAGAAAAACTATTTTTGCCAAACGTGAATAAGTTTTACGGTTGTTAACTAAGTTGGATAGACCACAATTGTTTCAAAGAGCATATCTACCAACGTTGCTTTATCCAATAAGCCTGGCGAAAAACAGACTAGCAAATAACGTAATCACTCACAGTACACACTCAACTGTTAAATTGTCTCTTTTTGTGTCAAAAAATCATCAGAACACAACAATAACAAATTTGTAGTTTCTGACTAACCCTATTTTTGTGCTAAGACGCTAGGCACGAGCTTGGGATCGAATTTCACATCAATTCAGGCTAGACCTAGGGTTGCGGCATTATAGCTTCGATAAAATCCATTGGTGATTGGCGGGAATTTAACTCGGGATTTTAGGGACTATGTCCTGTGCTCTAACCACTAGCTCGCTCTCCCACCTAACACTATTAGATTTTATTGAACAATAACTATGCCTCGACAAATGTCTACATAAAGAGTGGTTGGCTACATTGAAGGACTGTTAAAAATACACAAACACCTGGTATTTGATTAAGTTTTATTATGTGATTTAAGTGGAGATGAATTGACAAAAGTGTCAAAAGCGGAAATAGACTGACTTGTTCTGACGTCAGCAATATCCTTTAGATGAGTGATTTATTTGGGGCTATTCAAAGCCATAACTCTTTTGTTATAGGTTAAAACAAGGTTATATGTTTACTTGTATAAACTTTACAGTTATAGTAGAAAATGTTGTCTAGAACAACCACAAGTAAATATTAAATGTAATTTATTTTTTATTAGGAATATAATACAATTTGCATACGATACACATAAAATATATGTATACATATATATATATATGATATATATAATAACATATATATAATATATATAATAACATATATATGTATATATAAAATATATATAAGAACATATATATGTATATATAATATATATATAATAACATATATATGTATACATATATATATAATATATATAACAACATATATATATATGTATATAATATTTGTAAGAATAAATGTATACAAAAAATAATCATATAAAAAAATTACCTGCATCAAAATTTTGACGAACAATGTTTTTGGCCACTGAAGACTTCAAAACGAAAACACAAATCGGTCTCGGGTTTAGGTCTTACCAAAATACCTACAGTAATAGCTACTTCCCTTAGGGAGATTCAATAAAATGTAATAAGATTTTTCTAGGGAATATTTTAAAAATGAGTATTTTCTTACATACTGACAGAAATTTATTGATAATTTCAATTTTGTGCAATAAGTACCACAATGCAACAATATTTTACAAAACATTAAAGTATAATTCAATACCTAAACACTTGTCGGTTTGAACATTACACACAAAGGACAGAACAAAGGATAAAGTTAGTTGGAACTTTTCGGTCACACCGCAGGCTTGAGAACTTCTACAACACTTAGTAAGTCTATTATGTTTGTGTGATAGCAGTTGATTATAGTGTGTAGCATTATAATGATAATATCCCATAATTATTGAGGACTTGTGTAATAACCAGTGCAAGGTGTATATTATTTTAAATCCTAGCCAATAAAAGTAACTTATTTCTTATTTTCTTACATGTATAATACTAAACACCCTAGAGAGATACCAATAACTATACACCAGTACATTATTAAAGTATCATTTTTAATATTTTTTTTATTTTAAGCAACTCCATAGGGCTGCAGTTATTAACCATGTTCAAAAATGCACAACACAAATCGTAACCTATAATCTAATTTGAAAAAGAGTATGGCAAAGTTTTGATAAAATTTTCTGTGAAATAGAATTAATTACTTAATGTAGCAAACTATCTACGTTGCCTTTATTTTTCAAAGTGTAAATTAACCTCCCACTTAAGTTAAATAGTGATTTAATAGAATCTTACTTTTCAGAGTAGGTCATACATTAGTAGACAATTTGAAGCAACAATTGTTCAATTTCCAGTCGTGTCAATGCAAAACTTGTAATTGTGACCAAAACCAGATTCAAAAACGCCAATGGAAGACCCCAAATTCTCCTTAGTCCATGCCCCAACGATCCTTTAATTAGTAAATCAGTTATTAAGTGAATATACCGGTTATGAACAAATTCTCATTTCCTGGTAACAAATACTGAAATCATAACTTTTGAAAATTCAATATTAAATTTAAACAAAGTAAATAAACTTAGCCAAATTTACAAACCTATACCAACCTAAAACTTCATGATATTCAGGTTACTAAATGGTTGCGATTTAAATTTAAAGTATTCGGGTTTCTTAAATCTTTTTCCTTATTCTTTAAGGTATTAAAACAAATATTGAATCAACTATGAGACATAAGGAGTAAATGGCTGAATAAAAAGCCTGTATGGAATATAAATCCAAAATAATAAAATATTATCTAGACTTTTCTATACGGTGTACTGAATTCTTGATATACGTACCAATGAAGCTATGACTATTTCAGCAGATCAGTGTTGTTGAGCCACTTAGCCATTCAAACAACGTTTTAAAGTTGGTCGATGAGACTAGAGTTGATACAGCTCTATGTCCAGGCACTGATTTAATTTGGGGTTTGTTGAAATAAGTATAAACGTGCCAGGAATTTCGCTACTTCATCATACCCACGTATACGTGTGTAAAATTAAATAAAATTAGTGTCTGTATTTCATCTTTATGAAGGGTATTGGCAGTTTGAAGTTTGTGCATTTGAAAAAATCTCAATTATGAAAACTTGGATATAAAAGAGAAACATACATGTATTAATGTATACATGTATATACATATTTATAACTATCAGGTATGTGTGCATGCATTAAAGATTTTTTTATTAATTTATCTGATAGAAACTGAATGCAAAGTATGGAATGCGGAAAATTGAAAAAAGTTTATATATATTACTTTTTACTTTACAATATACATATGTTGGCAAAAGTATATGCAGCATATAAATTCACCAGCTAAATGATGCTGTATTTTATTAAAATATAAAAATTCAAACACAAAACCCGGTAAAAAAAAACTAGGTCCAATTAGTTCCAAGTTTGATGAGCTTATCTGTGATTGTTTTGTAGAAATACCGTACCTAATATTTAGGGTACTTTCTAAAATAAGCATTGGATTAAACTAGTATACTGTGTTAATTTAATTCACCATAACCAGCTAAAATATTATAAGCATTTAATTAATATTACACAGTTTCTTAATGTTAATAGATGTGTGTAACAAGATAATTTTTAAAGAATCCTGAAGCTTACAGTTTAATTTTCTAGTCATGAATTTAACTCAGCTCCTTGCTATTTATACTTCAAATAAGAGGTCAAATTGCTGAAATATGTACAAAAATTTACATTATGTTGATAATGGAAATGCTCAATTGCGTAGGTACAATACTTAGAACTGTTTTTGATCAACTCACTTTGTAAAAAAATGTGTACTTACATTTCATAACGAAAACAAATAAAAAAAGCTTTTTTATACGAAAAGAAAACAAGTAAATTATCATGAATGTGGAAACTGTTTATACAAAAATACCATAAATAATTAAATGTTAGTATTATTTATTATTATTATTATTGGTATATATCCAATGATATTCCATGTATCTAATAATTAATAGTATTAATGGCTGGATTGGTTATAAGCACACCATTTCGATGTGTTAATGTGTACATTAGCTTATGGCAGTTCTCTAATTAAGCAAGTAATTAAACTAATATTCCGTGCATTCGCGTCGCAGTAAAATTGTACAGGAAATTTCATTTAGGAAATTGGATACCGTGTTAAAAGCAATTTTTCCAAAGTTTTTATTTGATTTAAAAACTCGTAAGACTTAATAACATCGGTCAACCCGTAGCACGAGTAGGTATACTATATTAGATATTAAAAAAAATCTTTTTGGGGAGTCATTATAAAGTTAAATATAAATATACAAAAAAATCATAATTAATAGTTTTATAGATAATTCCTTTTATGATTGACAACAAACGACAATGTATTTGAGAAATATCAAACACAAAAACACTAGCAGTTTTCACCATTAGTTATAAATAAAGTGACTTCCTCATTTAATTAATATTTTAATCATAAAAAAATGTTCTTTAGAATTGGTTAGTTAGTATGCCTATCGAAGCTAAATATACACAATTGATATATAAGGAAAGAGCTTATTATATAAAATAATTAAATATTTTCCGTCAGTAAATCTAACAAAATTACTATCTTTGACTTCATCAGGCAGAATTACCCTCATTAGAGGAGCAAAATGTAAATAGTTCCTATTATTTCAATACATTCTTAGTTCTTTAAAAGATTATCATTTCACTTTAAGACGTATCATGAACTACGTTTAGGGATTTTTGTGTTTCGAAGAGATCAAAGCTTGACCTTGTTATGACGTCACCATGGCTGAGAAAACATCCCTTATGTTATTACATTATTACTCTAAAGAGTTGAAAATAGAATATTGACTAGTATTACCTACATAATAACACAAATAACGATGACTTCATATCTGTTCTTCAATGTCCAATGAACAACTGAAAAATCTAAATATTTTGTTTTGATTTTTTTTATAAAGGCTAATGGATAAAATATTTTTTTAATTATTTGAATGGATAAAATATCCATCTACTGATTTATGACCAGATGCTATCTATTTCTAACTTATAACTCATTTTTAAAAGCCATAAGAGAAAGCTGTGCTAACCAAATTTAGATGTGATTGAAATAGTTAAAGTATAAGCAACTACATTATTATTATTTTTTCATAACACAGGCTGATCCGAGATTTCGTTAGACCAAGATATGTCTGGACCTAATTATAACCAAAAACGAACAGGAATCCAGGGGTAATATTCATTTATGGTTTAAACAGTTAAAGAAACGTCTAACCATCTCCCATGCCTCATAATGTTTGTTTCGTATTCAAAATATTTACAAAACCTAATAGTACCAATTTACAATATTACTATTTTCAAACTGGCACCTAAATAGACTTTTTTTACTAGATGATAGGAATAAAGTACTAAACTGCAAGGAGATATTTCCTACAACAAAGAGAAATTCCGGTATAATAAATAAATATTATTTTAATTTAAAAACCAAGCTTTTCGTGTATTCGATGTATCTTAACAACATTTTCTGCCCTTTGAACGTATCTAAGAACCAATTACTGAACAGGAAACTAGGGGTTAAAACTATGCACTCTAGGGATGGGTCTAGCCTCAAGTGACCAATTAAGTGAAATGTTTATGCAAAACAAAATAGAGCACTTAACAGTTAACTCTTGGCTTTCTCTAAATATTATGCTTATTTTATCTCGTTTTCTGATGTTAATTTTGTAAACAAATTAAATAAACCACCAAATATTTGCAGTACATTAAAAACAAAACATTTTACTAGTTTTTAGTTATCATGTAACGTGCTTCGTTTTTAATAAACAAGTTTGAAGTATGGATAACCATACGTATTCTAAAAAAAAATATTTAGTAGAAAAACAGTTTTTTTCTATGTTTATTCTTTCTTACACTGACAAATTTACGTTAATACTGGTATTAAAAATGTCTATTTCAGAACCTTAACACCTAACAATTTATTTTGAAAAAATATTTAAGTGGTTAAATTTTCTTCAACTTAACCTATAGTCTCATTTAGTCTGGAATGTATACTTGAACTCTATTCAGTTAAATAAGCTTTTTACTGTGTAATTATTATTTTATAACTATAACAACACAATAATAACAAGACTATATACACCCTACATCACGACAAGTTGCTGGTAGGTATAAGTTATGATGATTGAATAATATCCTGCTTGCATATTGAGCGAAATATCTAAACCAGTAGAGCTGAGACTTATTTACAAGACTAACCTTGGTATAATCACAGACAAAAAGAATTGTATTTAATTCTTTTTGTCCATGGTAAAATACAACACAACCAAACCATTTACATCAAAACGAATTAATTCGCTTGAATATTTAAATGGTATTGCTAAAACCTATTTATTCACTTTCTTAAATTTGATATTATGCTAAAACTCAAAACGCATCAAATTTTTTAAAATATTTAAATCAATAATTTGACCACGTATATTTATCTAGAAAATGTCATATGTATTGTTATTTATTATGTTCAATGAGCAAATAACTACTATGGTTTAGTAAACTATGTATTTAATCAAGCTTTAAAACAAAAATTAGTGAAAAACATCACAACTAATGAAAAATGTGTGATTTAAAACAAAAATACTTCGTAGGTTAGAAAAGTGGTAATTTAAAAGGTAAATAGAAACTCAAATTGTTTGTAGTTATTGTAAAAGGTACATTTATCCTAAAGCATTTTGCACTTATGATTCCCGACTATAAGGAAATATTAATTTACCACTCTTTAGTAGGTAATTTATCTAAGCTCATTCCAGTTAAACACTTCTCAATTACCAGTAATTATAATTCAACTAGTTGTTGCCATGTGGGGATAAGAACATTGTGGTAAATCTAACTACAACTTATAGTTTAGTACCAACTACTTGGAATACGCTAACAAGTATACGTCATTCGTTAAGACTTCAAGTGTCTCGCAGGTTAATTTCAGCAAAAAAAAAATAAAGGGTTGAATCCGCAAAAATTACGTTACTACTTTAAAACCTTTATTTTTCTTAACCTTCTCTTAACCTTCTACTGTAATACAGAATAATCAAACGGAATAGATTCGAAAAGGTGGGTTTACTGAACGATTGCATTTAAGAATTTAAATTTCACGACAAAACATGATGCAAGAAAATATTTTATTTCTTAAATTTTACAACATAACTGACTCATATTCATAGATTTTTATACATTTTAACGTATTTTGACGTCTTTTTTTAGGCTTTAAAAGTTCAATCAATTCTACCAATTAAAAACTTCTTAGTTTTGGAAAACAACATTTACCTCTTTAGGAGAAACATTATTGGCCCAAGAGACCAATTAGTTTTCCTCCATACAGGAAGTCTGAGAACATAAATCTTATCTATGAGAAAAGTAACTTGACTTTTAAACAGGTCATTTCTATTCATAATATGTTTTATTTTAACCATAATATTACATATAATGTGATTATGATGTAAGAATTAGTTTAGGAATGCATTTTACCTTTTAAATTCCTTATGGACAAGATAACTCATTATGAACATATAATTTGTTTATTGTCTTGAATGAAATACCGATGTGACTAACTGGTATTTTAAGGACTGATGTAGGCCATAAAAAGTGGACCATAAGCCTATTGGAAAATCCGTCTGTGCATTGTATGATTTTGTTAGTGACTAACTATTCATTTTAAGGTGTCAATGACAAAAGCCACTTTAGACCTCAACAATATGTGTTTATACTGCATTATAAATGAAATAGTCTTCACATCTATTGGCTGAGGCATGCTACTGACAAGAGATGTCACAAACACTTCCCTAATACATTGTATTTTATCTAAAAAATCGACTTATACTCGAACTAGGCAGTTAATTGCTTAAATATTTGTCACAACAATTCATAAATATGTGATGAGAAATATATATTGAATCACTTAAAACGCAATAACATTACTCTTATGCAAGTAAAATCCAAACAAAAGGTCGTTAAAATAAAATAAATAAAAGAAAATTATCAAACGTTACTAAATACCTAGGTTCGGCCCTTCTCACTATGTCTGTGAAATACAATGAAATTTTCTGGTTACTAAATACTTCATACAGTTTGTCCAAACCTTTATGATGCATTACAGCTTACAACTTAACCCAACAATGAGCAAAATACACCTGAACATATTTAGGACGAATTTTCTACAAATATAACGTATACACTACCTATGCTTTGTGTAACAATTAACTTTGTGAAGTTAAATTCGTGTCTTTGTGGAATATGTAATATTGGAGCTCTATTGCACATGGAACTAGACCTGGAATTTGGAATAGAGTTTGATAACACAACTTCATAACTTCACTTGATAGCACAGCATTTATCAACATGTTTCCACCTTCGAAATGTGTTTTAGATTTTAAAATATCTTAGGTAAATATAAATGCCAAGTAATTAAATGGTTTAGTTAAAACCATGATTGTAAAAAGTCTATAACTTTGTTGGGTTTTTTGGTGGGGCTATATTTAAAAAAACATTTTTTAGATTTGTGTAAAGATTTATTGAAATCATTTGTGTTTATAAAAAGAAAATTTAGTGTTTAAAAGAATTTTTTTTTACAATTGCTATATTAACTTTTAGATGTAATGTGAAGGTATAAAACGCCATAATACGCATTATCAAGGGTTAGTTAGTAAATGCATCTCCTTCTGAACAATGCCCAACTTTGTATAAACCCAACTGTAAGGCAATTGTGTCGTTTATACAGGTGTACCAACTGTATACCAACTGTATGTGAATATCTCATGCAACGTGTACATTAAACATAAACAAACATAAAGTCATGTAAACAAAAATGTCGCACCTAATAGATAATTATTTTCTAATTTAATAGAGATAATTAAAATAGAATCGATAATTTAAAGGTGGTTTAATAATCTGCATTATAACATGAAATTATAACACCTTAAAGTAATAAATATTAAATGATATACATAACGATAAAATATTCAATTGTCTCGTTTTGAAAATTAATTATAAAATGTTTTTTATAGAATTTTCTTAAGGTTAAAAATTATTTACAAGTTTATTTAGCTTTAATCTGTATTTGAGTTTTTAATTAAACTTGCTCAGATAAAGTAGTGAACACATATTAAACTATTGATAAAACATAAATTAAATTTCTGGTTTTATTTTTAAAAGAAGATTATTTGTTATAGTATTTATTTGATAGCACAATAATAAATTATAAATTTAATAATATGCACAGCCGTTTCTTATATGATGTATAAAATTCAACTATCTAACAAAACTTGTACAATGGTTTCATTCAAGTTTTGACTAAAAGTCAAATCTTCTTTCTAAAAGAGTCACATCTACTTCAACCAATACTACTTAAAGGATCACAGATTGCCTTCTATTTTATGTTTTTAAATGATGTCACAGATATCCAAACGTATAAACGACAAAAATTAAATGAAATGAAAAAGGGTTTATTTATACAGGCAATGTTAGGGCCACATGGCCTTCTTCTACACTTAACCTGTGCATTCAAAACTTAACATATATAGCACTGTATAATATATCCTACAATCTATTTAAAATTTATTGTAAAAACCAATACATTTGTAAAACATAGAATACTAACTAAGCCTACTACGTGTGACAGTTCCTTTACAATCTAGACTATTTACTGCTACAAATGTAATTAGATTATTTTGTATTCATTGAAAATGTTTATTTTATCGCTTTGTTTGGTTTTGCATCATAAATGTTCCAAAACAGATTTATTTGGAATTTTATCAGAATTAATGCTTATGACAAGAACTATGTAATACGCAAACCTGGAGACCAAGGGAATTTCCATCTCTTGGCTTGAATTGCACTAAATTATTTCCTTTGATTGTCGGATGTACTTCCTATTTAATTAACATTATTTTTTACGAGTACTTAAGTTATATTGTTTTGAAAAGGAAGTCATAAAATATTTTACAATACCCTGAAAATTCCATCGCTTGTGACAAACAAGACTTTCATTTTCACACAAGTGTTTTTGTATGATAAATTGTCTCGTTGAACTTTCATCTTGATAACCGTCTCAAAGTGACTTACTCTGATATATTGTTGGGGATTCTTGTTTTGAAACATTGTAAGAGATAAACGTATTTATAATTTATTAAAACAACATTTTTTCCATAGTTGCTATCGATGAGTATGAAATTAGTTGTTTTGTGACAGTTTTATTGTGTGTTATATTGTAAGCCAATCCGTTATTTAATCAAGTTAGGAAATAAAACATCCATCAACAATAAGAAACATACTTTACAAACTACAAAATCTTTGATTTTAATTTTATATTTCTTAAATTTTTTATTGAAGTCAAACCCAATTCTATTGCTAAATTTAATTGACTGTAGATGTAATACGGCCCTCATAGAAATCTCTGAACGGTTCCCTCTAAAGCAGTTCGTTGCTAAATCTGAATTTATGGCTGTGATCTTTGTGTTTTACCGCCAGCCAAATGAGTTTTAAAATTGCTACAGCTTTACAAGCTGAGTTTATTAGTAACTAATTGTAAAACGCGCACTCGTATCCTGATAATTGCAGTTTTACGAAAAGTTTTATCTTAACATGATTTTTAAAATCAATATTTTTGTATGATCCAGAGATTATAGGCAACAAAACTTTGTTTAAAAAGCCCTCCATTTCTATTTTAAGTATTTTTTTTTATTCAGCATAAAAGAATTCAATGTTGTGTGGTACTGGATTTTAAATGTATGAAACAAAATGTTTTGTGAGTCTGCAAAAACTTAAAAGTATCTTTTTAAGTCAGACATTTTTTTATGAATGCATTTATTTTAGTTTTTGTTCAAAGCAATTGCTGGCCTTGCAAATAATATTTATATTAAGTGAAAATATACGATCTATGGTCAAAATGTGATACGTACCTATTTCATCACAAATAAATATATAAAACTTCGCAAAACAAAATTAACCAATAGTATCCTTTAACTTTAAAAAGTCATTTAAACAATTTAAAAGAACTATAGAGATATTAAGATACGAACTATGTGTATTATTATTTCTTTTTTTAGAGTAATCTGTTTGGAATATCCCTTCTAATGAATTTGAAACTGTTATGGTCGACAAATGGATAAGAAAATCATAAACAAACTGAAATGCTCTACGGTCCATAGTACTCTTTTGTATTATAAAATCCTATCATGAATTTCATTTTCTTCACGGTGTTCACCGAACGTCAAATACCAAAGTCGATTTTTTAGTGTTCATTCTTGAAATATTTTCCCTCAAACTTCTCTTAAACCTTTATTTCCGACTGCTGTATGCAAAATAAAACTAAAGAAATATTTGGACTAATTCATATACAATCTATAATCTACATTATTCAACACAATACACACACTTAAAGATTCAATTGTTATTTTTCATAAATCAAGTAAATATTAGTTTTCAGAGTTTCAATCACGGAAATGGACAGACTTGTTGTGACGTTCACGATATACTGGAGAGTGCTTTATTTTAGGACAGCTTTTCACAGCCATAACTTCCAATCATTTTATTACATTGTAATTACAAATTTAAATATTAAGTGTTATAAGCTTTAATTCAGATTTGAACATTGGATTACAATTTGTGGCATTATAGTGACTATCTGAATGACCTTTGGGGAGCAATGAACATAGTTTTTACTCTGCCAAAGGTAGTCTAAAAGCCAACTACATTAAGATATTACCAAATCAAGTTTATGGTTCAGGTTAGGACCAGCATAAGCGGAATCTTAAACTCAGTTTGATTCAACCAAGGAAATGTTTTGAGCATAATGGATTATGATTAATATTTTCCTTACTAAGAAACTGATCCATCTAAGCGCATTAGAGTAATGCTACTCAACTAATTATAATCCAACTAGTTGTTGCCACATGGGGATAAGAGCATTGTGGTTAAATAAGCAGACTCTGCTTCATAGCTTATCAACCTCTTGGAATTAGTTTTTAAGGACTTGTAAACCGAGTATTGAAAATTATATCATTCTTAAACAATTGTCTTAAGAATAAATCTAAAATCTGCATTTCAGGAAACATTTACTTTTTTTGTTGAACATCGCGTCCTTATAATCGTTGATATGTAGTCAAAAAAAAAGGAATTGAAGAAGGAAAGAATGTTAGGTAGTATTATCAAACCAAAGGTATGAAAAGCTAACAAATATAAAACCTATTCGTGCCCCATGTGTTTTTTGTATATAACAATTTCCATACGTATTTTTTTAGGTTGATTCCTCTTATATGGTTGTGCCATACATCGTTTTACTATAGTTCTCTAAGATATATCCAAACCAATTCCACATTTTATCTTCATTTTCCCATTCAATAATACTGCAATGAACCCTGACGTGCCAAAGAAATGACTGTATGTATTTTTTAGGGATCTTACCACTTTAAGAGTAAGGACACAAAAGAAACCTCAACAAACAGGTCTGAAATCCTCCAACACCTTAACTGTGCTAAACTCATGAGGCAAGATTTTCTTTTTTATACAAATTCATGTATAAATAGATCCATAGATAGCTTAATAACTAAGGTCATAGTTCTAAATACTTATTCATAAAAAATATAGATGAAACGTAAATAATACTGAAATTCTTTCTTATTTTCTTAACAGAATACACATCGTGCACATGCTTCTACTTGAACCCTATGTTACATTTTTTTGTACCATTTATTTTATGATAGTAAGATAAAATGAATGAATGAAAATTGCAAATCCTCTGGAATTTACAAGTACAACTGTTGTACAAATAGTAGTCTACTGTACACAACGGTCGTGTAAGGCTATTTACACGAGTTTCGTACAGACAACCGTCTCGTAGCCACGACCGTTTTTTTATTACTAAAAATCACTACTCATAATTTCTAAGATAGGTTATGTTTTCGTTTATAACCTCCAATTGCCACTGATTGTGATGTAATGACTTATTTTCCCGACCATTCACTCATTGTTTAATCAATTTAATAGATTTTAACAGCTGATAAGTATTACAGTTTTACTTCTTTTCTCTCAATACTTTAACCTCATTGGTCCAGACATGTACTGTAAAGTAAGTAAAAAAATACTGTAAATTGAATATTTTCAATTCTAAGAACTGAATTGAAAAGGTCAGTTTAAACAAATGGTCGTAGGTAAAAATATTTATATCCAAGTATAGTAGTTTCAGTTATATGAGAGCAATCTTTTACTTAAAACATTATGATAAATGACTAAACAATCTTGTAAGAATTTTACTTCTCTGGTCTCCAGTTAAAGGGTTTACAACACTCAGGGGGCAAGTTAGAAGACACGGAACATAAAACTGTCAGATAAATCTGCTGAAACTATTGTAGTTTTTACTGGAGTTAGTTTGCTCTATGAATAACTAGTTGTTTATGTTGGATAAGGTTATAACATCTTCAGATTCGTGTATACGTATATTTGAGTAAACCTTTTATTTTTTATTCTTTCCCAAAAATGTAAAAAAAAAAAACTATTCTTGGGATAAAGTAATTGAACATTTTTTTTGTAAAGCACTACAAAAGATAATCTGGACCTTGTTATTAATTTAGTCAAGGTTTAAACAAATTATGCTTGCATTAGGATAAAATAAAACTCCCTTCATAATAGACCTACTTTAGTATTACTTTTGTATTAAGTCACAAAACTAAAATTATTGGTCCCGAACATTTGAATTTTGGTTGATATATCTTAATCTTTGAAAATGTAGTTGCCCTTTGTTAAATTATCAACGGTTGATAAAGTTCGAAGATATGTTTGGGAAGTAGGATCTAATTTGTTTTTGACATAATTGTAATTTGACTTTTTATAAAATTGCACTTTATTATAAATATTTTCCCCCTATATTTTAAATTATATATATATAACTTACATTTATATAATTTAAGTATATATAAATTTAAAATAATTAAGTTATATATATATTATAACTTATATATGTATATATATATATATTTTTATACTAACAGATTTTAGATAGTTATAGTTCAGAATTTGATTCTCACAGGGCCTAAGATAATGTTCTAAGGGGTGGTGCATGCGAGGTGACTATTTTTCACAAATTTATGGCTATTTTTCTTGACAAACTTTCCACCTTTGTTGTTTTCTGGGTCGAAAAAGATTATTTTTTCTAAAAGGGTTATGTCATATATCCCACGTTTTCCTATCACAAACATGTGTGCAGCATTTAATATTTGTTCTTCCTTCACATCCTAGGACGCAACCCCCGATATTTTTATACATTACTTTAGGCTAGGTACTAAGATCCATGAATAATTGGTGGAATTTAAACCTGGGACGTCTAAAGGTCAAGTAAAGATACATCAAAATGCTGGTAGAGAGTTTGGATTCACCCTATATTTTATTTATATATATATATATATATATATATATATATTTATCAAACTGATTTGAGAAGCACACATAACAAATATATTGATTAGAGATACAAGACACCTTCTCGTAAGTAGATTGATACTAAATGGTTTTTGAGTTAAAAATGGTGTGAAATACCTAGGCCTACCACTTTTTAAATAAGCACTTGGAATCATATACGCTAGAAATGAAATTTTACAAGTATGGACCAGGTTCATACCTTCATATACATCATTCCCATACATTGTCTTTCTGTTTGACTTTCAAATTTATTTAACTTACCTTTATCTTTGACTAGTTTGGAGACAATTCCATAGAAATAAATATTATATATTTTTAATGGAACTTCATAAAGGTCTTGGCCGAACGATATCAAGGATTTAGTAACAAGAAAGTGTCATCGTATATCACAGATAATACTACCCTTGTGGAGAGAAGGGCTGGACCTGGGCCACTGATATCGTTTAGGGTATATATTTTAAGAAACTACATCTAAATTATATCTTGAATCTTGAATATAATCTCGAATATAGAATCAAACTACTATGAGACAGATGTATTATATGCATTGCATTTCCTACATATCCAGACAGTTTCATAAAATACTTCATTCTTTGCCAACTATTATATTTCTTACCTTTTGTGATATGAATAAGTTTATCACTTTATGCAGATGTAACATAAAAAAATTATTTAATTAAAAAAAGTATTTCATTCAAAAAAGTTAGTCATAGATTATTGCAAAATATAAATAACTGTACAAGGTAATTTAAAAATTCATATTTACTTATTAAATGTTAGTAAGTAATGAATTATCAAGTAACGATGATTCCATTGTCTTTTAGGTAATTGTCTTCAATTATGGTTATCAACGTAAAGGAAATATTAAAATAAGATGTTTATGACAAATATTAGCTTTAACATAGCATAGCCGATTTATGTCAAGAATGGTTTAGTGATTGGGGTTCAGGAATGGAGGTGGTCAAAGGTATATTTTATGATTGTGATAAAAAAAATATGGAGCATTTTTAAAGGAATTTTAATGGATTTTTAAGATTTAATAATACAACTCCCAAGGTGTCAAACACATTTTTCAATAGGTCCATTCGTAATTTTATTCAACAGCCATTTTTGGCATGAAATACTTGTCACTTATATCGTTGTTTAAACAAAAAGTTTTTTTTTTCATCTAAATGGGTTTTTGAAAAGTAAACACCTACTCAGTAAAGCTTTTTTAGGAATTTTGTCGTTATAATTTCTAAATACATAATTAATGGTATTACAGGTTGTGCATAATCCACATGACCTAAAAAAATTAAGAGCTTGTATGGATTACATTGAAAACAAAGCAGCTTTGGTTCTATTTACAATAAAAACTACAATTTCACAATTATGTCTGTCAATGTAAATTTAAATGTCGGTGATGTATATGCATAAAATTACCATCCATGATTTTTAATTAATACTAACCTCAACCTTCCGATTTATATTTTCTATTTAGTGGTATCAGAAATTCCAATAATATTCTAAAGTTAGTCAAAGGAGCCACGATTTACACACTTTTTGTTGGGAGACAATTTAATTTGGTTTCAGTTGAGGACTAAACGTGCGGGGAATTTTTCATTACATCATGACGTGTATGTTACTACTTTTTTGTTCGAAAACTTTGATGTCACTAATTTGCATGCAGATACACCGTAACTAATTACAAACAAACTATTATCAAATTATTTTGACATCGAGTAAACACCTTTTGATTTATAAATTTCTGTATCTCTGTTTGTGAAAACCCCTAATCACATTTCTCTTAACGTTATGGAACACATATTTTATTTTATCCAACAAACAAAACTCATCATAAAACACGCATAAGATTTATATAGGTGATGTGATAATGTCATCACACATATTATCAAAAGGCAAAGCTTGTTGGAAAGTTAGTAGAGCTAGTATATAAATATGCAATTGAATCCCAATTGTTTAGGCCTACTTGCCTTATCCAAACATTTTCTATGTGAGTTTGTCAATGTTAATTTCAACGTCAATATAAACTTGTTCAATGCTAGTACGTTTATGTTTATTCATCCTCACCTATCGTCTTATAAATATACAAAATAATGTCACAAGATGCTATACGAATATGACAATGTATTCGAAGAATGTTAAAGAATTTGGTGTATACTTTGTAACGGAAACATCTCATCACAATAAGTGAAGTAAGCAATATTTTAGTGGAATTGAGCTTTCTTCCGCTTGGTCTGTTTCTAAAACACACCACACAAAAACCGATAGCTTAATTTTAATCCACTAATGTTACATGAGTAATGGCTTACAAAATATACTTATAGCTAATAGTATATACCAATCTAGAGTTCGTTAACCATTTTGCGTAACCATTTTGTATAGCATTTAAAATAGAAGGTTAAAATTTGAAAAAAATATCTCCCTAATTTTTAGTAAAAACTCTGAACAATTGAAAAATAATTTTACAAGTGAAACTTATCAGCAACATGACAGTTTGACTTCCAAGCATTTTGAAAAAAAATAAACAACGTTTGTATAGTACAATATGTTTTCCTTATTGTTTATTTTGTATTTTTAATTTTTTCTGTGGTATTTTTTATTTTATTTCAATGGTTTAACGATTTAACTTTACCCTTATTCACAATACTCAACGACCAATTATTCTGGCTTCGAAGTAACTTTAATTGAGCATAACAAAGTAAGATTCAGTTTTTTAATAAACAATCTTACGAGTTATTCCACTTGGCTATAGACGCAGTTAATAATATGTTGTTTTTCGAAACGGGTAACTAAAATTATTTGATTTTTTAGGAGATCAAACTATTAAAGGGGATTGGTATTTTGTATGAGCCAAGTTATAATGTCAACGTATCAACGTTACAGTATATGCGTTACTTAGAGCTAGTTGGTGCAGAAATCTGCTTTTGGCTGAGGCCCAACTTTGTATAAACTAAACTGTAAAGCAACTGTTATGTTTACACAGAAGTATCTTTAGCTAAATGTCATATTACAGCCTTGATGGTGTAACGGGCAATAACGTAGGCTGACAGTATCGTATCCCAAAATTATAAAACACAAAAATAAAAATTCTTAAAAAAACGTTTACGCACATTATACCTCTAGTGAAGCATTTGAATGTAATACTAATTGCTTTACTCAATTTATCACAAAATATGGATGGACAAAATTATTGTTATCTGTTAGGGGAGCGATCTGGTCTAGAGATAGAGCTCAGGGCTTCAAGCTCCCCCCCCCCCGGGTTCAAATCCCGCCAATAACCAAAGGATGTTTTCCATGTGATATTGCCGTGACCCTCTAGGACTAGCTTAACGTAATTTGTAAAACAGTTCCCGGCTAGAACCTAGCGTCCTAAGATTTTAATTTAGAACATTAACAAAATTGTTATTCTGTTACATAACTTTTTATGTAAAATCAATACATTGTTGTCATACTCGGAGAATCATATTGTTCTGTTAATATTGATGATTCCGTACTGCTTTAGTTATTAGAATCTAAGAGTATTTTAAAACATATCTCACTAATTTTGAACAAACTGAGGTCCATCAATAGTAACAATTTTACTACCCAGCATATATTAAATAAATCAGTATTATAATTGTTAAATATTCGTCAATCATAATAAATTTATTTTCAGGCTGAATACTTTTTATTTTTAGGTTGGTTTACTGGTCTCTATGTGGTTACTTGAAGCTTCTTCCAACTTCAACACAGTTGGTCTGGCGTTTCAAAAGCAGCAGTAGATTAGAAGCCACTATCAATAGGGCCCAGTTTAGCTTTAGTCAACAGATCCTTTCCAGGTTCCTCAGTTATTTGAGAGTCCTAATTTACCGTTTACCTTACAGTAAGGATGAACAAGTGATTCGAAGTCATTCAACCTACTAGCTCATCAAACTCCCTAAATTACTCTTTTGTTCCTTAGATTCAAACATTTTTTCTCTTACTTCGTACTTGTCTTTATCGTGTAGATATTTTTCATTTGGTTATCTTGATCATTGCAAATACGTTGCACTATATGGCTGAAAATCTGAGTGGTTGTAGAACTTGGGAAAATGAGAGTAATTCTTTATTAAACTGATCTTAGCACCTCTCATTGTCCATTCTTACAAAATTGAGAAAAGTCAGAAGCAAGTAAGCAAGTAGTGTTTTCTTGAAACTGGATTTATCTGTTTTAGCGAATTTCCCTATAGGGAAGTAGCTATTACCGTAGGTCTCATGGTAAGACTTAGGCCCGGGACCGATTTACTTTTTCATTTTAATGTCCCCAGAGGCCAAAAACACCATTCGTTCAAATTTTTATATATGTATATATATATATATATATATAGGTATATATATAGATTTATATATATATGTGTCCGTGAACACGATAACTTGAGTAATTTTTATCCGATTTTGATGAAATTTGGTTTGAAGGTGTAAGGCGGGATAAACTTGAATGAGTTCGCGATCCAGCATGATCGGACCATGGAAACAGGGTTTTATAGGGGGTTTTATGGGGTAAAAATGGGCTTTTCTCACTTTTTACCCTCAAAGCACAAAATTTCCCAATTTTTCTCTAAACCTTCTTAAAGAGCTTAAAAAAACAAACAATTCAGTATATCAAAGTGTTTTTGTACGGTTATTGGTTACGGAGAAAACTAAAAAAATGGTAAATTTAAAATTCCCATGTTATTCTTATGGAGAATATTGTAAAATGTTGAAGTTTGCTTGTTTATGGATATATTTTGATCAAAGTTGGCAAATTTATTTATTTTATAGTAAGCTATCAATATTTTACTAAAAACACACTACTTTATTAGTTTCCTTGTAGCAGCAAACCTAGGTACTCGTTAAACCTAATAATGTTATTTAAATAGATCAATTGAAAATCAATTCGGACAAATGGAAATTCGCTTAGACGGCAGGTTTGCTGCGGCGGGGGTATTTTCCTATAAGGTTAGCCTGGCCATTCTACTGGACCAAATTATAACAGGGTTGTACCAAAATAAAGGTTATCGGTCCTATATGTGCAGGATTTATTTGTATTTTGAAAATATTTTTGTTAATTAAGTCAAAGAAATTTAACTGTATTTAACTGAACAAAAGACATCGGTTGTTTAAAACTATGTCAAGTTGGACATCTAACAAAAATATTTATCAAAACCTTCAGGAAGTATTTCATGAGTACTGTATTAGGAAGTATATAGCTCATAAACACAGCAATTTTCTAATAAATGTGTGGCTGATGTTGTAAGAGAACAGAATCATACATTTATTTCTTCGTATATACGATGTTTACTGCTACCCGCTAAAAATACTGTTTTGTGTTCATAGAAGATGTTTATTTTGTACATCGCTCTCCTGGTTTGCAAGATACATTATTGCAAACAGTTGCAATACATTTTCCGTTTGTCTCTGATATATTTTACCTTTTTTTTAAACAGATTTTGAATCAAAAGCCCTTTATAAATAGAGTGAATCTCTGTGGATGAATGGTGCATATCACTTTGTCATCAAAGAATGCAAAAATTGTTGTAATACAATACAATAAGTGTTAATCTAAAATTTGTAAAAAAAAGGTTGTTGAATATTTTTTTATTTCCTAATATTTAATTTAAAATTACACATTATCACTTATTTTTATTGTGATCATCTTTATAAAACCTGTGGTCGACATGATTTGATTTATGTCGTAAGGCACGTTATAGAACATGCAATAAAGACCCTCAGCCAGACCCTTTTGGGACCAATTTCATTTCATTTTTCATCAGTAAATATCATATTTAATAGTTCTATTTATGTAATCAATATAACAGTTAAAATAGAAGTGATACTGTTTGTAAAACAACATTTTTTTCGTTTTATTATTGCAGTTTGGTTTCTTAGTGTCCTCATTCTCACTAATATTGAGTATAAATGCTATTTTTGGAGATAATAATTTTTCAAATAATGTTCAATTCAACAATAAAACTTCAAATATACATAACATATACAAATACCAACAATAACACATACACAATAACAACAAATAATATATACCACAACGAGCTTATTTACATCATTGTTATTTTAAAACTTATTTGTATCATTGTTAATTCATTGAGTTGTGTAGCATTTAGAGGTTACTGTTTAACCAGACCTATAGAATAAGCAGAATTTGATAAATACCGGTAGAGTATTAAAAAACTACACACAAATAAATATCATATCAAACCAATGCTATTCTCCCAGGCTAATAAATTTTCAAAAGATAAAAGCAAAATATTAATGGCAAATTTGATCAACCTTTTTTGTTTCACCAAGGTAAAGGTTTCACCAAGTAATGAAGAATGAACAATAATTGAACATGTAAGGTAAATCCGTGTGTTACACTTGGTAAGAGTAATGGATCTTATTGGTCCGTAGTTTTTGCTACATGATATTTTACAGACTTGATTTTATATCACTGAAAAAAACTATTTTGAACTTAGTAAGAATGAGAACAATTATTCACAAAGTCTGATCAAAATAAATCCATAAACGACTTCATCTTTCCATACATTGTATGCGAAAAGAGTCTCGTTTCGCAAAAAACATTTCAAATAATAATTGTGGGTGGAAATACATGTTTTGTGCCCCCCTGAACCGAAAAAGTAGTTTTCCAAGTTTTGACAGTGGGTATGTTTAGTTATTTAGTTTATTTTTGAAATATAGTATTTTATTTAACACTAGTATATTTACTCAATAGGTTGTTTTTAAAAGGAACGCTGGTTTAAATTTATTTTTCGATTAAATGATTGTCAACATTATTTAAACAATATCTAAATCATTAAATGTTATAAAAGCGTTTTATTTAAATTGTTTGGTGTTTCCATCCATGGTTTTATATTTTATTACAAATGGAGTCATAAAATATACAAAAACATTTCCAACACACCATGACTAAGTAAAAACTAGATTCTAAGACAAGTGCGTGTATGAAAAACTGTTTCGTTGAAATTTCTTATAGATAACCTTGTCAAACTGATATTGCCACTGTTAGTTAAATACAAAATAATTTGGGCCTTGAATAAGTAATAAAACAGCTGTTTTAGTAAACACCATTGAGTGATTGTTATGCATTTATCTTATTATCACTCTTATTAATCCAAAGAAAACAATTATTCCAGTTAAATATTGATTTTTTTATTTTTTATTATGCATTACTAATAAAACTACTAGACCTATATTAAACTACATAAACTACAATAAATACTTCTTCAATTACCTATCCATTTCCATTGTTAAAAGTCAAACTTAATTAAAATACAATTACAAAACCGAGTTTTAATTGACTAACGTAATAAGTCCCTACAACAATACACTGGGCAATTCTCTCAAAGGCCGATTAATGTTGAATCTGAATTTATAGCCAGGATCTTTGTGTTTCACTGCCTACCAAATGAGTTCCGAAATTGCTTACAGCTTTATAAACTAAATGAAATGTTGTATTTGTATTGTAAAAGACGATTTGTAATATAACTATGATAACTTCACAACGGATTTATTTTATTTGATTTACGATTTTAAACTTTATTGTGAAAACTTAAGTAAATTAATTGTCTAATTGTTGTAAACAGAAAAAAACATTTTCATTGTTTTTAAATGGTTGTTTTGGTACAGCCTATAGGGGGAACACAATTTCTAATGTTGTTGAATCTTAGGAAGTTAAAACTCAGGTTACTTGAATTGTATATGCCTCAGACGGTAGACATGATAATAAAAAAAAAAGGTTTCTGACTTTTTGAAATGATCAAAGGTAGAAAAGCATAGGAATTGATAAAATGCAATTTAAGAATAGAAACCACCAATATGTAGGTAAATAAGGGTAATGATTCTTTTATATAACTAAATCTTTTGAAAATCACTTTCAAACAACGAGTTTTAAAATATGTAAGCTTTTCTCAACAGTAATTTCAAGATTAATAAAATAATACTATAAATTAATAGTTTATGTATTTTAACGCTCATTGTAAAATAAATTTTTTGTCGGAAAAGATTTTTTTAGGTTACTTTTCATAACTAATTTGATAGTTAAACTTTGATTGTACTGTATTACAATTAAGTTAGCAGTATTACTTTGATAAAAGGAATTGTCATAGTTTAGTTTTTAGAGTAAAATATATATACCTAATCCAAAAATGTAGTGAAAACTTGATTTTTTTATATTTATGATACAAAGTGTCATCAAGTTAAATTGCATAAATATGATTAGTTTTAATTCTTGAAATAAGCGACAATGATATATAGTGTGACAAAGCCTATCATTTCTTTGGGAATCAGAAAACCAAGAATAACAACAAAGGGAGGGTAAAGATTAATGGTACATAATGTCGTTTACAGGATGTGACGTAAGCCTGCACGATACGTCATTCTTAATCCCTTTATCAAACCGGTTTTGACACTTCCATTTTGTGCTGCTAAACTTAAACTTGGCTTGTTTATTATTCTTACTGTTTTCCAATGATACCTTTTGTCAAAATTGAAAAATAGAGGATATGTATAATATAAATTAGTGTATTAGTGTTATACAATAAAAGTCTTTATCAACACAAAACCTAATAATATGTTTAAATGTTTGCAATTTGTTTTATTATATTTTAAACACATGCCAAATGACTTTTTCTCACATGTGTAATACAATAAATTATATAAATTAATAAGCTTGATATTACAGCACGAGAACATTTTTGTAAGTTTTTTTTTATTTTTTAAAGCAAGAGGGATATGAATAAGTCAAAATTATCTAACCCCATAATGTTTTCAAAAATTATATATATATATTTTAGATTCGCCTGGTAAGTTTTTGTATAAAAACTGCTTGGACCTAGAAGGTTTTATGCTAAACAATAATCCCATTTACAGAGACAATTCTATGAAAACAATTTTAACGGAAATAATTTCAGCTTCTAGTTAATTTATGTTTTTACAACCGTATAGTTGGAGGGAAATTATGTTTTCATTAATTCTATCTTAAAACATGTTGGTTTTAGAAGAGGAAACTTTTAACTTTAAGAACAAGATTCTAGGCCTGAGAGGCCAATCAGTTTTCGTTTCCAAATAGGACATCAGGGAGCACGTTTTATCTTTGGGAAAAGCAACTTGTCATTTAATATATATTGTATAAGCTATTTTTAGATGTAAAAGCTATGATAATAATAACTAATTTCAATATATTACTTTTGTTTTGTTTTGGTAAGCAGCATGCAGTTCACCTTTTATACTATTTAGTACCCTAAACTTGGCAAAGGCAAAAGATAAAGCCGATGTTAAAATGTTTTGGTGAACTATAACGTTTTGATGGAAGTATTTTTAATTGAACTCCTAATACACTGTAATATAAATAGTATTAAAATGAAACCTAAATGATATCAGTGGCTCAGGTCCAGCCCTTCTCTCCACAAGGGTAGAATTATCTGTGATATACGATGACACTTTCTTGTTACTAAATCCTTGATATCGTTTGGCCAAGACCTTTATGAAGTTCCATCTGAAAAGCTTTCCTCTAAAATCGTCTTCCAAATATAATTACAAAATTAGAGTTAAAATAAATATAAAGCTATGAATCTACTCCATTTATATTTTAAAGTTCATAATATTTTTATACCTAAATATTATAAGTCAAAATTAAAATGCAGTAGATTTTTTTCTAATATTTTAACATATTTAAAAAGATAAGTTGTTAAACTATAGCAATTCAAGTACTACCCTCAGTGTAGCTTAGCCTGTTTGATTTTGTTATATAATAACTATGTTATATACAGAAACAAAACTTGCACAATTATTTAGTCCCAATTATTAAGCATCTCAATTCACAAAAGTACACCTATAAGTAGCAGCACATACGAATTCCTAAATTCTAACAAATCGAAAGAATTCGTAAATACTATTATTTTATTAAGAATATGTTTATTTTTCGTTTCATTGTAATTAAGGAAAGTAGAAGTGACGAACTACTTTTCAAATGAGAAATCAGTGGAAATATTATTCAAGAAAAGGAAAGCTAATAAACGAAATAATGTTGGAGAAAGGAAGTAACTACTCTAAGATTTTGGATAAAATAGTAGTTGACACAACAAATGCAACGGTTGGTTCAATAATTACAGAAAAACATTTGGCAGCACTTTCCTCCACCACTACGGTTGATAGTAACAATCTGCACGCCGCATGTGAGTTTCACAGCCACACGTTTTTCGCAGCGCAATAAAAATTGCTACCGCAGTGCATTAAACGTTTTTGGGCACACAACAACTTGTAATTTGAGAAATTCGTGCATGTGTCAATGATTTTATATGATTTTTCACAGAAAACCATCCGCTTCAGGAAAACTTATATTCGATGATACAGCAATTCAGCACATAGTCCATTATGTTTTATGAGTTTGGCCGTAAATTTATCCAGGCAATGAAGTTATACAGAACATAAAATATTCTCCTTCAAATGTTTGGGATAAACAAACAAAAATTACATTACAAATTAGTACATGTGGAAGAAGTCAACAAACTGGGACTTGACAAAGTTGCCACATTTGATACTTAAGTTTAAGTTGTTTGCCGTTTCTCGCACACATTTGTTGACTTTTACCCCTTTAAGATATTTACGTATTAAATACTGTACTTGAAAACTTGTATTATAAGTTAATATATGCTATGAAATATTAAAATCTGCATTTATTTCGTATTTAAAAGGTGTTAAGTAAATTCAAACCAATTTGAAATATTGGTCATACAGTTATACTCTTATTTTATTGATAAGGTGTGGTTCAAGGTCAATAATAACATTTCGATTCAAAAAAGCTGTTACAACACCTCAGATTTATTGTTGGAAAAACAAATAAATTATTAGTTGAGGTAATTAATAACAAAAAAGTATATTCAACCCTATAGTATATTTTAAAAAAAAAAATGTTTTTGATTATTTCAAAAATTCCGATCACGTTGCTTAAGTTTATCGAGTGCAAATATTGTTTAGCCTGAGTAAATAGGGGAATACCTTTCCTGCCTTGTCACTTCAAAAGTAAATTAGTACCATAATAATTTGAAATTTTACTACTACACTAACTTTTAATAATATAATCAGCTTGCTGACGTATTTAGTAAATATGATACATAATAAACCACGGAGTCTTGAAATATCTAAAGATATACAAAACATACTAAAATACTCTTACTGTTAATTCTGTGGTATGCACTTTCCAATTAACCCTCGTCAAGTATATGGATACGGTAAACCTTCAAGTAGGGCACGGAGTCAAGCTAGCCTACTCATATCTTGAATGAGACTGTAAGAAGATATTTCAGTTTTACAGGAACATTATGTTATTTTATGTTTTCTTTAAGCACATGCGCGTGTACGCTTTTAGAATATCACGCTGTATCCAGAATTTGAATTAAACTACACTCGAAACTCGTATTTTTCGTTTGGAGTTTTTTTCCTTTTACACGCTATAATATTACACATTAATAAGGCAACACTGTCTAAGAATCTTAAAACCACTAGTAGGAATAAGCCTCAGTAAAATATGTGTATCATGTTTTATTTTGTTTGTAGTCTATCCAAAAACATTTTTCTCTAAAACATAAAGAATTTAACAACAGCAGTATTATTACGGCAACAATTAGTTTCAAGTAACAAATGTTCCCAGTCCAAACTCTCATTGCGATAAGACTTCTCAAACTCAGAATAAGATAAATTGCCCACTCTGCCTTAACAGCATTGACCCGTTCCCAGCGGTTGCTGTTACGTATACAAGGTCTGAACAATCGCAATAATGCTTAGACTATTTCATTTCTTAAAAAGCAAAATATAACATTGTACTTATTATAAATCAGATTATTTTCACCGTAGTTGTAAATTTTTATTTTGTTCTCTGCGAATGGTGCGGAGAGTTTCGTGGTGTAATAATTTATATTGCAGATGATCTACACTGTTAATTCTTTTTTATTCAGCTATGCATACTAGTATTTACCTGGTGAATAATACTGGTAAGGGATTTCTTTCAATTTGTGAAATTAATATTGCGACCTTATAAATTCGGAAAATACTACATCTTAAGACCAATTCTGACTAGTTTAGGTTTATTTTATGCATAGTCACCCCTAGACTGGTGTAATTATATTTCAAGTCGAGAACAAATGTAGACACATTTAAGCAGAGATAAAATAAAGTCCGTTCCATGATAGGAAATCAACAATTTACTTATTTTCAAGGCTATGTACTAGTTTCAAGGCTAACTAAACACCGATTCATTGTGAAAGTGCACTTCAAAATTATTATTTTGTTTGTCGACATAGTTTCAATCAAACCGAAAACAACAACATTACTTGAGAAAGTAAAAATCTATATTGGCATAGAGGGGAAGTTGATGATATCTTTAGGTTGTTTGTCAGTCAGTATTGATTCATTTCTGATGTTGAAGACACTAAAAGCCATAAATATTGAAGCACTGTTATCAGCTTGCACCAAACATTACAGCTATGGCGTGATAAGATTGGTCTTCTACATCATTATTGACAGTCGATTCCAATGACTACAAGAATATGACGAATACAAAACTTTGATAAAGCATAAACAGTTATTTTAATAGTTTAAAACATATCTATATATAAAGCCCAAAGTACCTATGAACTTTTGAGAAAACTGCAAGTCCAAATAATAATAAAACAATGTTCAAATATGATTCACTAATGAAGAGTATATTCTCTCTATTGCCAAATTTTATATAATTTCAATAAAACATGATAGGTCCTAGAATATAATGACATCTATTTAATCGTAGATTTATTATGAATTCCTACAAATATGACATCTATAAATAAAGTTAGTAACGTCCTGATTACGTATCCATTTCCTACTATAAACTTGTTTTTTGAAGCACTGGTTTGTACTGCACTTTTACAACAAACGTGCAGTATAATAATCAATAAATATGTAGGGGCCCCACCGTATGTATTAGAAAGCCTAAATATGCATTTTTATTTCTGTATTAACATATCAGCACTAAGTAGTAATGATTTCAAATTTTCATTTTTTTTGTTTCGTCCCTAAGTAAGAAGGCCATTGACGAGGAAATCGCAAGAGGACATCATGTTTGTTTTCAACAGTCAAGATGCAAGAAAAGATTTACATGCAGTTTGACATAGTCACAATCATCATTTTTATATTCATTTATTGTACTTTGATTGTATTTTTAACGGTAATCCATGCAAATATTTTTCTGTTGGAGTAAATTCAGACTTGCTTTGAAATCATTTCAAACTAAAATTATGGTGAATCGTACAATCGAATCCCAACATTTGAATCGTACAAACTTACAATAGATTATTATAAAAAAGTATGTTTAATTCTGAAACAATATTTTTATACAAATTAAAAACTACTTAGATCAAAAAGTTAATACATGTCCTGGATTCTGTTTTGAAGTTTGTCGAAGTTGACTCCCTGAAGATTCTATTGGTATAGTGATACAGATTCGTTACACAGTGTAACCAAGTGACGTGTCGTCCTTAGCGACCAGAATCAAACAAACTCGGTTATAAATGTCAGTGTGTCACAACCAGGATCAATCGTTTGACGTATATTTTAGGTTAACCACTTAAATAGAATAAACTTATCAAAATAAAACCTCGTCAAAATTGAAGCAAAAGAACCCAGGAAATTAAAGCGTTCGTTTAAAATATTAAGTAATTCAATATGTGATGTATATAGATGGTAAACTTACATTAAAAGGTAATTATTGTTCAACACAATATGTTAAGAGCTTAAAATATGTTTAATTAATATGTATAATCCTTTAATTACTTTGATTGGATAACAATATAGTAAAGCGACTATTCTTATTATCTTATTTATTGAAACCATTTTCTTATCCCCTTTCTTAAACATTTTTGCATCTCAACAGTAAAACTATTTGATTTCGGTATGAATAAACTTAACTACTTAAGCCTACGCATTTGATATTCGTGTATTTATTTAAGCGTAAAGTTTTAAATAAATTTTTATTATGCATTGTTGATTTATGGGTACATTTTTAACACTTTAATTGCAATAAAATTCTTAATTCTTAAACATGCTATTATGGAGTGACTATTTTTATCCAATTTATATTTTTTGGTAGACAAGGTTTTAATTGGTTCATCTTTTACGATCTTATAGATTTATGTTTTAAGATTCTTGATCATATCTATTCATATGAATTAAAACAGTAACTAAAGCCAAACCAAATAACATAACTGATTTGACGTAATCTTTCGATGTTGATGTTTGTACATTCTAACCTATAAAATTTTAACATTGAAATTTAAAAACTGTTAACATTCAACTATGCAGGTGGCGATAGTTAAATATTCAACAATTGATACATTACAAGATACACTGAAATGCACCCAACATTTGTCATTGCTTTTTAAATATTTATAAGAAACTCAGACTAAGCTTCTCTCTACATAACAATAGGAAATGAGGGTTCATTTTGAAAAAGAAAAGAATGGATTTGTGTGTATATGAATTGGACTATATTTGTAAGATTACGATTATTATTATGTATCATGTTATTATTATGTATCTAAAAGATTATTTTAAACATAAATATTTTGGTATAAATTTACCATCATCAGTACTTTAAACGGAGTAATAATATTTAAGCCAGACAAATATGTATACATTACTTTTACCATTATGTTTACTCAGTTTAGCTAACTAATTCAGTTGATTTAGTTTTGTGGATGAGAATTGTAAATTAGATTATTTTTCATGTTTCTTCACATGACAGGTACATCACCACATAAAAAAATCTAAAGATTATTAGGTCTAAGAATGTTTAAAATCGTCTAATTAAATTCCAATTTAGGAAACTAAATAATAACTCGCAAAATGTCTTTGAGAATCATAAATAAGAACAAATTGAGCTTAAATTGTAATAATGTATGTAATATGCGCGTTCTTTATTCCAATATTTAAATTAAAATGTCATTAAAAGCTTGGTATTATCTAAAAATTCGTGAAATTAACTTTCCTGCTATTTTCATTACAGCTGAACGATTTTACAGCTCATATTGGCTATACTTGTAAATAACTTCTGATCCATTATTGTTATTATTGCTTCGGATCCAAGAGTTAACATGACTTAGCATTACTTTATATTACAGATGTATTCTGTAGTTTAAGAAACTTTTCATAGACGTAAAAAATTGTTTAGTGTTTTTTATTTTAGGTGGCCTCATAAATCCATTTCGTAAAATACGAAATAGTAAATTGAATAATTTTTTGTATTTAAATTTTAAAAATCAAATTGTATTAGAAAGACGAAATTTTGTGGTTGTATTTTCCAAGTAACAAATGTTTTCAAGGCAATAATTCCCTTGAAACGTGACCCTTCAACCGTTATTAAAAGCTGTTGGGTTTTGTCAAGGTTAAGTGTTTTCATTAAGAGGCTTTCACCTCAAGAGAAAATCTTGTTAGAAAAACAAAAAGACCACAGATTTTAATTTTATAGTGAAGTACTTTTAAAACGTTTTCGCTTCATAAATTTATAGTGTCAATAAAGTACTTTGCAGTATTAATAATTTAAATTGCAGGTGTTCGTAAATAGCGTACTATTATCTTTTAATTAGACGAAATAGTACATGTTACTAACACAATTAATATAGGTTGTATTTAAACAGACATCGCCATAAATTTCTTTTGACAAAATATGTAATTTTAGATGTTTCATTTAGTCATTTAGCCTTTATTCTATATACATTTAAACTGCTTTGTTTGTTGGGTAGTACTCTGCTCATTTATATATTTATGATATGTAAAGATAGAATATTTTATATGTTACGTATCCTTTAAAGTCTGATTTACAACATGTGTCCTAAATCTTATCAAGATTTCTTACTCATAACTTCTACACATGCAAAGACACAGGTAGACTATACACATGAAGTTGTAGTGGAGTTGTAATAGTAAGAGTTGTTTTAATAGCTCTAACACTACTGTAATTTAGTCTGGTTGATTCATTTGACGCAGGAAATGCTATTGTACTCCACGTCGGAATGTAATGTTATTTAAATGATGGTTCTAGCAAACACATTGGCTAGGTCCTTTATGGCTTCTCTTATTTAATTTCATATATGAGTAAAAAAGGCTATACAATTCCATAAATATTTGTTTAAGGCGATTATTAAATATTACAAAGGATAATGTATTGATAATTTCAGTAGTCATACGAGCTAATCAAAATAATATACCAAAGAGTCTAAAAATTGAAATTTAAATGATTTTTACCAATCATAATGGTATGAAAAAAACTGTTTTATGTTGACAAATAACTTACCTAAGCTATTTTTAGGCTGTGTTGTGCTCAGTGACTTATTCATGTGAAACCATAACTACTTTGTTCTTACTTGAGCAGGTATATTGTTGTTTTATTGGTTATATATAGAAAACTGATTGAAGTGTTCAATTTAAATATGGTCTCTAATTGAAAGATTCAATTATGAATTATCACAGTTATCAACCTACGACTTATGGGTAGCAAGCTGGTCTAGTAGTAAAGAGCGAGACTTCGATCTCTCTGGTCCCGGGTCCAAATCCAGCTAGGCACCAATGATTATCAAGGTAGCCCTTAGGTCTAGCTTAACGTACACTCAAGACCGAGGTTAAATAGCCTAGCCTAAAGTAAGCTACAACACTTTCCTTGACTTAAGCCTATCGTCCAAGAGTACAAATAAAACGGTAAAAAATTTGGGTTTTGAATCATTGTTGTTGTAGGATTCCTGCTCTATGTTTTGCATTCTCTTGAATAGTTAATACAAATCTTAATGAAACAATAATATAATAAGCAAAAGATACGCTAGTGTTATCATACATATATATATATTTTATGCAGTAGAAAAGGTTAAGTACATTATATAATAATAGATGAAGGTTAACCACTGTACTAAACCAATCCTTTTTCCCGAAATATAAACATTTTACCTCTATGTTAGCCTGAGAACATATTTACTACAGTAAAACGCTTTTTTGTCGGTTAAGTGCATCTGTCAGTTTCAGATTTGCATATAAGCTACTTTTCGGTTGCATTAGGCTTTTCTGACAGCTATTTGATATTTAGGAGCAGAAATAAGGTTTTTTTATAAACTCTAATGCGATATTATGTTTGAATATTATTAAGATAATACTATTTTCCATAATAAAGCAAATAAAAATCATATTCATTATGCATTCGTTCAAATTCTCAGTCAATTAAACCAGTTTTAATTCATTTAATTCAACTATTTTTACAACTACAGTTAATTTATTAGCTTTATGGTACAAAATTGTTACTAGGTTTCTTAGTAGATATTTACCTTGGAATAATTGTGAAAAAGTAGACATGGTCAAAAATACTATGCACACCGTGTATTATTTTTTTTCGTTAAAAAGAGACAATAATAATTATAGTTAGGTGTCATCACATGGCCCTATAATACAATATTTTTACATTTCAAATATTTTTCATATTCTTGCGTACCTAATCGGGGCTATCTAAAATTAACCATCTACAAATATGGGAGTTCCTATTTGCACAACTCCGCCAGCGACCTTGAAGTTCCTATAAGGTCAAGGCTTATTAAATAAGTGGTAGGAGTATTAGGTTTTCAACATAACAATCAGAGTATTACTTACATCATATTTGTGTTTTCTAGACGATAAACTTTTCATTAACCCAATCGTTGTAATTACAGTACAAACTAGTACGTTTTATAATTTTAAAACTTTCAAGTTTGTTATACATACTTCTGTTATGTCTAAATAATATATATTTTAATGTTTAAGAAACAGATTGGTTAACAGATATTTTACGACGTATTTTTGAAGTATTTCAATTCAAAGCACGTTCAAATCTTGATCAATGGACCTAAATTACTTGACGCAACGTCCAGGAGTCTATTTAATTTTTGCGTTGGTTGAAGTAAGCCTAAACGTGCTTGGAATTGTGGGACCTCAAAATTTGCGACGACTACACTTAGATTTAATCTAACGGTTTTTATTTTTGATGAAGTGTTAGCATTTGAAATACGTGTAATTTATTAACAAATTAATATGTTATTAAATTGTTGATTATTTGTAAAAACTAACACAGGTCTAATAAACTGAATCTTTCAGGATTACGTAACCATTTGTGCAATAGAATAAATAACACCTATAAAAATATTACAAACATTTTTTTCTCTCAAGATATTTTGATATATTTTGGAAAGTAAATTGGAAAAAAACTACTATAATAAACCTATGATATTACAATTTCTAAGAACATTGATAAAAGTAGTTTTCAATTGTATGTTAGATGTATAAGTGTTAAAATATAGCATAATATTCTCTGATTATAACTTAAACGTTAGCAGCTCTGTCTAAAATGGTTATCTAACACATCATAAGTTTAAGTTCACACAAACGATACACCTTTTATCTACCAAATGTGTATGAAAAAGTGTATTAGAAAATTTTATCATTAGGTGCAACATATATACACTGGAACCAAAAATCAATATGCCAAAACACGCCTATGACTAAATACTTTTATTGCTGTATTCAAAGGAATAAGAAAACAATGTTTCAAAAGGAAAGATTTATTTTGAAAGTGTCGGCTGCAAGGATTTGCAGTCAAGGGGTTGTATGAAGAATTGTTTTGTTAAGCTGTCCCTAGATAACGGTCTTACGCAGACTTTCCTTGATAAATGGCCTCGTCTCAGCGGTTTGAAACCTTAGGTACTCAAATCGTCATCTTTACTCAATTTAAGGCCAGATATTTATCAACTTTTACGTGATTTATAATTTTTTAAACTACAATGGTATATGGTTGTGTTAAACAAATATTTTTCTTTCTTACCTGACTATGATTTACTTTGGCATATACACTGGATCCATCAAGAATAGCTCTGGGTTAAACATTCCAATAATTATAATTCTTTTCTCTAGATTGAGCATGTTTTTCCAGTTTCATGGTTAACTATTTTTCTCAAAACCTGTAAAATTTTCATTCAATGGCTCGTTTTAAAATAGAAAAATTTAAACTTAAACTTGTCCAATTGACGGTTTTATAAATTGAATTTATTTTATAGATATGGTTTGTGATAGATTATGTTTACTGGCATTTCATTGTTAAACTGATTTTCTTTATATATAACAAGAGCATATGCTAATTTCATTGTAGCATAAAGCATAAATCAAAATACAATATAAATATTATTAAGGAAAATGTCCGTCTTCACTGGTGGTGGTCTTCCAACAATTTCTTTCAAAAAAATAAAAATAAAATAAATATAAGAATGACAATTAATAATTAAATAGATTACAACAACAAGAACCTTTACTAACTTAAATAATACTGATGGTTATGAATAAAACATAATAAATATGGTATAACAAATATAAACTTAACAAATAAATAGGTGCCTTTAAAAAAAAGAATTACTTCTGATAAGAACGTTTAAAGTCAATCAACAATAAACTAATAATATATATTTAATGCTCAATATACTATTGACTTTGATGTACTTTAATGGTAGGTAAAAAAATGCTACCAATCAAAAATGTCTTGGTAAAATTACTTTTTTTACCAAAGCATTGTTTTGATTGATTACATATTTCCAACTATAAAAGGATTTGAATAAAGTTTTGTTGTTTAATAAAAACCAATTAAATATTCAAGTAAAGTACTTGATAATACATTTAATTAAATTTAACTTAAAATACGTGTTATTTATGTAAAATAGAATGTAATGCTACGAGACAAATAAAACAATTACTTTACAATTAATTACTGTAATACATTAACCCAAAGCTTTTAATTTGATGTTGACATTACTATAAAAGCCTCTTTGTAAATAACAAAGCAGAGAGTGTTTGGTTCCATCTTATTTTCTTGTGAACAATGGATAATACAACACAAGTGGTTGCTCTTTGTTGTGATATTTTTATCGTCCTTCTGTATAGAATTTCTTTAATGAAATATAATTTCGGCAAATAAAAAAGTATTTTGTTATGATTGTGTTTCTTATTTACAATTCACCATTTACGTAAGGTCTTCAAAAAGTATTTTTTAATGGGTGATTGTTATTGTTAAGGTATACGTGTGCTGGGGGGCGAGCTGGTCTAGTGTGTGTCTAGAGTGCGATACTTCGGTCCCTGAGGTCCCGGGTTTAATTTGTTAAATCCCTACAAATCACTTATGGGTCATGTGCGAAGAAATTCTGTACTCGTGCCTAGCGTCCTAGGACAAAAAATTATACTTTACTATGATGTTCATACGTTTCCCATATGGTCAGCTGTGATTTTGTACAATTTTTTGTATCCGTACAGCAGTAGCTACCTCTTCGGGTTTTACTCTCACACTGATCAACAAACTCTTTAACTTTCCACATGATATCACCTGACTAATTGCTGCGGTAAAAAAACATGGTAAAAATAAGCTTCGAGTGGTGATATGATCGCCTGCAATGTAATCGCCCATCTACGGGTGACCAAATGTCTCAATGTATACCAAACATATACAGGTATACAGACTAGAAAATTGTATATAAAGGAATAAAATAAAATAAAAATTCGTTAAAATACACAGATAAGAAGTATTTTTCCACTTGAATACGTGTTGCTAGGATGTACTAAAGCAAAGTGGTAATGGAATGTGACATGAACAAGGCTCACTGCTTTAAACAGATTACGTTCAGTAGAGGAGAACCAAGACTACTTTAGCTCAGCTAATTTGCTTAGCAGAATGCTTTGTAAAACTGCTAAAACTGCTTTAGTTTGTTTATTACTTTATTTTACTTTCATTACCATAAAGATGAAAATATATATCTGTATTTTAGTTTTATCCAAAAATATGAACATTGAGCTACGTCAATAATGGAAGGTACTATAGTTTTTGCTCTATAAATGTAGTATAATTTCAGCAATATGTCAAATTAGTGTTTTTTAGGGTTGCCATGAAATAAGTAAGGTTAGTTATTTCATGTTGATTATAACATCTTGTAATGAAACTTTTTTTATTTGGCATCATTGATGTTACACTCATATGTCACCTACTTATACTCACGTGGAGAAAAGTTATTAATCTTAAATAATTTTCTGCTCAAAACAAAAGTTGTTAATAAAAGGTTCCTTTTTATGTATGGATTTTTGTAAGAGCGGTGGATTTTTCAATATCACTATTAAATTTATAATTGCATACCTTCAAAACGTTAAGTAAAATATTCGAGTCCTAAAATTAAACTATGACTTTGGTGACTGCTCTACTGTCACAATTAAACATCTTAAAATATTTACCAACACTTGTCCTAATCAGCTGACATATTGCTAAAGGTGCCTTATTTGTGACACTGATTGTTATAACCCTTAAACTACATAGAATTTGATCTTAAATAGTTTGATACCAGAATAATCAAAGGGTGGTTTTTTAAGAATTTAACTTGAAAATGCGTTTACGCATATAGACTGCCTATTTCTGTAGTTACGAGACCTCTGTAGATTTAAAACCCTTACACTATCCCTGATTATATCATCCACACTTTGGCCACTAGCCCTGGACCACTTAAAACATTTCAATAGAACTAGCTTTCCCTAGTACAGTCTAGCTCTTCTCAAATTAATTTACTCTGTTTTCAGGTAGTTCTATCTATTTTAAAACTTTTTATTAGCTCACTTTCTTGTCCAGTACAAATTTTGAAATCAATTTGATACTAACTTCCCGATGAGCTAGAGACTTGAAACTTGAAACATAGCTCACAAATGGAAGACAATGCTATGTTATATCATTTAATTTTCATATTTCCCTTAGGCTACGCCCCCCTGGCTTGTTTTTATTAGCTCGCTTTCTTGCAAATTTTGGTATCAATTTTAAACAAGGCTCCCGATAAGCTAGAGACTTGAAATTTAAAACATAGCTCACAAGTGGATGACAATGCAATATTATATCATTTAATATACTGAATTTATAGTTAGTAGGTAGGCCATACATTCAATCTAATACATAATTATATGAAAAGAATCTCAAATAAACCTTAGATTTCCCACCTCTGTCTTAATCTGATATAGATACATGAAATAGATTTAACATCCTCACACATTAAAAACTAAAAAGTAGAAAATAATTTATAAATACAAAACTTTTTTTTAAACAAAACGTTTTCAAACACACTAAAAATTAGAAAATAATTTATAAATATGTAGAGGGAATATATACTTATAAGATTTAAAACGAAAAACGTGGGTTGCATGCAGTTGATAATAATACATTAGTTCAAGATGAAGGTAATTATTGTAAATTATCTATTGCATGCACCCCACGTTTTCCGTTTTAAATCTCACAAGTATATATTCCCTCTACATATTTATAAATTATTTTGTAATTTTTAGTGAGTTTGAAAACATTTTGTTTTAAAAAAGTTTTTTTATTTATGAATTATTTAAATATATTATTTCGCAATGTGACTATCAATCTTAGTTACCAGCATCCTTCATAGTAACCTCGCAGACCAATTCATCCGTCAACATCACAATATTTTGAGCGGTCCCTAGACATTACAACGAATTCAACAGTAACATGAGTTCGAAAATTTTTACAAATAATAGTGAAGTTTAAGAGTTATAACTCGTAGACAACCTGTGTTTCTGTAACTCTTAAGTATATATACCTGCATCAGTGTAAAAACTGTTATATTTTGGCAGATTCTACCTCTGCAAGCCGCCTACTACCAATATTAAAACCCGTTTTCTATAGGTGAAGTTATGTTTGATTTCTACTTTTGTCAAAATTTCTTTTTTTTTTTCATGAATAAGAAGGAAACATGATATTAATTATTTAAAATAAGCTAAAATATAGATTGAAAATTGTATACATTTATAAGTTTATACACAATTGTTATATCTTGAAATACAGTAATTAAGGGCAAATTACATTATGCACGAAACACTAGTTACAAACAGACAAAGTAAATCTCTCACTGAGGTTTCCACTACTTAACTAATGTTGAGTAGAAAACGTGACTGGCGTAGTCAAATAGATGAAAAGTGCTCGTTGAATTTGGTTTAAGATTTGTAAACTACTTAAATAACAGTTTAGTGGTTGGTTTTTTTTTTTATTTATTTGTTAATACTCAAATCAACTAACTTTTGCTCAACATTATAAACAAAGGCTCCAAATTTTCAAAAAGAGGAAATTACATAGGTGAGTATGGCCCTACTCTAAGGTATGTAGATTTAAAATGGAATTGGCTATTCTACTTTATATTGTATGGCTTCTACACATAATTTTAATAAAAAAAAGAGTATAATTTTTTTATGGTTCGATACTGAACCTATCCATGTATTCTTTGACCCAGCTGTCCTTGATCATTAGCTTTTAATACATAATCTTGACTAATAAAACAGCTGATCTTAGTCAGTAACAAAGCTACACAACTCCATTATAAACTAATCCTTCACTCATATTTGGGTTAGAATACTCACCTAGGTGGCGTCTCCATCTTAAATTAATATGAATATGTATATATGACTTGCATGAAGAGAACTAAATTTTTTTTTTGAGAACTCAGGAAGAAGTGATTTGATAGATTATTGATTTTGCAGATATGAGATACTACACAATAAATCTTGTAAGAACGTACAATTTTTGTTCAGGTGTAAAAAAACATTATTTATTTTATTAGTACATATTTTACTGTTTGCAATTGAGATAGTATATTACTTGTATTGTAAAAATAATGAACATTTTTATTTCTTTGAATATTTCGCGAAAATTCAAAAATTTAAATTCCCAATCAACAAATCAGGTTTATAATATTGCTCATAAGCCTATTGAGCTGATATGAACATTAATAATGAGGAGTTGAACAATTCCATACATGAATGGATCAAATTCAATAATGCAAATATATTTAACAATTAATATAAATTGTACTATCTGTGAAATATTTTTGGTACACAGCTCAAATCTCTGTTCAGTGAAAAATCTATTAAATCAACCAGTCACAGTGTCGGGGTCAGATGTTTGGAAGATTGCCAAACACTTACACTTAACACACATTCATCTCTTCAATCCAGCTTAAGGTAAAAAATAAAAAATATACTTTATAACGTATTATTTTTAGCAAACTAACTACTATACTTTTGTGAGTCAGCTAGCAAAACATTTCATTGAGAATACTGCTTAAAATAATTTTAATGAAAAGATTGGTTATAATTATATTAAAAGTATAAAAACATATACCAAATTTAATCATTTGTGGAAACCACGGTACTTTGTTATAACAATTTATATTTCAATTATAATACTGTAAAATGGTTTTTATGGGATTGGATCTAGTGCCATAAGACATTAACATAGAATTGCCATTTCCAATTACTTTAACTACACCTAAATAACAAACAAATCCGGGGAGTAATGAAGATTGCCTTGAAATGTATTTAATTACATAATGTAGCACTTTTGATAAGGGGGATTATTGTTTCATACGTTGTAACATAACTAATATTCAAGTTGAGCTTCTCTAGAAAAGCTAGAGTAGCCCCTCAGAAGGTTATAAATTTCATTCCTTCCTTTGACTTGTAAACCTTGTATGTTATGTGCCCGGCTTATTGTATCACAATCCTCCTGGCATATGGCCTCTGGTCCCTTATAATATATAATCACAGCTTTCGCTATATCCCTAATCATATTTGGTTTCTTTGTCCATAAAGTAAAAAAAAAAACATTTACTTTGATATTATGAAAGAAAAATTTATTTTAGTTCAAAAATTATTACAATGACTTAGTTTTCTACCTTGGGTGTCACTAAGTGATGTATTGATGTTTCTGTGATGAATCAGCAAAAAAAAGTAATCTACTAAAGTAAAGAGTAATTCTAAAGTAATCTACAAACTTGGTTTTTCTTTTAATGTATTAGATTCAAACTATATTTTATTGTGTTATGAATTCGAGTAATTATGTCAGGATCCGTTGTTAAAACAAGTCTTTTCTATGTTTTGTTTGATCTCAATATTTCACGTGAAATATATATTTTTTTTACTGGGTTTTTTAAGTTTTTGCGATTCTGGTTGTTTTTTAACTATTGCGTTACTCATGTTTCATGTTTAAATAAACCAATCGGTGTAAATTCTTTCAAATAAATAATTCTTTCATAGGAAATTATTTTTGGTTAGGATCGTCGAAAGCATGGTTAATTTAAAACACGATACCTAGCTAATGCAAATTGTATTGTTAATTCCAGCTCAATAAATGATTTTATTTCATTTTAAGTCTAGGTTTTTTATAGATTATATCCACACACACATTTTTAAACTGTTTGAACCATTAATTCTAACTTGGTTAATGCAGTTATTCTTATTCTTAATGCAGTGTACATTGTCAATTTGGCTAAATAAAATAGTTATCTATTTTAATTACTTAGTTTCAAATTTGCAATTTGTCTTTCGAAATTACAAAGAGAAGCCCGCTTATACTTGTATTTACATTACAAGGTGTATTGACCTTGTAAGGGTCAATAGAGAGTTTGGTGAAGAATTTGTAGAATTCACAAAAATTCATAGACTAAAATTAAATAAAGTAAAACAATATTTTGTAGGGCAAAATTGGTTGTACCGTTAAAGGACTTTTACGTCTAACTCAATTTGTTATAAGTTTTGCCATTTTCGATTACGAAATGAACAAATGTTTCCCATCCAAACTCTCATTGCGATAAAGCTTCTCAAATTCAGAGCAAGATGAATTGCCCACTTTGCCTTAACAGCATTGACCCATTCTCAGCCAATGTTGTTAGTCTACAAGCTCAGAATGTTCCCAATAATTCTAGAACCCTTCAAGTTTCTCGTATGGCATACATTATTTTAAAATATGTCCAATAAGGTTTTATAAACACTCGATATAGTCGGCCGTTGATTGAAATTATTTATAAAATGTAATAGGTAATTGTACAACCATAATTTTTGTTTGTACTATCATTATATATACAAATTATTTCCCATTTTGTATTTACATTTATTTACAAAATATTTATTAATAATTAATTTGTTCTTTTTTGTTGGATGACGAAATTCGTTTATATTTTATTTAGATGTATAGTACACATATTTAAGAAGATCTATTACGCTATTTGCCTTGAAAATTTCATAATTTAAAGGTAAAGCTGCTTAAAGTTAGATTAGCTACAGCTGATACATTGGCTACAACACAGAAGTTCAATCATGCATTCCCGGGTTCAAAATCAATTTGCCAAACCGCTAATACGAAACAGGTAACATTGTTTAACAAAACGTAAATAGTTTTCTCTTAAACATGTTTTAACTGCCATGAAAGTTATGTACACATGGAAAACTTGAAGTAACTATGACTTAAAAAATGTTACCACATGCTGCTTATTTAGTTCATGAAGCTTAAGCTTTCTAAGACAATGATATCATGTTTGCATTATCTCCTAAACTTGATCTTGTAGGAGCATATTGATGTGGTAGTTAGTTGACTACATGAACTTTATACGATATATCTCTACATCATTTTAGAAACCAGGTGAAGGTTTTTTTTTAATTTGTTTGTCGATTAAAAGTGAGATTTGAGGATAGTAGTTTTTATTTTATTACAATGATCTGTATGGACTAAAAATATGTTATCTTAATCGTAACCAACTGAACACAAGCAAGTCATAATATGTTTGACGGCAGTTTCTAAATTGAATATATTATGTATTGGGACAGTCATACTATTACACATGTAACATGTTTTTGTATGAAGAGAGAAATATTTCCACAAAGCGACCTAATGCTTTGAAGCAAACAAACTGAATTATTAATGCCTATGAGTTTTCACCGAATACCTTTTGTGGTTGTGAACCAACCTTCTCTCTTTTTTAAGTGGGGTATTTAAAATACACCTTTTGTTTCGTAATGGATCTTTTTTTATTTTACAGATATTTCTCGGTATGAGAAACTTAACTTAATTATCAAACTAAATTTAAAGAGCGCGCTCCAACCACGGTAGGAGAAAACACCTCATGAAGGTGTTTTGAAACTTATTTAACTTTAAATGAACTTTGAAAGAAAATGAACAAATCTAATTAAAATAAGGGTTTTTGTATTTTTTGTAAGGGTAAATACTGAAAACCCTCGAAAACACGAGGTATGGCATCTAAGTAAAAGCACAATTACACAAACAAATTAGATCTTGGTTCCCAGAATTATTTCTTTGAATCTGTGAAGTTAATCAACGTAAATGTGAGCTTGTGATTAACAATGTCAGAATTTTCATAGTTGAGACTTTCAGAAATAATTTAAACTTTTTTTTTAATTTTTACCTAACAGACTTTTTAATTATTGTGGAGACCTTCACTCATCTGCCTTGTTAATGATGATTTGACCAAATTCAGACTAATATCAACTAAATATCTGTCCAATCGGTCTAAGAATAAACGTAAATGTCTTCACCAAACTCAATGCCTTTTTGTAATTTATTTCTAATGATTTTTTTCAACTTTAAATCAATTTAACCACATTATTTTTGATAATTCTGATCTTAGTAGGTCCTAAGATAGTTTATCGGTCATCGAGGTCTTGGATTCATATCTCACCAATCACCAATAAAATGTACTTATAAATTTATACAACGAAACCGTTTATTACTTCTTAAATAATGTCGCAATCTTCGAGGCCTATCCTAAGGTAATGTGGGAAAATTTACGAACTAGAGTCTAGTATACTAAAATAAATAAATGAATATATGCATAAATGGATTTATTTCCATTGGGTAAAAAATATGCTATAAAAAACGAAAAAAGGCTTTATTTTTTCATTGCTGCTTTAAATTTGGTTGGCCTAAAAGCATTCATTTATTTTGTTAGGATTTTTTTTTTAATAACGTATGTATTTAATTACTTTACTGTATAACCTTTCATATTTTTATGGCCTTACATACCTTACAAAGTTTTAGGTTTACTCAAATAGACTTATACGAATCTAGATGATACCCCATTTCTTGGTATCTTTTAAAAGCGAAATGATTCCAATGAAACCACGATAGTTGCAGTAGATTTATCTGATAGTTTTACGTCCCGTGTCTTATAACTGTACCCATGGTTGTTGTAAACCCTTTAACTCGAGACCAGACTAGATTAAAATAGCAAGTTCTTACATCTTGTATGAGCTTACCATGATATTTCTTGCACGTTAGGTAAGTAAAGTTCTTTTAGAACTAAATTCCTATGCTTGGATGTAATAACATTTTGTAAGCCCGTTAGGTTTGTTGTAAACGTGGGCATGGTTGAGCAGTTGTTTTGGGTTTTGGTATTAAATGGAACAAATCTAATGGAACTTGATAGTAAGTAATATGATTAAACCAAATTAAAACTCTATATCAACCTTTTACTCGTAATTTTTTGCTATATTTTGAACATAACAATCTGTTAATACAGTCTGTACAATCTGTTTATAGCGCAAGGTTTAGTGATCGAATGAATGTCTTAAGCTTAGAATGTCTTTCATAGTGTAAAGTAATCGGTAGATAATACATTGGAATCTTAACGAAAACCACATAAAAGCTTAGCGTATAAATATCACTGCAAAACCATAATTCCCAAAATTAAATTCACGATTTTGTAACTGTCCAATAACTGGCTAAAGGTTTATTTAAAAATTAATAGATGAAATTGCCTAAGCTCTACTAAAGCTTCAATTAAAAATAATTACCAATCCTATATCTTGCAGCCCCGGAAAGATGAGAATGGGTAAACCTCTGAAATATCTAGAGAAAAAAGAAAATAATTAGAATTCAAATTTTAAATTTCCGATGCTTTTGAAAAACAAAAGAATGAAACCTCATATCTAAGTATTTTAGTTCAGTACCTAAACATTCTTGAATGTACGGACATGTTCCAAATATAATTTTCTAAGGGAGAAATATTTCAATTTTGGGAATAGGACGATACAGTAATGTTTTATTCATTCTGTAAAACGCAGCAATATTGTTTTCTAACAATGTGCATTTCTATTACTTGGACCATTTCCAGTCGTAGTTGCCAGCTACGGTACAAGAAATAAATCTTTGGTTTGGTTGTGAAATTAAATGAACGAATCCTTTTTGCTGACTTATCTGGAAATGTGAATTACAAATTAACTATTACTAACTATTTTAATAAGTATTACTAACAAATTAATATTATTGAAAATCTGGCTTTTAGTCATACAAAAGTGTATCGATTTAACATTTATAGTTTAAATACATAATTGTTGTATACAGTACTTTGATTTATAAAGTGAGAGATTTAATTATTGTTGACTTCCCCCTTAGTAATTATAATTATAGCCACCTCCATTTAACTATATGAGTTCATATAACTTACTCTGAGTGTATGAAATGTATGGAAGTGCATTTTATTCAAAGATATGAAGTTAGTAAGTAAATATGCAGGGTGAATAACAAGTCAAGACCCCCGAAAGTATTTTTCTAAGGAAATATACAGAGTTATCCTTTTGGTGGTTGTTCAGTGTTAGCAGGAAGTATCATTTTATGATTTGTTTAAATTTCGAGTGTCCCCCCCCCCCAAAATGGAGGAGTTAGAGGGTAACTATTTTTTTTTATGTAAATCCCTATCAAGTGACACCTCATTCTCAAGTTTTTTAAAAATTTGAAAAATTGTGAAAACTAGGGTTCGCTATCGAATGTGTGGAAAAAAATATAGGAAAAATATAAGTAATGTTAATATTGCCTAATCCCCCATTTTCGGGGTACACTCAACATTTTCTTACAGCTACATAAATTAACAGTACTGTATTTACATAAATAACAACAGTAATAAGCATTAAATGTTGAAACAAATTATGTCAAACACGTACAAGTTTTAAGAACTAATTTGTCATTGCGCTCAAGATTGTGTTTACAAAACTGATCCATCAAAGTTTCAAAACCATTGGAAAAATGTGATTGATGATATTTTAAAATTTTGCGAGTCCTTTACAGATTTTCCATCTCAATACAGCAAAACGTTACTGAAACTGTTGATCACTTAATATATCAACCGTGTTGTCCTATATAAGTCTAAACGTGGTCTGATTGCATACAAAGATATTTTGGACATTTATTTTAATAATTTTAGGGTTCCTTATTCAATTTCAATTAAACTGTTTAAAATTAAGGTTAACACGAGTTAGTAATAAACTTGTAACATTAATTTTGTTAGCAAGTATAGTATATGTGTCAATTTATATTTTGGGTTTATATTTTTTTTTATTTTATGGTACACTCCTTAAAACTGAGCTGTTACAATTCAGAACGAATAAGTGGGATTCCGATGGCTTGTTAATTAAACATAAGATATATTCAGCTTCACCACAATGTTCTTATTCCCACGAGGCAAATATTAGTTGGAATATACTTAGTTGAGTAGTTTTAAGTCGTTTTGTAGTGAGCAAACAGGAAAATGACACCCATGTAAAAAGCTATTTTATAAATACGAATTTATTCTCTTTTTTACATACAGAGCTTTCCATTGTGGTGGAAGAGAAGTTTTTTTTTCAATTAAATCAAACTATTAAGTTTTTATATGTATATATAATAAATATAATATATAACGTATCACTAAGTTGGTACAATCAGAGTGTAATGATTAATAATAATATAACCACATGAATTTTTAGTAAAGGACAATTTTTGGTATAAAACGTGAAAACGTGAATTATGTGAAAGTATCTTCATGTTATTTTTATTGCATAATTTGGTTAAAATACTTCACGAAACAGAACATTAATTTAATTAAATACTTAAATAGAGAAATGACATGTGCAAATGGACATGTTAATTGATTGGTATGGTTATGACAGACCCATTTCGCTGTTATAACTATTAGTTAAAATGTAAAACGCATGTCACAGCTAAACAAACTATAGTAATTGTAAAACTTGTTACTTTCTATTGCTAATAGCACTCTGTTTTTATGGATAAGATTTTATTACTTTATGATTTTAAATGTGATACAACCAAATATCTAGAGGTAAAACCATGTTGCTAGTTAATTTAAACTGGGAAAAACGTATTCACTTTCAGTGAGAGAAAGGAGGAAAACTTGTTTAAAAACAAAATATTTATGCAAAAAAATACCATGCATCTTCTTAAATCAAAATAATAGTGGTTTGTCAAAACCAAACTGAGCAACATATACAGGTGTAAACAATTCAAAGGTATATGAGTGTACTTTATGACTGTGCTAATGTAAGCTACAAATACAAACAGAGAATTTGCTCGGCCAATTTACACCTTGCATATAACTGTCAATACGCCAATATATATGTAGAATCTACTCCAGGTTGAAACTTACATTCAGTTCATTCAACTTGAAGCTGTTTTTTCAACCATGTCAAATGATTAAATTTCTATATGCAGGTTAAATGTTTTAACTGTATTTTTCTGTTTAACGAAAAACGAGTGGGAAACTGGAATTCACCTATTGGGTCTGATAATGATTGGAGAGTTTAATCGAAATCTTTCTCCACTTACCATATTTTATGTGTATTTACCGGCTTCTATGTAAACAGTATAGTAGGTTTAAAAGTTACATGTGTTATTAGAAGTATTTTTATATGGGCATACTTTCACCATATGATAAGTTTGTTTTAAAATCACATTTGGTTGCTGGTAACTGTTTAATTTTAGACAACGTAAGAAAAGTCTTTTAGGTTCACCATCTTACGTAATAAGATAGGGAAGGGTTGGTTTGATATTCGTATTTTAGTACAAATACTAAAAGAGTCAACTATGCAACAAATATCATCCAGAGCTTCCACTGTTTTGGTAAAAACTGTGTTAATTGTTTTAGCATACAACTAATCACTTCTGCACAAAATACACACAAAATGATAATAAGTCGTACCTACACCATCTCAGGAAACCGTTTTCAAAATATATATCTTGAAGAAAAATAGAAAATCTTGCATTTTTTTTTTTAAATATGGATCTTATGAAATTATTGCAATAATCAAAAGAAACCTTAAAGCTACCTTCAAGTTTAGCACAACAAAACGGATGTGTAAAAACCGGAGCGATCTAGGGATTTTTTTGTCCTAGGACGCTAGGCACGAGCCTGGAATTGTTTTTTACATTACTTCAGGCTAGACCTAGGGGCTACGGCATTATCACTTAGATAAAATCCATTGGTGATTTGGCTGGATTTGAACGCGGGACCCCAGTAACCGGAGTCCTGCGCTCTGACCACTAGACCAGCTCGCTTCCCCCGGGGATTAAAAGGGATTAAGAATAATGAATTTGACAATTTGACGTAACTTCCTGGAAATTACGTCATATACATTAATCCTTATTTCTTTCTTTGAAGCTTCCTGCTTTTTCGACACAAAAGGGCATAATAGGCTTTGTCACTGTAAGGTGCCATAATGTAATATAGGCTACCGTGTTTTATTTTTAGAAAATTCCAGTAATTTATTTGTCTTGCGGCTGAAATAGGCCAAACAAGCCTATTCAAACTAGCGCATGCTCATATGACTTCAAATAGTTTATTACACCGACCTGTTTTGTAAAAAGTGTTTAAATTACACCCATACAATTACATGATAAGTATTACACATCCAAAATGAAGCAAAAATTAACATGTTATACATTAAGATAGATTCGTTGATGAATATGTTTTTATAAAAAAATAGAAATACTAAATATTATTTTTCTCTTGCGACACTTGACTTTTTTATCCCAGTATTTTTTCATATCACTTCAGGCTAGGGAAAGGGGTTGCGATAGTATCACTTAGATAAAATTCATTGGTGATTTGCAGGATTTGAACCAGGAAACGTCCCACTCTTTATCACCAGACCAGCTTGCTCCCCTTTATCTTGGTGAATTTTCATATTATTCATACACAATTGTGGCAATTGAAAGCTGAATTTCCTATTTTAACAACCTGCAGTTTTTATTTATATCACTTAATAATAAATATATTTGTCAAAAGTTTACAGAAATCTCACTATTGCAGTGACAGTCCCATTAGTTTTGGTGTAATTACATTTATCTACAAGCAATATGGTGAAAGAGCTTTTAAAATCAATCAGAGCTAATGGACTTAAAGCAGAAAAAGTGAAGGATAATATGGCAACATTGTGATATAAAAGAGTGGTAAACCAAATTGAATGAAATTCAATAACACAGTATGCATTCTGTCTGATTTATTTCAAACTTCTGAATCATTTGTTAATTGTTTGCATTTACTCATATTTACCTAATTAATTGGCGTTTGAATATTCGTAAATTGTGTCATTCATAAACTTCTTTCCTAGAGTATTTTTTAAGTGGCCTATGTAAACTTATGTTTTAGGTACTTGGCTCAGAATACAAGAATTACCACAATGTTCTGCAAACATAGAAGTTTGTATAGTAAAGATTTAAATGTGTTTTTTTTTCAAAATGAAGAGTCAACATTTCTTAATCGCACTTTAACAATATGTTTTCATCAAAATATTACGTTTGCCTGTTTCATCCATCAAGATTAATTCTAGATTCAGATTTGTTCTTGGCCTGTCAATGGCATAAAAACGTAAAAAATTACAACTCGTTTAAAAAGTTTAATCTTTCAGGAAGTGAAAAATACTTAATTAGTAGTTTTATAATTACTCGGGGAAATAGCGTTAATACAGGTGTTTTGAATAGATTGAAATTACATGTATTCTATTTACTATAAACATTTGAAAAAAATTTCTTAAAGGCTGAACAAACAAAACTAACCCTAAGTTTGTTAATCTAACTGAATAAATTAATTTGACTTTGACTAGCTTTGAACTCCAAAAACTGTTTGAAGGCTGTTACACTACCTTCGAACATTGATGTTTAACATTCAAACTAACTGTGTTTCTGACTTGTTGGAACCCCAAAAGTAATAAAGGACGGTGAATTTTGTGTCATGTCTTATCAAAATGTCTACGGTTATAGTTAGCTCTCTCAAGATGGATTTATTAAAGTATAATTTAGAACATACATTTTATACATAGAACATACATTTATCACCATTCTATATCCTTTAAATAGATATGGGTATCTGATAAACCTTTTACACGCCATTTATTATACACCAATATAATGTACCTTATAATCGTAACTCAATCTGTGATTTTAAGAAGAAAAAATAAGAGGTTTAAACAAAAATAAGAGAATAAGTAAATCTTGACAAAATAAAACATTGAACTTGATACCCCAATTATCTTTAATTGGTATTATCGATGCCTGGAATCCCAAGTACTAATTTTCAAAACGACTTAAGCACTTGAAGGTAAGTAATCTAGAATATTGCCATTACATAAAATAATTCCATCTGTAGTTTATAATGTCATATTGTCTCAATACCCAACTCGTACAATATTATCTTGACATAAATTTGACGTGTGTTAAGAAAAAATAATGTCATAGACCACTGTAAACAAATATAGAATTACGATAAAACATATACAAAGCCTCATTTTTCGTTATAAAATGAGTTATGGCTAACATGCGTCCTAAAATAAAACTCTCATCCCCAGGATATTACTGACATCACAACAAGGCAGTCCATTTCCCCTTTTGACACTATCGATTCACCTTAACGGGATCAACAAAATAAGTACTGTATCATTTACAAGTCATACAAATAAAGTTAATTTACTTGGTTGATATCACGAATAAAGACCCGGTATGGATCATAAACATAAACAATTAACGATTTTGTCCCAAAAGTAAACAAAACCATATGTCAATTAATGCTATTAGTATAGGGGTTTTGTTTACTTTCGGGGCAAAAAACGTCATTCGTTTTATGACCATGCCGGTATTTTTCTAGTATTCGTGGTTGAAATGTCTGTTGAGATTTATTATTTCTGTAACCGATAGCTTGATAGTTTAGCTGGAGAACAGGACCTTTCTTATATTTGTAATAGTGCCCTATAAATCGTAAGGATATCAGGTATACATGGGTTTATATAAATTAGTAATGTAAACAAATATTCAATTAGTTTAAGCTGTTCGTGGTACTTTCTACTAATTATTTAGAACAGGCTGCATACTGATCCAATAAGTATTAATAGATCATAAAATTATTATACTTTTTCCTCATCATCATACTCCATAAATGTGTTTGTCAATTTAGCGTATATATAATTATAAAAGATATAATGCCATGAAATAAGTCGTCCAAACAGTTAATTGTACAATTTAAAATTCTTCTGATGAAATTCAATCTTTGCATTGTTCTGCAAGTATGGCATATAGATACTATTCTAAGATAACAATAATTCTTTTATAGGCCTACATATATTATCAAACAATTTACTCGATTAAATATTTATATAACTGAAAATTTACTGAGGTTTTCTAAATTACAGTTTTTATTTCATTACGTTTGGGTATAGGATTTAACAGCATCCAGTGCTCCTGTATTCTTATAAATCTTTACATTGGCCTCATTTATTTAATTAGTGAGAAAATCAACATTTACCATAAAGTCAATAATTTTATACACATCGTAATAATTATTATATCTAGGTCGAAAGATTCTAGTTTGGGGTCGCTTTTTACATCACTTCAGGCTAGGCTTAGAGGTAGCGGCAATATCTCACTTTTATAAAATTCTTTGGTGATCGGCAGGATTTGAACCCAGAACCTCAGGGACCGAAGTACTGTACTCTACCACTAGACCAGCTCACTCCCCAATTCATGACGTATATAAGGGGATAAAACAGCAGATATTGTAGAAACTCCACAAACGCTAATTGATTGTAGTATTTGCTAATCTCTTTACACTCGGGTCAAAGCTGCAACTGTTGCTCTTTGAAGTCATTTAGGATCTAATAATCGCATTATATGGCAAAAAGAAGTTCTTAAGACTGGGAGAACACTGGAGAAAATAAAATATATCATTGCACTGGATGAAATACTATTGTGTTATGGGTCAAGTATCGTTTGCAGTCTTGTAACCTCCTTAAAACTAACGCTATAGTTAAATTAAGTATACGTTAGACTATAGGTAACTGAGGTAGGCCTATAGTTAAAAGACAATAAACCAATTAAGGTTCAATCTAGTAGCTAAAATAAGTGTTTTACCCCTAAGGGAAATAAGTCTGGAACAAACCCATAATCCCGACTTATATTCCTTCGCTAAATTATGGCATTTAAGATTGGAAGAATTTAGTTTGTAGTGCAATTGTAGAAACAGTCATGTATCATGGTTCGGCCAGTTATTGTATTGTTATATTTTTCCATTTTAACAATTTCTTAGTTTAGGTTATACTGTAATATTAATCCATAATCAAATTTAAATGATTTCATGTATACAAAAATAATTTTTGTATGTGTACACTAAATTATCTAAATATACACAAAATAAATAATGTGAGCCCAAAGTTTCAAAAACTATACGTTCTTGTTTATAAATAAAACTAACCAATATACAAATTAAGGAGCATCCGCAGAGTATATCGAACTGTTTATAATTCACAATTGTCTATTGTTTATTTTAATTTTAGTTCTATTATTTGACATGACCAATGCAAATTTTGTATCTGTTATTTTGGTTCAATAAATGAGTTATGAGTTATGAGTTAATGGTCTTTAAGCAATGTATTGAGCATGAGATAAATATCGACTGTAATTAATTTACGTTTATATAACTAGGCAATTTTTAGTTTATTTTGAAATTTATTACAGCAAAATTAAGTATTAAATTAACAGCTTGATTTACCTTTGAACACAAAATAGACTTAAAAATGTTAGGATCGTAAATATATTTAGTGCGTTTTACAACCGGAACTTGTCTTTCAAAAATTGAAAAATCATGTATCGATTAATTTAATCGGTTATAGTTTTTATTTCTATTTTAGTCAAAAGTTCGACATATTATAATATAATGTACACTAATACCATCATAATAGACGAAATTATTTAATACTAACTAAACAGCTGCTTGTTTACATTAACAAAATTGGACACAAATTTAAAATCGTTTTGAGAGGTTATCTTTGCATTAATATGAGTCTAGCTTAGTTTGTTAATAATGACGCAATGTGACAAAAAAACTAGTTCATTACACGAGCAAAAAGTGTCTTTTTATCCCTCGCTCATTTTTTGACTGAGGCTAAAAGATTTCATTTTATGCAACAAAACAAATTCGGATCGTTTGGAACTCACGAGCTTCAGGGAAAATATCAATATAAAAATATTGGTCAGCCAGGGCAGAAAACTATTTTGGATATTGTTTCCATTGAAAATGATACTGTAGTTGGGACTTTTTTCCTTATTTTTTTTACACAGAGTAGAATTTCATTTGTTTGAATTGTGTATGTGTAGAATTTATAAAACCTACTTTGTTATAAAACTAATTGAACCATTATTCATTTAAAGATTTCTTTTGAAAAACTACATTCATTCTATGTTTAACAAAGAATCTTACATCCGACAAAAGTTACATTTGTATTTTTGTTTTATACCTTTTAGATGAATTGATCCAGTATATTCCTCATACTCATATACATATTCACATACAACACCAATACATATTGAATAATGTCTTAGACATATGGTTAGTTCACACGACAATAAAGCTATACTTGGCAAGCCTACTTTCATTGTAAATATTTGAAGGATGTATTGACAAATATATTAACGAATATACTATTGATTTCTTTTGATATCGTATATATCTTGAAGAACATGTCCGGGTAAATATAATAATAGTATTTCAGTCCAGTTGGTAATATAAAAGGAATAAATCATTGTATTTGTCTATGTTAACTTTCCTGCCAAAACCATACGATAAATATATCAAAATTTCCAACAATGCTTTCAGGTCAGCTGTAAAACTGAGTGAACTAGAATTGTCATGAATACAAAATAGTTTACATATATATATATATATAGAATTATTAGCAAATATTAAATGCTGATATAATTACCTTATTAAAGCACCCCTATATTTTGTATTAAATTTTATTTTGTGTGCAAATGGGCAAATGGTAGGCATACATGAACAATTTTTTTTATAAAATATTTAACGGTCAACATTATTTAATAACATTTTATTTTTATCAAATGTAAAAGATGATTTTTTTCCTCAGGAGAAAGATATTAACGCCCGATCCTGTTTGTTTTGTTTTTTTTTTTGTGATTTTGTATCATTATTGAGTTTATTAGATGTGCTTGGAAAATTTTCATTAGCATTTAGACAGTAGGAAATAGTATTCTAAATATATTTTTTACTTAAATTAACCTGTTTTTGTTCACTTAACACTAAAAGTATTATGTATTATCGTTAACAAAATAACCAATGGTAGTGCGCTGGTCCAATAGTACGGCGAGGCACTTTGGGTTCCAGAGGTACCAGGTTCAAATACTGCTAATCACCGATGAATTTTCTCAATATAGTAATGCCACAAGCCTCTATGTCAGACTTCAAGTAATGTTTAAGAAAAAATCCAGGCTAAAACCTAACAAAAAACCAACTAAATGCTATAGTATGATGTACCAAAGTGATTAGTTCAGTCGAATAAAGATTAAAATTAAAAATGTGCAACGGTGCTTTAGGCTGTTGTAAATAAGTGTAAGCCATTTTACGAAACGTGAATTTTAAATAACGGGTCTATTATATTAATATTGTGTATTTAAATAATTTACATGCGTAAAATATGTTTATACTTTTGCTTGAAAAAGTTCTTAAGAAAACTTATATTAGGTTATCAATTAGCAGTCGATTTGATTCGTACTATGAAACCAGTATTAAAGTACTCTCGTAGGAATATGCGTCATTTCTTCACACGTAAATTTGATGAGGCAATAATGTCAAATACGTAAATAATTTTCACAAACGATATTTGAAGTCAAAAATGTGGTGCATATGTGGCACATACAAAGCAACTGTGACTTGACAAAGTTGCCACATTTGCTGTTTACTTAGTTTAAGAAGCTTACGTTTTCTCAGATAATTGTGTCATGTTTACCCTTTACCTTTCCATCCTAACCCTGCAAGGATAATTTTGTAATGTGGAATAATATACAGGGTATTTCCAAATTGTCCGCACATATTTTGTGGACATTTTCCTTGGGCGAAGACATACATTAAATGCCATATAAGTGTAGGTGTAAAATGCCTGGATTTCTGTCTGTCGGTCGGTTTGTGATTTTTATAAACTTCTATAAATTTCATGAAAGAAATTTCTAAATTGGTATAAATGTGTAGTTTAAAAGGTAAATAAAGAGCTTAAAAATGTTGTTACAATACCTTAGGCCATTTCAATTTTGTGGCCATTTGAATTCCTAAATGCCTAATTTCAAGGAAACCTTCAAAGTTAAAAAAATTGGGTTTATAATACAAAATAAATAGAGAATCTAAATCGAAATCAAATGAGACCTTGTTTGTTAAATGACAAACAACCGATTTATCAGGTTTCTAAATTGATAACCCGATTTTTTGTAATCCAAATTTTAACATAGGGTCTATTTTGATTTGGATTTAAAATTTTTCTATCTTTTATTGTAAAAACAATGCTATTAATATTTACAACTTTCATTAAATTTGCCATTAAAGATTTTAAATGGCCGCAATATTGAAATGGTATTGAAAATGATCAAACACAGGTAAAATACTATTTAATTTTGTAAATAGATATTGCAATTCTGTAAAATCTTCAAAAAAATTATACAATATAAAAGATTTACTATCTGAAATATATACGTGGATTGCCTTGAACATTGAACGGGCTTCCCATCTTACATTATATTAAAATAATTAGCTTAAATCTGATGGATGATTAAACAAAATTTGTGTGAAGCTATTATATATACAAATTTTGTTTTGATATAATTAGCTGACACCTTCACACAAGCTTTACAAGTCAAAGGAAGGAATGAAGCTTGAAACCTCCTGTATACTACTAGCTTTCCTAGAGAAGATTAACTTAGTTGTTTAACATGGAATGAATCAAAACTCTCATGTGTCCGAAGCAAGGCTACATTTTGTAATTAAATACATTTGAGCAACCTAACTATCCCTACAAGATACAGTTTGATTTACTCATTGATGCAATGTTTGAGTTAATTCATCTCGTAAATATTAGATGAATTAATATTTAATGTGCTTTGCCTATTTAATACGCATATTTAATATTAATTTTAAATGAATTAATAGATTTGTTTAAATTGCCAATTTAGCTCTAAAACCATGAATTTTATATTTAACAGAAATGTTTAGGCTATAGTTTTGCTATTTTGTACATTCTGTATTTGAAAATGAGTAAGTCATAAAGTATGTATGTGCACTGGTCTATAGTTTGCTAAGAGTGGAGTTCGTAACGATAAAATATAAAAATAATAAAGATAATAAAGATAAATTCATAATGTTAGTTTACATTTAATTCAAATGTGTAATTGACGCGAGAATTAAATGTACATGACACATTGAATTAATCCAGATCAAACATTCTAAAAATGTTTAACAAAAAATATGAACCCTTAAAATGGATCAATTATAGCATAATATTTATATACATACTTATATTATTTTGTGGCTTTACTAAACCCGTCTCAATATTTCTGAACCTTAGTGATAAAGTGTCAGACCTTATACGTTCAATAGAATTTAACGTTGCTGTGAAAAGCAGATCAAGAAGGTAATGTGTTACTGCGTCATTTTATCCCTTACCTTGATATGAACATATCTACCAGTTAAGGTTTTATTACAGGGTTTGTGTTTTATCATAGAAGAGACCTAACGTTATCAATGCTTACATTTAAATACTATAGAATTTTGTTCGATTTGTTTGTCGTATGATTGTAACTAGTTCGATTTAGTTAATACACGTTAAAATTGGTTTATTTGAATAGTATATGCTTTTGTTCAGAAATTCACAGCCATTTTGTTAGTTATTCTGTCCTATACCTCAACAGCAAACAATAATAGTTCTGTAAAAACTTGAAATTCAAAGTATAAATCAGCATGCATTTAAAAATCTTGCACTTCAAACTCAAATATGTGTAATTTTATTCGTGTTTTGAACGTTACTTTTTGCTACACTAAGATGTAACTTTTTTTATTAAAACAGTCATTGGATATTTCTTTATAACAATTAGGAACATAACAAAACTCATCGCATATTTATATTTAATATTTTCATTGATTGCACAGTTTTGATTGTAGTAAATTGAATCATTTGACAAAAATAACAAATCTTTGTTTATTTACGTCGGCAAAATCCAAAAGTGATAAAAAAACATAGCTTGTGCATAGCAAATATTATTTTTGTGTAGTAAACAATGTATTTATGAATTATTATTGCAGGTGATAAACAAAGAACGAAAAAGGTGATTTCACAACAGTGTGGCGAAAATATATTTATGAGTTGTTAACGTTTTTTATTCTTTATTTACTAATTTTAATTTGTATACGTATATTTTGGTATTTTTTACTCCAATTTGGATTATATAATTTTGGTGATAAATTAGTTTGAATGTAACAAAATGTTTGGCCATCTTCCAAACATCAGACCCCGACACTTTCACTTGGATTGATTTAATAAACTTCCTCTGAGGAGGGGTTTTGATTTTTTACCCCCTAGATTTTACCGTTAACAAACTATATGGTTAAAATAAAATCTAAAAAACTCACTATGTATTCTTTTACAGGAATGCAACAGACTTAGCAAAGAATCTCTTTAATAAGATTTTTAAATCAATATCAAACAGATTTTACATTAAATTACATATAGACATACGAGTTTTCTGGGTATTAGTTATGAAAATAAAATTCCTCTAATTATTTTATTTGAAAAAATCCAGTTTTGTTTTTGGAAAAAATTTATTTGACTAACAGCATTCTAGCACTTAAAACAATCAAAACTTTTATATTATTTCTAAGCAATTATAAACTATTCATTTGTTGGTTAATAGGAGCAGAACATAGTATAAAGCCTGTAGTATAAAAGTATAAAAGTCCATTGATATCACCCGACGCTCTAAGTATTTGATATGATCCAAAACATGCAGCAACTATCTGTCGGTTTTGAATAGAACCCATAAAAGCTTAACATTCCCGCTTTAATTAATGTAGTTTGTCTTAAATAACCCCATTGTAAAGTATTTTTAGGAAAGATCAGTTAGGGATTTTCTAAATGAGGTCACCATTCATGACATGTTAAAAATAAAACGCATTAATAGTGTCAAAAGTTTCTGTTTAGTTCTTTGATTTTTACAGAACATAAGTAAATTATAGTACTTAGGAACATTACTGAATAATTTTACTGCAATAAAACTTGATTAATTCACTTTTAGTGCTTCTAATTTAAAATTATTAGACACACAAATCAAATATTCTTTTATTTTTAGAGCTAACCAATATACATGATAAATAACTCATTACCCTTTGGTATCCAATATACAGGGTGAATAAAAAGTCAAGACCCCCCCCCCTTTAATATTTTTCCCATTAAATAACCCCCATCTGTAATTTAATAATATACAGATATATCCTTTTGATGGTCGTGCAATCTTAGCAGGAAGTTTCATTTTATGATTTTGAAATTTTTGAGTGTCCCCCCAAAAGGGGGGATTTGGGGGGTAACTCAAATATTTTAAATGTAAACCCCCTTCAAGTGACACCTCATTTTGAAGTGTTTACAAAAACTTAAAGAATGGTGAAAACTAGAGGTCGCTATCTCTTTTCTATCCAAAATGGTAGCCCGTCAAATGTTGTAGAAAATCAATGGTAAAATTGGTTCGTAATAGTAATATTGGCTACCATTTTGGTTAGAAAAGAGATAGCGACCTCTAGTTTTCACCATTCTTTAAGTATTTGTAAACACTTCAAAACAAAGTATCAAAAAATGGGGGTTTACGTTTAAAATTTCTGAGTGTCCCCCCAAGGGGGGATTTGGGGGTAACTAAAATCAAAGTAAACCCCATCAAGTTACACCTCATTTTGAAGAGCTTACAAAAACTTAAAGAATGGTAAAAACCATAGTTCGCTATCTCTTCTCTATCCAAAATGGTAGCCGATATTACCATTACCAACCAATTTTACCATTGATTTTCTACAACATTTGACGGGCTACCATTTTGGATAGAAAAGAGATAGCGACCTCTAGTTTTCACCATTCTTTAAGTTTTTGTAAACACTTCAAAATGAGGTGTCACTTGAAGGAGGTTTACATTTAAAATATTTGAGTTACCCCCCAAATCCCCCCTTTTGGGGGGACACTCAAAAATTTCAAAATCATAAAATTAAACTTCCTGCTAAGCTTGCACGACCACCAAAGGATATCTCCGTATATTTACTTGGAAAAATATTAGATGGGAGGGTCTTGACTTTTTATTCACCCTGTACATTTAAAACCAATTTATCGAGCATTAGAAGATTCCTAAGAAATCGAAATATTTCTTGTAGTATGTTGATGTGAATATGTTAGACGAATTGCACAGAAATATATGCAATGTGATCTCTATAATATATATTGTTCATTTTCCTGGCTTTATTTACGATAAATATAGTATCATTGCAGCAGGAACTTCAGAATAACTTAATAAGGCGATCAAGTAAGTTAAACGCGAATGCCTGGAATACCGTTTCCTCTTGCAATGCAAATAACATTTAATAGCTACTTTGATGTAGAAGTACCAGGAATATGCGAAAGATGTAGAAAAGATTGGAATGCCATGTTATAACTTTCTTTCCGCTCAATTTCCTGTGTACCTTTGAATGTTCGACATTTCTTCTGTACCTGGGTACTTACATGTTTTAAGAGATTGTAAAAACAACAAAACATGTATTTCGTTTATGCTTCTATTTGCCATTTTTTCAGACATAAGTAGGATAAATGAATCTCATATCATAGCAGGTTTTTCCAACTTAGATTAGTGCTTTTGTGTTGGTAGAAGTAGGAAATAGGTAAATTATCGGTGGTTTGGATTTGTTTTACAAGAAATGTGTTTATTTGACATTTTAGTTGCGTTTCAGTACAGATAAATCTGTGTAATGGTATGTAGAGTTAACGTAAATAATCAAAAGTAATCCTGAAAAAATTTAAGACAAATTTAGTTTTATCTGAATTAATAAATGATGATCAAGAAATTATTTAATTAATAAATATCCATGAACATTTGTGTTAACCATAACACTTTTACTAAGGATAACAATTAAAAATGTTGAGTATAGTTCAGTTGCTAAAAGAATTTTGTTTTGATAACCATCGTAGAAATATATTAAACAATATGGTGGTTTATTATTAGGAAATATAAGTAAAAATGTCTGCAGCTTATACAGCGTAAAGGTTATTCCTAAACAGTAACATAAGAATACGCTAGACTCAAAGCTAGTTTGTGTTTCATAATTTAAATGTGTAAACAAAAATATCAAACCAAAAAGCTTTTCACGTTACGAACTTTTTGTTCTGTAAATTTAATAAAGTTTTCTTACTCATTATTGGCCCTGTACATTATCATTTATTAATTAATTTCACAACAGTGTAATTTAGAAATAAAAATTCACGGTTTGGGTATTTATTTTCTTAATTTAAAATAAATGACGTTACTAGCAGAGTCAAAGATTTAACTGTGTTATGTTGCAGGGACAGGAGCATTTGGAAGTCTGCCAAACGTCTTAAGCTTAAATCAATTCCGTCCTCTGATGCTTGATGAGTGGTCCGTAAATAAATTGGTTACTCGTTTGATTTAATTTTAACTTTAAGATGTGAACATAATCAACTTACGTTTTTTTAACGATACCTTCTTATGTCGTAACAATGCCTAATCTTAAATTATTAGATTATAGCCACTGAGTGATGAAATTATTTCTAAAGATGAATTACATTATACATCCGTGTATTTGTTTGTATCAAATTTTAAATAATCAAATTGACAAAAAACATTATTTCTTGCAAAAACTACATTTAAAACGTTCTGTATTGGAATAAGAAGTTTATACTGTCTAGTAACAATAATTGGCTTTACAAATCTTTAATAAAGTGTTTTAATGATTCACATGTTTATATATGCGCACTTATTCTCCAAACTAAGAGTTAATTTTATGGATTATTGCAATGACAGCGTGATCAATTCATCTTTGTCTTTTTTTTAATCTTACTACAGATTATGCCCGAATGATAGTTAAACATTAGTTTATTTGTTTTTTTTTTGTCCTAGGATGCTAGGCACGAGCCTAAAATTGTTTTTCACATTACTTCAGGCTAGACCTATGAGTTGCGGCATTATCAGATATATACAATCCATTGGTGATTTGGCGGGATTTGAACCCGGGACCTCTGGAACCGAAGTTCCGCGCCCTAACGCTGCTCGCTCCCCCCAGTTGAACATTAGTAATGATAGTGTGATTTGTTTGGTATGAAAAAATCCTAAGATAATTTAAACACGATTTGGACAATATACAAAAAACACTAACACTTTTCATAGCAAATTCACAACAATTACCTTTAAAAAGTCAATTAAAAACAAAATTAGCCATGATGCTAGTACAATAAATTGTAATCATAAAAACTACATGTGTCTTATACTTTTATTGTAAAATTCAATAATATATTTTATGTTTTACTTAATTTTCTATGATTTTTGTTTAAAGTTATCAATATGGTAATAAACTGAGATTAAAGGTAATGCAACACAAATACAACAAAAAATTAATACAATGAAACTCTTAGTGTAATGAAACATTGTGCTTTTTAACCAATCAGGTTAAAACCTCTGTGACAAAATGGATGGGGTTATTGTATTGAGCTCATGATTGATTCTTCACAAGTTGAGATAGAATAATAAAGTTTTTCTTGTCCTGTTCATATATGTTTGTGAGAAAATTAAACGTTTTTAAATATTAAAACTGCATAATGCTTATTGATTGGCTCTGTGTTAATTTTCACAATTTCGTATTGTGCTCTTAATGCTGCCCATCAATTTTAGGTCATGTTATGATTGAAAATATTGGTTGATTTTGAGCAATAGTAAATTGTAAACATCCCACAATTGTATGTGGAATCAGAGGAAAGTAATATACCATAAAGTATTTACGAATATTTTTGTTCAACTTCGGTACTTGACAAGGTGTTTTTGTATATTATATTTTTGAAAAATATGCGACTTTAAATTGATTAAATTTTCTATTCAGATTTAAGTGATGTAAAATAGGTCTCGTAACCCTAGTACATATATTTTTAAAGGGAGATTGATCCACAAATAGGGTGGGTCTCGAACCACCGAGTCACCAAAATATTATTACAAAGGAATCACTATTTTAAATTAAACCGTTGCATCCAGGGTTGAAATTCCACACTTTACTTTAATCTAATCAAGTCATTTTATTAAAACTAAACATTGATATAACTTTTTCAGTGTTTTTAACGTAGAGCATTTTTTAAATATGTTTGGTAAACTTCAAAATTGTCAATAAATATATAATCTACCTGAAAAAAACTAAATCACCTGTTGACCGTTTTATAATCCTGGAACTAAATAAACGATCACTGTTTCCTGCTTTAATTTTCTAGTCACGTTTCCTACAGTAGCTAAGTAGTTTAAACCGCAGTGAGGCAGTTACTTTGACTATTTGAAACAAGCCATTCATAATGGGATTCGCTTACTGTAAATGTTTGATAGTTTGTAAGTATAAACATATCATTGCGTGCTAATCTAAGATTATTTCATTTTTTACACTGAACCTTTCATCAAAAAGTGGCTTATTCTTTGACATTTCTTGCTAAACTACAATCATAAGTAGACGCCGGTTTTAATGTCATATTAAATACCCACAGTAAGTGACATGGAACTATAGACTTTGGTGATAAAACAACTTTTACGTTGACTTAACTGGGATTACCTACTAGATCTCCCGGAGTAAGGTCCTACAACATTCATATTGGTCAAAAGCTAAGCCCCTTCCAATACAAGGCCATTACGTTGATGTGGTAACATCGCATCGGTCTGTTGTCATGGTAACAGTATTAACAAGCTTGTACACATTGCACAGAAGCTCCATTATTAGTGGAACAGCTGTTTTAGTAGGCCGGGGATGCAGTGTTGCCACTTTGTCTCAATAAAATGCTATTTTACCATGTTGCTCCACGCGCAGGTGGGGGAAAGGCTTATGAAGACGGGTAAAATCGTGGTTTAAAATCACCAAGGGCGTTAGCATCTTTCAGAATAAAGAAATAATAAACCGGTTATATTATAAGTCTTAATGACCCTGTTAAGCTGAAGCTAAACAATGTTTAAGACAGTTAACGAATTATACATAACACTTCATTAAATATATCTCAGAACTCAACCGTTACAAAATCATTACTTATTCGTACATCTATTCCTCGGGCAAAAAGATACATTAATGATAAAGTATCCCAGCTTTGCTATTGTATGTAAACATTAATATCAATATACAAAACATTGTACTTTTTAATGGTATGTTAATGTAGCTAAGAGAATTATCGTAATAAACAAACCAAAGCAGTAATAGCAGTTTTACAAAGCATTCTGCTAAGCAAATTAGCTAAGCTAAAGTAGTCTTGGTTCTCCTCTACTGAACGTAATCTGTTTAAAGCAGTCAGCTTTGTTCATGTCACATTCCCTTACCACTTTGCCTGGTTTACACTGTCTTATAACCTACACGTAGACTATGTATACAACAAAATTACTAATTGTTAAATATAATGAGTGTGCTTATTAACATTGGATAGCAGTTGCTAAATAAGTTTCTTTATATCATTTGGCCAGTGTTTAAAAAGACCATGTCATTACATTCTGTGACACATTGAAATAATTCATTCCAATTTTTGTTCACTTAAAAATAAAAAATGGCACAAGTATCTTCATTTGGATTGTTATGCTAGACTATTTAGCTTTAGTTTGTTTTGAATTTGATCGGATAATTTTGTTTTGGTGTTTAACTTTCTCAGATGGTTACGATACGTTATAATAAATTTGGGCAAACAAATTGGTAACTTAGCTTCCTTTAAGATATATTTCAAGTATTAAAGACCATTTTAAAACGCACGAAGTGGTTTTCCCTCTTTGTGAGGCGTAATAGAGTCTTAAATGTATTTCATTTACCTCTTGATTTTGTTTTGTTCAAGTAATTCTTTAACAACTGAATGCCGTTGAAAAAAATTATGAGTGATAGTTGATCATAATAACTCTTTACAATGTTATTATATCAGTAGTAAAATAAAAATAAAAATAAAATACTATATCATACGTTTGGCATCTATTATATTATTAAAGTGATACAATCAAATTTTATGTAAACTGTTAAGGCCATTTAACGTTTGGCATTCTAATTTAAAAGGGTGGATTTTGCTATATGTCTGTGAAAAATTTTAAAACGAAAATATCTTAAAAAATATATGTGGCATGGCAAACCCTCAGTTTAATTTCTGTGGATTAGGCACTAGCATAATCCTGTTACCCATTTGACACGCCAGAAATAGCAAAAATAAAATAAATAAATATCACTGGTTTCAGGGTGAATCTTTTTATAGCAGTCAGTTTATTTGAAAATCTCTTTAATCTTAATCTTAATCTTGCAAACTCTAATCAAAGGGCTTTTGATTGAAGTTTGAATTCGTAAGTTAGGCTAAGAATAGTATTGAAATAAGATAAGACTGGAGTAAATATGTAGATATTTGTTTTAACACTAGACTGACTCACTCAACCTTTGCACTTCTAAAGTACTAGTAACAATGGTTAAACAATAGGTTAAACAATAAACTTACTATATACATTCATTAAAAAGCGTTAAGGTCATAGGATTTGTCCAAACAAAAGTGCGATACAAATATTTCACCAGACCACTTTTTTTCGTGGTTGAAAGATTACGTTATGTATATACGTTATGTGTATACAGTCTTAGATTTAATCATACAAGTTAAGAACGTAGTTTCAAAATACATATACTCTTTAAAAATTAAAATATTACTTTCACAATCTTAGTTGTATTGTTAATACGTACAAATTTAATTGGATAGTGTATACTGTATAATTTAAATGAAACCGTACCAAATAGATATATTTTAAAAACGTAAAAGACCGATACAAGCTTTACTAATCAGTCAGGATAAACTTTGATGAATTAAATATTTCCTTTACAGGTGTCACTTGTATTATATATTCGTAAACAATACCAAACTCTTACGTTTAATCCAAAATTAATAAGATTGTTTTCAATTTGCCAAGCTTATCCTGAAAAAGAACAGTAGATAAAATACTCTTACGACTAGTTAAACATTCAGAAGCTCTAACATCTTCCCATTACCTTTATTTTATGTCATGCTTTTAGCCATTTTATACATCTTTAAAATTACATTTCTTCATTCAAGACTAATATACTTTTACATGTATAAAAGGTTAAAGTTGAAAAAGAGTCCATGGCTATGCGTCTGAGTTCTTTATATTTATGTATTTGTAAATATTTGTGTCTTCAACGTTTGTGCTAATTCGATCAAATAGCAATATCTCATGTAAGGGATGGTAAAATAAAAGTTTAGCATAACCTATGAGACAAAGGACTGATGATGTTTCGACGTAGGTGTTCACAATAAAACAATTTGGATCGTAAGGTTAGCCTTATATGTTAACAATTTCAAAAACCACAACTGGCCATATAGGAAGCATATTTGTATTGTGTCAAATTGTTTGATTGATTTAACATATATTTCACACAGTTATACAAATTAAAATATTTTTCTCTACGGTATTTTTCTTAGGAATTTTGACATTTCTATTGGTGAATCCGTCAGAAATCAGATATTTACGTCAGTGCATTCTGTCGACGGCTCAACACAACTACATTCATTTTGATTAAAAAAATTAGTTAAACCTACTTTAACTTGAGCAATTTGAGCTCTATCAACAGTAAATAGTTATTTGTGTAACTATTGGGTGAAGTGGCACATTGCTGCACACGAGAGAAATGTTTACGCACGAGCCATAAAAAAAATGGAAAATGGAAAATTCCTCGATTGCAGCAAAATCTGTTTGTAATTGCGATTCAAATTATATTTTCCTACATATAGCCTACATATCGTCAACATTGAAATGCGTAAAGTATTTTGTTAGAAAAACTTCTTTTTAAGGAAATTTTGGACCGTAGGTTTACTATTTACCCAAATAGAAGTAAATAATATGTGGTTTAAGAAACTCGAACTCTTATACAAAAGGACAATGAAAATTATTTGACAAAGAGCAACCGCTTTTATTGTATTTTCCGTTGTTCGAAATAAAATAAGATAAAAGCAAATACTCTCTTCCCTTGTTGTTTACTTAGAGATTTTATTTTATAAAATGCTATTATAAATTTAATTGTAAAATAATGTTATTATAAATGTAAATGAATTACACCATTTAGTTTTACTATGCCTATAACTGTTTGTGATAAAAAAAATTAATAGTATGTATACATGTAAATTATTCAGTATACCAAAAGATTAACTTATTTTAGTTTAATTGATTGAATATATTATTGTAATGATAATATTTATAATATTATGGAATCATATATAGAGTATATAGTGTGTATTCTTTTTTTAAATATTATCGAAGGTGAATTTTGTTACACTTTGATATACGTACGGATAATTTAAAATATAATTAGTTGATTTTTACATTTAGTTGAAGTACACATCAAAATAAACTATCTCTGAAAAGGGGTTCTGCTAATTATAATTACTCACAAAATGCTTCCATTAATAAAATAAATTTCCACACAATTAATTGAATAACATAAAATTGAAAACTGTTTTAGCCATGCTTCAATCCAAGATCTTTTATGTTAGCGGAACTCCCATTTTACACGTTTTAATAAAACCAGAACCTTACTTGGAAACATGCTCTTTCTTTAAGAGATAATATTACACTTATTATAATCCTTAAATTAGAGGTTTTTTTAAGGATCTAATTGAGATTCCGAAATAGACGTAGGTCTAGATATTTTAGGGGAGAACTTATGCATTGGTAAAAAACATGAATAAAGGGTGATTGAAAAGTGTAAAGCAAACTTTATCAGACAAACCTTTTGTTTCATTTGTTATACCGTTAATATAAAGCTCACAATGCATTAATATAAAATTAAATATATTTCGTAGCTATATACTGACGAATAATAGAAATAAATAAATAGTAATAAATTTCATTTATCAATAATAAGCTTTGAATTAATATTAAATTGTTTGGAAAATTAATTTTTAGTAGGATCAAGTAAGTGATAATGGAAACCGTTCAGATTTACATTTTAAAAAGTAATATGGACGTTTTATATGGTTACTGGCAATTCGTAGTAAATATATTATTTAAAATTTATGTTAAAAATAAATTTAAAGCACCCAAATTAGAACACCCTCTTGATTTGGTTCAGTGATTTATTCGTTTTTATTGCCCAGTATTCATCACTTTTTGTATAGGTTGTAATAAAACATTATTTTTGACTCGGCTTTTAAAACAAATCTAATACAAATTATTTCCTTCTTTATACTCTTGAAAAGAAAGGGTTGGTAGATCCTAATTTAGGCAAACTAATGTCAGGCACTTGTCCAAAAATCCCTTCTCACTTAACAAGGCCCAATTTATCTGCTGAGCCCTTTTGTATTTAAAAACCTTCCGGAGAAGTTTGCTGTGAAAAGATTTGTTTTTTTTTATTTTAGATTATTCACTGATTTTAATAGTTATAACAAATAACTATTTTTTCTTATTTCAGTTTTATCTATAACAACTTTTTAGAATCATGGGAGGAAATAGTTGTTTGAATTAGTCTAGGCGTATCTCCGACTCGTAAGATAACAAAGTGTATATTATTTTAAAAATGCATATCGCAGCATACTAAAAGGTATTCTGCTAGGTATTTCAATTAATTACCTGATTGAACGATGTAATTGAAAATCAATATTTTTATGTAATCCTTTGGAAATTGGTTATCATCAATTGGAAACACACAAAATAAAACAAATTACATGACAAAATGTGTGACTGGTCTAGAGTGGCACTTAGTGTGTTTCCCTGATTGGATAACACCAATCTAATAGTGTAAAAACATTTAGTGATACACGCAATTAAAATCTAATCAATTTAAAGGTAATTGCAAAAACAAACACATGTTTCCTTAAAGTTTTGTTAGTAAAAATAATTATTATACGTCTTTCCCCCCTTTTTTTGATAAAAAAAATATTCGGCGATCAATTTATTTACTACACTGACATAAATATATATTAACTGCCTAATTTTCTATACTTCTTACGTTACATCCATAATAAAAAGATAAAGTGATTAACTAAAGTGGGCGCCAAGTACTGAAAACACTTAGTGTTTTATGACTTTGAAAAGTCATTTATCACTTCAGGGTGAGACGTTGGGACTCAAAGTATCTAAAAAGCTTAAAAGCTTGAGGTAATTTCTTAATAATTTTCTAAATAACCTTAACTGGTTGTCAACAGACTTCTTATTTGTTTGATGGTTTAAGGATATACCATGAAGTATCGCTATGATATTGGTTATATCCGAGAAGGAGCTGGTCTAGTGGTAGAGCGCGGGACTTCACTCCCTGGGGGCCCGGGTTCAAATCCCTCCAAATCACTAACGGATTTTATCCAAGTGATAATGCCGCAACCCCTAGGTCTAATCAACGAAGACTGGCATATCAACTCAAATTTACCACTGAGCCCACTCGGCCCTCTTAAAATTTCTGCAATGCAACTCTTAATTCTATCTTGTCAGTAACTTTTATGGTCTATTATAGGCTCTATCAACGATACTTAAGCTGATGCAATCCATTTCTGATCTTTAATGTGGGTAAAGTTCTTACAAAAAGTAATTTGAAACTTAAAGCAAAAATTTAAATTAATTTTGTAAAATGAGCCTTTTTGGATAACATGTAATGTAATTTAATTTGATAAATATAATTGGAATGAGAAATATTTCCCAATTGTTTTCATCAAAATATGTTTTAAATCTATAAACATAAATTGATTAAACATATTGGGAAATAATTAGCATTCCAATTTTAAAAAGAAGTCGAAGAAGGAAGTTTTCATATTTACAAGAATAGAAGAAAAATAATATTTCCTTAGAAAAATCTTCATCCCTCATACAAAAGGGCGATAAAAATATCACAACAAAGAGTAACCACTTGTCGTATTTTCCATTGTTCCAGGAAAATAAGATGGAAGCAAACACTCTCCTCCTTCATATTTACAAAGAGGCTTTTTATCAAAATTTAACTTAAAATTATGTAAAAACACGTTTGGGTTGATGCATTGTTGTAACTGGAAAGTAATTAGAAAATTTAATTTGGGTAGTAACAATTTAAAGTAAAAGAGTTACAAACGTATGGACAAATACTAAAATTATTTTCACTTTAGTTTTATTTCAATTATTTAGATGATGTCAATATTTATTACGTTGAGGTTTGTCTTAACGTTCTTTTTTTTAATAGTCTCACTATCCGTTTTTTGGCGTTATTGAATCAAAAAGGGTAATTAACTAACAATTATAGGCAATTGTTACTCATTCGTAGTTTTGTAATTAGACACTGAACTTATTGTCAAGTCTTAATTTTGGTAGCAATATGTGATCGATGCCATAATAGGTTTATTTATAAAGGGTTTTACTAAAAATATTAAACCAAGCAAATCAGCAACATTTTAAAATATTTTTTAAATTAAAACCAAACATTTAACTATTGTGTGATCTCACACTCGACATTTCCTAATATATAAAATCTTATTCGATTGATACAATAATTAATTGTATACATTAAAAAAGAGATTTATCTAAAAAAGGAATTCCCATCAAAGTTTAGCAGCCTACCAACCGAAGTATGCCTATCCCAATTAGACACACAATTCCAAGCACGTCCAGACTTACTTCAACTAACTCAAAATTAAATTGGTGTCTGGACGCTGCGTCGAGTAATTTATGTTCATTTATCAATTTTCGAACGTGTTTTGAATTTTATTCAATGAAAATATAAAAGTACAATATCTCTGATATCAAAACAATCATATGCTATTTACAATATTTATTTCAAAATGAGATGCAAAACTACAACCCTACATGTGGACATCAATTAAAGAAGTGTTAGTGAACTGTTTTGAAATAAACAAAAATGTTATGTAGTTACTAAACTTAAGGGATTTAATTTTACACAAGTAAATTTATTCTTCAGAATAAGAGGTTATATTTTTTTAGTTTTAATACTTACAGAACGTTTTAGTCACTTAGTTGTGTAAAATGAAAATATATTGGTTATAACTAAGAACCAGTGAGTTGCCATGTGTTTTATCAATCATCTATAGGAATGGAAAAATAATATAAGAAAGTTTATTAGTTTAACTCTATTTTAATATTTAATCAAACTTTGACATAATGTTTCACATAAAATAAGCCAAAGGTCAAGTAAAATGTGTGAAAACTAATAAGCCTTAAACTTTAAACTACATGAAAAGCCCATCAAACCTTTAATGGTTTGAAACTTTATTGTTGAACAAACTTTGCTGCGTTACAAATGAACTCTCATTATTCAAGTCAATGCAACTTTCCGCGGAGACAATATTGTAGCCAATAAAGTTCTACTGAGGTGTGATAATTTGCTCATTATTATAAACTTTACTAAAGTCTACATCTTTTACTTTTTTATGCAATGTCAAGTAAGAAAACATATTTATTTTTAACAATAATACATATAAATTACCTTATAAAAAGTATAGAGGTGCACAGTTATAATTTTTACTATCTCCCCTTTACACGAAGAAGTTTATACGAGAAGTATTGTTTTCATCAAAATATTTAAGTTTGATTTTTGGGCAGAAATATTCATTCTGGGTTCCCCTGACCCAAAAAAATGGTTTTCGGAGGGATTTATTTGTTTGGTTGTGTTTTACATGCTTTGTTACAAAATCGAAGCTAATAAATTGTAATTGTAGATATACCCTAAATAGATTATAACAAAACTTAGTTATTAGCTCGTTCACTACGCTAACTCGCCTCCAGGTTGAAGTTCGTTCGCTATGCTCACTCACCTTTTGGTTGCAAATTAGCTGTTGTTGTCATAAATGTAAAAGAAATAATAGTGATGCACCCTGTTGGTAATCCTTGTAACTTTAATGCAATTTAACATCATAGAACAGAACCAACTTGTTTAATTGAAACAGCTGTTAAGATTCATTAATTCCATTTCTCATAAGGTTAACATGGGAAACTCCAAAGCCACTGGGGCGGAGCCAATTGGACGGATCACGAAATTGATGGTGTATAAACCTATTCCATGAAATTCTACACGTATGTACCAAGTTTCGTGGCGATCGGTTCAGCGGTGTCTGAGTTTGTCACTGCCAAACAAATATACAAACATCCTCTTTTATACTTATAGACAAAGATGTTGATTAAAGATAAAAAGAATGATTTTCTACTCATTGATGTAAAGTGGAAAAAAACTATCAAAATAATATTTTATCTTAACAGGTGTTATGCTTGAAAAGAGGAGAATTTTGGTACCTAAATTAAATATTAAGCTGTAAGAGACAGCTTATGCACCTGAAAAGTAACATATTTGTAAATCTGAAAATGACAGTTGTGCTTTTACCAAAATTGTATAATATGTGTACAAAAAGCGACATAACCCATTTACTTTTGTAAACATTTACATATACTTAAATAAAGGTTGATGCATTTTCTGAATAAATAACATTTAGGTAGTAGGATGGCTTATGGCAGCTAGTACGACATATGTTTCTTTTACTTTTTGGTCCTTTATATTAATATAAAATACTTACTACACTTCATTTTGTATTTTTTACTTTCCAACCTAAACAAAAGTCAAATATAGATCAGGAATATGGATCGACCTATATTTAAGGGAAATGTATCTAATATAAATACAACTATGCCATGTTTCAAACTATGTAGCTTCATCATTCCATGCTTCAACTGATAAATTAAAACTAATTTTGATCATGTAAATATTTCTAATAAAATAATTTTAGAAGAACCAAAATCTTTGCGTGGAAGCAATTTAAGGAGCATACTTATTCTGCACATAATTTAAGCTTTAATAATGTTATTGATTATTAATTAGCTAAAATATAGCTTACAAAAAACGGAAATTTAAGAATACTACTATTATTTGACTTTCATTGTGAATTAATAACAATCGTATTTTCCACTTTGTATAAAAACGGTGTTCTTAATTTTTTCGGGTCAAACCCGAGGATTCACAGCTTTTTTAAAAAGTTTACAGTTTTTTTTTTATATCTAATAGTCCTTGCTATATCAGTAATGATTGCTATTATCCTATGCTATATTATAAGTCCTTGGAGCCTAGACGTTCTAGCCTATAAAACTATTACAAAAGTAGAAAAACAATAAATTTCTGATCTCACAGTGCACGAGATACCTATTTAAATTTCAATTACGTTGGTGTTTGAAAAAATATTTTTGGATGATAAATAATCTCTTCAACAGCTGTTTGAAATAATCCAAGATGGCCGCTAGCCTCCGAGGACTCTTAAAATTAGTCGACCATTTCTAGAAAGGTATACCGAAGTATGTATGAGATTGAAATGAGAGCAGTAAAGGCATGCTCCTAAACAATGTAAAGGCGAGATTGAAACTAAAATTAAATTACATTCCAACCTGTTTCAGTAGCATTTCCCGCGTCAAATGAATCAACTAGACTTAATTAAAACATGACTGCTAGAACTATTACAACTGCATCTGTACGGTCTACCTGTATCTTTGCGTTTCTAGAGTTAAAGCGAAATTAAATCACGCAAGAGTATTTTATATTCAAACATTACAGGGGAATTTCATAGATTATATATTAAATTATTACTTACATTATATGAACTCCAAATATGTAATTCAAAAACGGATCTTATATACGTAAATTTCATTATTATATACTTAAGAGTCCTTGGAGCATAAACATTCTAACTCTTAAAACAATAAAAACACTACTATGACAATTTCGAATCCTACATTTTAATGTATATATATTTAAATTACAATCATTTTGGTGTTTGAAAAAATATTTTGAGATGGTAAATAACTCTTCAGCGGCTGTTTGGAATTAACGAAATTAACATTGCTGTAAAGTACACATCCAATATGGTCGTTAGCTTCAAGGAACTCCCTTGTAGAACAATTTAACCTACAACCTATAGTACACCTAAGACACCTAAAGAGACACGACTTTGACAATTTTTTACATAAGAATAACATGGGGATCATTTTTTGGCCACTTTTTCAAAATTCCTTATCTTTGCCTACATATCCCTATATAATTGTCCAACCTTATAAATATGACGAATCCATTTATCCCCTATATATTTTCAAAATTAAGCTTAAAAAGCTAATTCTTTCATTTATTAACCCATGCAGGTGTAAATGTAAAGTAGAGCAATATGACAATATGACGGCACTTGGGTCGTTTTTCCCATAAAAATTACATGTTGGGCTTTTTTAGTCACTTAAAAAAAAATCCTGCCCAGGGCCAATACATCCCTATATAAATGTTCCATACTATTTTTTAACTTTATAAACATTAGAAATCGATATCCATTCCCACGTATAATTTCAAAATCATGCGAGATTTGCATGAGAACTCGGGCGCGCTCACTGCCGCGGACATGGCCATACTCCCCGCTCCCTACCCATGGTCGGGCTTTCCAAACTTCATCTCTTGTTGAAATGATTTATAAATTTGTTTGTTTCTATTTACAAATTTTGAAATTTTACAAAAAGTCTATATACTATATAGAGGTGACATCAGCCCGAGACCTCATTCCTAAACATGAATGAGCAGTCATGACAACACTGCTCCGTGTCGCTCTCCAAAAAAAAAAACTGATTCGCCACTACAAGTTAATACATCAAATGAAGGTGAAACTGTACAACGTTTGTGATTTAATCTGCGAAAGCAACATGGCTCTTAAATCCCAAAAAAGTCTTAAAGTCACAATTTTTGTAAAACAAATTTTGTTGGTCATTTAATAAGACGTATAAATGTTTGCAACTATTGTCCATATACAATGATTAAATTCGTTGGCGAATCGACTAGAACTGAACTTGAGAATACTCTTAAGTCTTGTTCTCTGCCGATAAAATGGACTTTGGTAAGGAGAATCAAATTTATGAAATATCCAATGGATCAAAATGGAAAATTAATTAATGTAAAAGAATGTATTGCAGATTTATGAAGCATTACCATCCTAACCATTAAGAAATGAGATTCAACCTCATATTGTAAATGCTCTTTTAAAGATTGACACATCGATGCAGAAATATCAAGCCCAAGGTAGTGGATGGATGTATGACCATACTAAATATTGACAGTTGCATAATTACAAGTATAACCCCTTAACACCAAAGTCATACATTCCCACACCAGAAAGTATTAAATCGAAACATTCTGTTTTAAATATAAAACATCGGACAATAAATGCTTTACTTTGGTCGATTTTAGCGATTGCGTACCGCAAGGATCTTCAAGCATCAACGGCAGAAATTGTTTTCGGACAACAGTTGAGACTTCCAGGAGAATTGTTTGATCTCTCTGTTGACGGACCCAGGCATGAAGATCTTACTGATTATGTTGTACAACTCCGTCAACACATGTCTTCAATGAGATCTGTCCAAGCTTCACACCATCGCCACGTCAAACCCAAAACTTTTATATTTCAAGATCTTAGAAAGTGCACCGATGTTTTCCTAAGAGATGACCCTGTAAAACGTGCTCTACAGCCTCCCTACAACGGACCATATCCTGTAATTTCTCGTGATGTAAAATCCTTAGTAATATCACAGAATGGCAAACAAGTGTGAGTGAGCTTAAACGGGGTGAAGCCTGCATATGTGTTACCTGACAAATGTAATCATCCAACAATCAAAGAGCCACAAAATATACAATCTTCGAGCACATCCCTCAAACCTCCAAACTATACAACTCGATCTGGTCGAAATGTAAAGCTCAAGCTTCCTGGACTTCCAGTCTCTGCGGGGGGCTGATGTGGCATCAACTTAGCCACAGCTGTGATGCCTTTGGTCTTCACTTTATTTTAATATTTATTATGTTACAGCTGTTGTTAGATTGTTAAAACTGTTTAGTTTTGAACATGTCATGATTCAACACTTTTCTTCATACGTTTGTAAATAAAACTTATCAAAGTTCGTTCATATAGTGGTGATATTATTTCATTCAGATTAAACATCGCTATAGTTTAGTTTGGTTTTAAGCTGGATCAGACTTACACTCAAACAAACAAACACGCATACATCTTGTTACCTATGTTTTAAACTAACTAAAAAAGAAATGCTAAATTAAAGAATAATTATTAAATGAACATCGGTTTTACCATGGCCTTTGATTTCCGTCTCCTTCTCCGAAAATGATAAAATATCAGCTAAGCTTTGACTAATCTGCAACAGAATAATCCCATTTCAGATTGAACAAAATCTTTTTATCCTGATTAATTGTGTAAATGATAAACATAAACATATTGATCACAAAAATTTTGAACCAGCAAGATGGGGTCATGGCAATCTCGTGTTATGGGGTTTGAAATTAATTGACTGTGTAAAGTTGTAGTGTACTTCTGTTTGAAGTTGTAGATCACATTATATAAAAAAGTATCCAGCCAATATTATGAAAAATTAGAGTTTTCATAATCTTTTAAAACATAACGATGCCAAATTTTCTTTGAAACCAGTGGGGCCCAAACTAAGTGTACAAGGAACCGTTGTTGTAGAAATGAATATAACGGAGAAAATAATTAAAAAATCCAATCTATTTTCATTAAGAAAAAGTAAAATGTTGTCGTTTACTTGTTTATGGATATATCTTGATTCAATTTGGTAAATTTATTTATTCAATACCAACCTACATTTCACTGAAAACACCCGTTTACCTGTTATTTAGAAGCAAACCTAATAGTCCAGTCAATGAATGAGGTGTAGAGTGCGTGAGCAGGTAACTAAGCGATTCCTTTAGAAACTTGTTCAGGGTGTTTAGGGTGTTAACATACCAAAAGTCCTAACTCCTAGATGTTGAGCCAGGGGGTGGAGGGGTGAAAGGGGGGCAAAGGTACGCATTTTGAGGTTTTCGATTATATCTCGAAAACTATCATCTTTGTGTATACTAGGCCTATACTAAATTGTAAAGTTGAAGAAGATGAAATTTTCTTCAAGAAAAGTATATAATGTGTTTATTTTGGTTACACCATTTACGAGTTATTACTAACTGAATTAATATCTTAATAAAATACTCCTTCCATAAGAAATACATGTAAATTAGTATGCAAAATGGGGCAAACCCTATCCACCCAAAGGAAATATAACCGATATTCTGTAAATCTTGGTAAAATATCCAGCAATTTGAAACTTTAATCATAAAATTTGGTCAAAAATTAAAGCGAGGGTGAGCACTTAAAACGGGATAATTTTAGTTTTTTCGGTACTTTCCTGTTAAAGGGAACATTAATTATTATCGATGGTTTTTTCTCGATACATCGATATTAACAAATTGAAACATATCAGCTGACAACTACGATAAATATTGTTCAGTATCAACAAACAATAATAAAATGAAACTGATCTAAAAAAATAACCTAACATAACTAACCAAACTTGCTGTAACATTTAATTAACTTGCCTTTTCTGTTATCAAACGGAGTTTTTAAATGGTACGGCAAGTTTGGTTGGTTATGTTAGGTTAGCTTAGGTTAGAACAGTTTAATTTCTTAATCCATATAGTAGACTGTTTTAGCCTAAACAAGATCAGTTAGTTAGTTGTTGTCAATTTGTAATGGATCGGAAAACAAAAATATCGATATATCGAAAAAATCATCGATAATAATGAATGTTCCCTTTAACAGGAAAGTACCGTTTTTTCTTTATGATTAAAAAAAAACACCAAAACATGACATTTTTGTTACCTCGCTCACGCCCTAATTTTGGATCATTTTTTTATTATTAAAGTGTCAAATTACTGGAAATGTTGTCAAGTTTTTAAGAATATCGGTTATATTTCTTTTGGGTGGATAGGATTTGCCCCATTTTGCATACTTGTTTACATGTATTTCTTATGGAAGGAGTATTTTAATAAGATATTAATTAAGTTAGTAATAACTTGTAAATGGTTAAACCAAAGTAAATGCATTATTTACTTTTCTTGTAGAAAATTTAATCTTCTTAAATTTCTTAATTTAGTATTATATACAAAAAGTTGATAGTTTTCGATATATAATCAAAAAACCCAAAATGCATACCTTTACCCCCCCCCCCTTTCCCCCCTCATCCCCCTGGTACAACACCTAGGAGTCAGGACTTTTGGTATTTTAACACCCTAAGCCCCCTGAACAAGTTTCTGAAGGATTTGCTTGGTTACCTGCTCAAGCACTCTACACTCTCACTTTTGGATCATTCATTGACTGGACTATTAGTAGATCTGATGTTGTTTAAAAGGAGAATAAATGTGACCAGGTGAAGGAAAAATAATCCAACCAGACAAATTGGAATTCGCTTAGTCTGCAGGTTTGCTGTGGCAGGGCTGTTTTTTTACATGGTGCAGCGTCAGTGTTTAACCATAGATAAAACATACTCCCTTAGTAGACTTCTCATCCTTATGGAACAGCTGAAGACAATTTTATTGTTAGTTCTGTACGGTTTATGTAGAGGTCGTGTTTTGTTTACAATTTGTTTCCCGTTATTACAGCCATTTAAAACCTCGTTTAACCAAATAATACGATCTAATCAAAAACAATAACTTGTCCCCTAGTTATATAACCAAACAGTAAAGCACAAATCAAGAAATTAGCCCTAAAATAATAGAAACAAAATTTCGTCGACACTAGCGCCCATTCGTCACGTACATGAACTAGACACGAAAAACGTGCTTCAAAATTTACAATGAGATGAGAAGTCTACTTGTGTTGGTTAGTCTATGGTTTAACTCAGTGTAACAAAATATTTTTCTGTTATACTTATCATAAATCCTGTATAGGCTGGTATGGATTCTCTTATGCAAAAAGCTGTGAACATTATTAATGCTAACATTATTGAACAGATGACTTTTTAATACTTTTGATTTTTGACTAGCATTTGAGGACAGCACTGTACATTTAAATTAAAATTCAATAAGATGGGTGTTCTAAATATTTAAATAATTGTAAAATTACAAATAATCTCAGTCACATAACGTTTTTGGCTATCCTGTTTAATCGATGTTTAAGACTGAAGAATCATTTGATACCTTAGGCCTTATTGTAAGAGGTTGCATTTGAGAGGTCAGCATTTGGATGAATATAAATAAAAAGAGAGTTTAAGTACTTACGTGTTATACCGACCACACCTTACCTAACCTGATCGTAAGTGTAGACAGGTTAGGTTAAAACAATGTATTGGTTCGATAGACAATACAATTCAATTAGTATGTGTTATTTAACCGAATAAAATCTTATTCGGAAGCTAATTTATCGGTGCGGTCGGTGTAATACATAAGTACCGGAGTGTCATTTAGAACTTAGCACTACCGTTTTTCTTTTTTCTAGATTTCACTTCTAAAGGTTCAGCGTTGCTTAAAAAAATTAGTTTCCCTATTTTAAACAGAAAATACAGCCGTTTTAATACACTCGGTGCGGGACTGAATCAGTTCTTTTACGTGACGTGGCTTGCGACGTGACTGGTGACGTGGCTGGCGACGTGGCTGGCGACGTGACTGGTGACGTGGCTGGCGACTTGGCTAGGGGCGTGACTGGTTACGTGACTGGTGACGTGGCTGGTGTCGTGGCTAGCGATGTGACTGGTGACGTAGCTGGTGACGTGACTGGTGACGTGGCTGGCTACTTGACTAGGGATGTGACTGGTGACGTGGCTAGTGATGTGACTGGTGACGTAGCTGGTGACGTGACTGGTGACGTGGCTGGCTACTTGACTAGGGATGTGACTGGTGACGTGGCTGGTGACGTGGCTAGTGATGTGACTGGTGACGTAGCTGGTGACGTGACTCGTGAAGTAGCTGGCTACTTGGCTAGGGATGTGACTGGTGACGTGACTCGTGACGTGGCTGGTGACGTGGCTGGCTACTTGACTAGGGATGTGACTGGTGACGTGGCTGGTGACGTGGCTAGTGATGTGACTGGTGACGTAGCTGGTGACGTGACTGGTGACGTGGCTGGCTACTTGACTAGGGATGTGACTGGTGACGTGGCTGGTGACGTGGCTAGTGATGTGACTGGTGACGTAGCTGGTGACGTGACTGGTGACGTGGCTGGTCACTTGACTAGGGATGTGACTGGTGACGTGGCTGGTGACGTGGCTAGTGATGTGACTGGTGACGTAGCTGGTGATGTGACTGGTGACGTGGCTGGCTACTTGACTAGGGATGTGACTGGTTACGTGACTGGTGACGTGGCTAGTGATGTGACTGGTGACGTAGCTGGTGACGTGACTGGTGAAGTAGCTGGCTACTTGGCTAGGGATGTGACTGGTGACGTGGCTGGTGACGTGGCTAGTGATGTGACTGGTGACGTAGCTGGTGACGTGACTGGTGACGTGGCCGGCTACTTGACTAGGGATGTGACTGGTGACGTGGCTGGTGACGTGGCTAGTGATGTGACTGGTGACGTAGCTGGTGACGTGACTGATGAAGTAGCTGGCTACTTGGCTAGGGATGTGACTGGTGACGTGACTCGTGACGTGGCTGGTGACGTGGCTAGTGATGTGACTGGTGACGTAGCTGGTGACGTGACTGGTGACGTGGCTGATTACTTGACTAGGGATGTGACTGGTGACGTGGCTGGTGACGTGGCTAGTGATGTGACTGGTGACGTAGCTGGTGACGTGACTGGTGACGTGGCTGGCTACTTGACTCGGGATGTGACTGGTGACGTGGCTGGTGACGTGGCTAGTGATGTGACTGGTGACGTAGCTGGTGATGTGACTGGTGACGTGGCTGGCTACTTGACTAGGGATGTGACTGGTTACGTGACTGGTGACGTGGCTAGTGATGTGACTGGTGACGTAGCTGGTGACGTGACTGGTGAAGTAGCTGGCTACTTGGCTAGGGATGTGACTGGTGACGTGACTCGTGACGTGGCTGGTGACTTGGCTAGGGGCGTGACTGGCGGCTTATATAGAGTAATATAGAGGCAAAAAACTCTTTGAAAATTCATTTTTAAACAGCGTCATGATAAACCTTACAAAAAGCAAATATTATAAACTCTGCAATCAGACACTAACTATCGCCACTATTATAACTGCATTGCCAATTGAAGGGTTTAAAATTTATTTAAAAAACAACAACTATCATACGTTATTATTTATTCCAAAGTGGCAGATAACTGTGATTAAAGAATGGGATCAATACAAAATTATATAATTTTCTCATAAAATGTTTTTTTTTTTTTTTTGAAGAAGGAAAAGTATATATCGGTTGATGATTTAGACCTTAACTCATGATATTAGATTATGAATCTCGATACAGAGATGTAATTTATGATATTTAATAAACAATAAAAACCACACATAAAACATGTAATTTGTATTTAATCAAATACTTAGAAATTGTGAAAAGGGTAATTAAAGCAAATTAGTTCATACGGATGAAATCTTACCAGAAATGATCCGAAAACCACAGTAAATATTAGTTTCATTTTAAAGGTAGAGCGAGACGCGCACATACATTACGATCTCTGGATGTACAGTACGTAGTTTAGTTGTCTAATTAGTTAGTGGCAAATAATTACTAGGCACCGTTTATCTAACATATGTACGGCTATGTAACCTAAAATCTAGGTATGACGAAGATTAATTTTCGTCATTTTATAAAAGCTGAAATTGATATATGTTACTTGGGGAGCTATCAAAAGACGTTTTCTCAAAAGCCAGACACTTTCGTTGGTTATTTTATCTTGCCAGACACTTTAAAGTCTGCCATGATAAGCTTATCTGTCACCCGCAAACAATGGATTCAGTTCCAGTTTTGAACAGATTTCTTTGCCAAATGTAAACGGTGAAATTACTACTTTCTTCTTCACAATCAGTTTTTATAATAAACCATATGTTTGAGGTAAACATATGTTATATTTGCGGTGGGGCACACGGGAGGGACGATGGCTAACATAGTGTCAGCGTTCGCCGCTAGAATCGCTAAAACTAACTTTTTAATTATGAAACTAAACTGTCATAACCTAACCTAACCAAAAAAACTTGCTGATAATATAAAAAAGATATAAGATAAAAATCAAATAAAGCAAAATCTTTGACAAAAATTTAGTGTCCCCGACGTGTTTCTAACTCGAGACCACCTGCACACTAGTCCGATGCGCTATCATCTATGCCACGACCGCATAGGTCTCGTTATGGTAACCGTGTTGCCTCAAGAGAAGATATTAGCCACTAGAGAGATGACGTCACCACACCTTTAGCCATCGTCCCTCCCGTATTCCCATTCGGTTATATTTGCATTTAATAGTTTGTTTATTCCTTCAGTGTTTTGAAAATACGTAATTATGTTCTAAGACCTTGGGAGATAATTTAACTCGTTTTTTTAGTGAAAAAGTAAGAAATAAATTACGATTTAGTTACAAAATAATTGTGATAATTTGTAATCTGGGTTCGTTAGTAACACATCGTAATGTTGTTAATTTACATCATATAGTTCGGCCGCTTAGAAAGCGACCTCCTCCAGCATTGGTTTAGCATTAGCGCGCAGGTCGTTTTCTAAGCGGCCGAACTATAGTATAAAGGCTGAATTTGATATATGTTACTTGGGAAGCTATGATGAGACGTCCAGACACTTCCGGTGGTTATTTTATCTTGCCAGACTATTTTTTTTACACAAGCTTTACGAGTCAAAGGAAGGAATGAAGCTTGAAACCTCCTGTCTACTACTAGCTTTCCTAGAGAAGCTTAACTTAGTTGTTTAACATGGAATGAACCAAAACTCTCATGTGTCCGAAGCAAGGCTACATTTTGTAATTAAATACATTTGAGCAACCTAACTATCCCTACAAGATACAGTTTGATTTACTCATTGATGCAATGTTTGAGTTAATTCATCTCGTAAATATTAGATGAATTAATATTTAATGTGCTTTGCTTAAAGATTTGTTTAAATTACCAGAGTAGCTGAAAAACTATGAATTTTACATTTAACAGAAATGTTTATAGTTTTGCTATTTTGTACATTCTGTATTTGAAAATGAGTAAGTCATAAAGTATGTATGCGCACTGGTCTATAGTTTGCGAAGAGTGGAGTTCGTAACGATAAAATATGGAATAAAGATTAACTCATAAGTTTAGTTCACATTTAATTCAAAGGTTTAATTGACGCGAAGATTAAATGTATATGATACATTAATCCGTATCAAACATTCTAAAAATGTCTAACAAAAAGCTATAAACCCTTAAAATGGATCAATTATAGCATAATGTTTATATTATTATTAATGTTAATATTATTTTGTGGCTTTACTAAATCCGTCTCAATATTTCTGAACCTTAGTGATAAAGTGTCAGACCTCTAACATTCAATAGAATTTAACGTTGCTGCGAAAAGCAGATCAAGAAGGTAAAGTGTTACTGCGTCAATTTATCCCTTACTTTGATATGAACATATCTTCCAGTTAAGGTTTTATTAAAGGGTTCGTGTTTAATTAAAGACCTAACATTATTAATGCTTAAATTTAAATACTATAGAGTTTTGTTCAAATTGTTTGTCGTATGATTCTAACTAGTTTGATTATTTAGTTAATACACGAGGCTTAGTTTTAATGATAGTTTGAAATTAGTTTAGTTGTAAAGTATATCCTTATGTTCAGAAATTCACAGATATTTTGTTGGTTATTCCGTGCTATACACCAACAGCAAAAATAATAGTTCTGTTAAAACCCTTAAAAAATCTTGCACTTGAAACTCAAATATGTATAATTTTACTCATGTTTTGAACGTTACTTTTCGCTACACTAAAAAGATGTAACTTTTTTATCAAAACAGAGTCATTGGTTATTTCTTTATTACAGTTCGAAACATTACAAAACTCATAGAATTTATTTATATTTATTATTTACATTGATTGTACAGTTTTAGTTGTTGAAAATTTTATCATTTGACAAAAAAATTAAAAATCGTTGTTTATTTACGTCGGCAAAATCCAAAAGTGATAAAAAAACATAGCTTGTGCATAGCAAATATTATTTTTGTGTAGTAAACAATGTAACTATTGCAGGTGATCATAGGACGAAAAAAGGTTATTTCACAATAGTGTAGCGAAAGTATGTTTATTAGTTGTCAATGTTTTTTTTAGTATTTATTTACTAATTTTAATTTGTATACGTATATTTTGACATTTTACTCTACCTACGATTAAGTAATTTGGTGATAAAGTAGTTCGAATGTAACAAAATGTTTGGCCATCTTCCAGACATCAGACCCCGACACTGTCACTAAGATTGATTCAGTAAACTTCCTCTGGGAAGGGGTTTCGTTTTTTACCACATATAAACAAACTATATGGTTAAAATAAACTCTAAAAAGTCACTATGTATTATTTTAAAGGAATGCGACGGACATTGCAAACAATTTCTTTTATACAATTTCTTAAACGATAAAAAAAGAGATTTTACATTAAATTACATATAGACATTTATTAAAATACTGGTTTTTCTGGGTATTATAAATTAAAATAAAATACAATTCAAATCGAACGGCATCAGTTTGAAGCTGATACAAAATAATTTACTACAATCAAACCTAAACTACTTACTAGTGAATTTTAACTAAAATTAAACTTAAAAAGCATCAAATGTTTCTCTTATTACAGTAAGTTAATAATTAGAATTTACTTTGAATGGGAGGTCTATAGACAATTAATTGCGAAACTTAGTGGACTTATAGACTTTTAGCGGAGGGTTTCGCTTATAACTGTGCACATGACAATGTGGTAGGCCCACTATCAATATTTTGTATTGTGTATATCTACGCATGTGGAGTTTTTAAAGTTTTTTTTTTAGTAAGGAAACGGTCCAACCCCTGGTATTGTCATTGTATAACGTCCACCTAATGTTAGATATCGCAATTAATAGTCAAATGACAAATGGCATCTAGGTCCAGTTCAGATCTCGTGGAATTTAACCGGTGACCTCTATGAAGTGTTTGTTAACTCCTTGTACGGCCTGAAGACGGTGTAAGTTATGAATGGAAACTATTTGTCACCATACACAACAAGTTATTTATATATTTTAACTTCATATATTCTGTAAATGTATATAGACCATTATAGTTCTAAATATACAACACGCTACTTTTTGGATACAATATAAAACTAAATTGATCAACCAGTGTTATTTTATTTAAGTAGTAGGTTTTAACGTTCCTATAAATATTTTACGTGATAAATCCACCTTTGATTTTGGAAATAATTTATTTGACTAACAGCTTTTTAGCACTTAAAACAATGAAAACTTTTATATTATTTCTAAGCAATTATAAACTATTCATTTGTTGGTTGATGGGAGCAGAACATAGTATAAAAGTCTGTAGTATAAAAGTATAAAAGTCCATTGATATCACCCGACGTTGTAAGTATTTGATATGATCCAAAACATGCAGCAACTATCTGTCGGTTTTAAGTAGAACTCATAAAAGCTTAACGTTACCGCTTTAATTAGCCAGTCTTTTTTTAATAACCCCATTGTAAAGTAGTTTTAGTGGGAAAGAATTGTTAGGGATTTTGTAAATGAGACAATTTATGACATGTTAACACCGAAAACTAATTTTATAACTGTCAAAAGTTTATATTTAATCCTTTGATTTTTACAGAACATAATTAAATTACTAATAGTAATTATAATTAGGCACATTACTAAATACTCTTACTGCAATAAAACTTTATGATAATTCACGTTTAGTGTTTATAACCTTGAACATTAGACACACAAATAATATATTACTTTTTTTAAGAGCTAACCGATATACACATGATAAATTAATCATTACCCTTTGGTATTCAATATACATTTAAAACCATCAAACATTAGAAGGTTCCTAAAAAATCGGATTATATCTTGTAGTATTGTTTATGCGAATATGTTAGACGAATTGCACAGAAATATATGCAATGTGATCTCTTTGGCATATATCGTTCATTTTCCTGGATTTATTTACTATAAATTCAGTATTTCATTTCAGCAGGAACTTCAGAATAACTTGATAATACGATCAAATAAGTTAAACGTGAATGTCTGGAATACCGTTTCTTCCTTGCAACGCAAATAACATTTAATAGCTACTTTGAAGTAGAAGTACCAGGAATATGCGAAAGATGTAGAAAAGATTGGAATGCCAAGATTGCTCCAAACTATTTCGTGGCAGGCATATTAACTATCAACCACCTCTAATTTATCCTATACGTATTAACTACTAGCTGTAACCCGCGGGCTTTGCCCGGTTTAACTTCTTAATTTTCAAGATTATCTCGTTCGCATGGCTCAATCACGTCTTGGTTGAAGTTTGTTCGCTACGCTCACTCATCTTTAGGTTGGAGCTCGTTCTATGTAGTAGCTAGACTTGTGTTAACCATGTTTTAGTTTGTCTGCACACGATGTATTGACTTGTTACTTTAGAAACTTCCTATGTTGACAATAAAGTTATACAAAGTAAAACTTATGCTACTGTGAATATTACGTTGAACCAATATTAGCATGTAATACACTTCTGGATATATGAAGAGTTCAACGAAACCAATTTTGTGAAATTATTATTCTAAAATTATGTATAACCTTTTTAATAGTATTGCTTTATAAGGAGATGCTTTTTATAAATACAGATTACAGGTTCCGATATGCAATTAAATTAATTGCTAAGCATAAGATAATCCCATAGTAAAAACAACTAGCCATAATGATTTTATTTAGACGAGACAACCTACTAATTGCTGAAAGTCTTATTGAAATAATTATAAATTAATTTTACTTTATCTTTTTTATTATTATAAAACATATTTTATATTGTTATGTGTTACTTTCAAAAATCTCTTATAAGGTCCATGATTTTATATAAACGATTTTTAATGTACTGTTGTATGTAGAGAATGAAGAAATCTTGAATTTGTATACATATGTCTTTATTAAGAGTAACGCTAAAATTTGTATCAGAAAACATTTAATTTATTGGTATCAATAAAGTCTACGTGTTTAATTTACATCCACTAATTGACTAAATAAATTGAATTTACTGTGAAACTGGAGATGTTGCTCTTTGAGTTTCACTTGTTAATTAGAAATTCCGAAACAGAAAACGGAAATTGTTTGCGTATCCATTAATTAGTTTTTAAAGCAAACTAACTGCGGAATAAATAAATAAATATAAATGCGAATATAATATATTTTGGTGGAATATAAATATAAATGTAATATGAAAAGCGAATTTATATGTAATACAACCATTTTATACTTATTTTCTTTCAGATTTTTTATCTATTTGATTTAGTTTAATGTTTAAAGTTTAATAATTGTTTACATGCACTTATCAATACACTTACATTAATAGCACTAAATATTACAATTTTAAAAAGATCGTATATTTTATGATTAATAAACTTTTTGTTTACAATATATTTTATAATACATTGTAATATCACATTATAGATTTTTTTTATACAATGCAAAATAATATATACATTCAATGTAGTTACTTTCATATAACGGGGTACGATTAAAAGCATTCATGGTCAAAAACGATAGCCAATAACAAATAGTTTGAATTTTGAAGCTAAAAACAGTAGAATTGCATTTCTGTACTTAAGTAAAACTTGTAGAATTTTTTTTTATTGAAAGAGTTAAACATTTAACTAACAATGGTTTAGTTTATTGGTCTACATACTCTGAATCTCGCATGTAACCTTATAATCCTGCTGAAACGTGTAAACAATATTGTTAGTTTGAAATTCTAGCTCGTGACTACATACTAAAATTAACAATAATCTTTGCTCCACAAAGACATTATATGGGAAATTTAGTTACCTCAAAATGTAATCTTAAAGAAAAATAAATAAATTGGTTCGACTACTAAGAGTAAATATCGTGTTCATTTTAACTATGGAAATAGTAAATCATTTCTTGAGTAGAAGTGTTTTTTAGTTGTTTTAACTTAATTATCTTAATTATTCATCTATGGGTAACTAAATATAACCTAGTTACATAATTATACGTTATTGATTAGAGTAAAAGTACTTCGAAATATACTACTCTATAATATTTTTTGTATCGATATATACGTAAAATAATTAAATAACTTTTTAGCTGATACTTCCAGTAGCAAATAGTATATAAGGAACGCCTTTAGAGATTCTTGTCCATTCACCTATTGGGTCTGATGATGATTGGAGTGTACAATCGAAATTGATCACCACTTACCATCTTTCATATGTATTAACCATCTTGTATGTAAATAGTATAAGTGCAAATATACTATTAGTAATTTTATTTGAAGCTTTTTATACTCTCACGTAACATATGTACCACAAGTGTGCCAAGAGTAGCATGATTGTCGTGTGAACTGACCACGTGACTAAGATATTATTCAAGATGTATTGATCAGTTTGTATGTTAGTGACACATGCCACAGCAGTGGTAATTTCAAACAGACTGCTTCTACCTATGGTATTTACAATCCGATCGAAATATACTTTATATTATGTAAGATACTTTGTTGGACATATTTAAAACTTACGTAGTTTTCTAAATATTAAAATACTGTAATAAAAAATATTTACATGCATCATGCGCAAGTTTTAAGTGTGTATATATTATAAGTTCAAGCGAAGGTAATGGGATTTTAAACCCTATTTTGAAGACTTAATTTAATTTTAACCTTAAGGAGACTGTGCTCTTGGTCGCCTTTAGAAGGTGTTCTAAGCTTTAAAGTTGTAAAATGCTGTGTATACCTTGTAATATCCAAGGTATATATTTCAACCAAAGCATTTTACTATGTAAATTGGACGGAAAATGTTTAAGCTTTAGCAATCGGGAAAATAATAAAAACCCTATCTATAAAATAGCAAAAAGCAATGGAAAACGTAAAGAAATCCAGCTAAATACAAACAAACCAATCTATTTAAAAGTTTAAGTAAAAAAAATATTATCATGACTATTTGGGGTGAAAGATTGTATACTATTAAGTGTGTACGGTACTGCATCAACGATTCGTGCAAATAACAACTTTGTAAAGTTTGTTAGGCCTACGGTTAGAGTGACTATAGATAAATAAATACCATTCACACGAACGTAGGTGCAATGTAAGTTTATATTGATTAAACAATAATTATAAACAGCAAGAGTATCATGGACCTAAAATTTTTATGCAATCACTAAACTTTTGCAGGAATTAAAAAAAGTTAAACCACTTAAGGTGCGTTTATAAAATATGAATGGATTTTAATCAAGAGAAAGTTTAATGTCAAATATTACTATTTTGAATTGTTTTATGTTGACAGAATTTATAACCTCGTAACCAGAATCCCCTTTTTAGCTATTAATTAGCAAGATCTGATAGTTTATTTTTAATAAAGTTGCAGCAAAGTTAGTTGATAAGTTGACAGACACTTAATTGTTCACCATTATCTTTATGGGCTATTCACAGATTTAATGTGTGCAGTGTCCATAACCTGCAATTTATATTTATAGAAATACCAACAAAACTTGATCTTAAATTTAAAAAGTCAGTCTTTATTTGACAATGAATTTAATTTACATTTTTCAATAAAGAAACTTCAATTTAAGATAATGGGATGTCAAAAATATCAACATAATCTTATAAATTCATGTTTTCTGTTCAATGGTATAGTACTTTTTGGAATTCAAATAGTGTTCTAAGGTTAGTCAAAGGTGCACGATTGACACAGTGTTTGTTGGGAGAGCAATTTAATTTGTCTTTGGTTTAAGTAAGACTAAACGTGCGAGGCATTTTCATTACACCGTGATGTGTATCTCTACTTTTATAACAGAATGTTTACATTTATTTTGCTAACTTATAACTCATTTGTTATTAGGTGAAACATATGAAATACCTATCTATACATTTTATATTGGTACCATACTGAATAAATCAAATTCCTAAGGTAGACATTATTCATAATGTGTTTAGTATGGGCCAATTCGTTATTAATTGAAGATTTGATCTAAATCAATTTTCATCAGCTGATGATTATGGATTTATTTTTATTTTTATTGATCCCCTAACTTGATTTTATACCAAGCCATCATGCGTTGAAATTGTAGTAAGTTATTTTATAGCTATCCATAAAATAGATTCATGGTTGTTTGTTAGAGTTATTTTATAAAATTGTTTAGTTTCTTTAGAAAACATGCAGTAAAAGAGAAAAGTAATTAGCAAAATCCATGTTACAATGTTATAGTAACAATGTTACTGTAGTAACTTTAGCAAGGGCTAGTTAGGGCAGGTAGCTACTTCTGGCCAAGGCCCAACTTTGTATAAACTCAACTATAAAGCACCTAAGTGTTGTTTATACAGGTGTAGTCTAAGGTTAATTTCTCATTGCTTTAGCATTTAAATTTGAATGTTGATTTTGAAAAAGATTTCCTATAAGTAATGCAATGATTAGGATAGATAGCCTAAACAAACGCAAATATATCCTGGCTTGTCCAAGGAAAAATGAACAAGGAGGGGACGAACTTTGCCTGGTAGTTCCTCTACCATAGTAAACGCCCCATACGCTTTAGTGGTTGTTAAATTAAGATTAAAACAATTGTTGGTAATTTATTTCATGTGATATAAAAATATTGTACCTCAAGGGTTTAAAACATTTCCCTCTCATGAAAATGTAAACAGTATTGGAAAAAATAAAAAAAATAGATTAAAGAGCTTAACAGAGTTCTGAGAATCCATCTTTTGTCCAGCAATTCAAATGACAGATTTATTATATAAGCCAGCACAGGCACCAGGCAATGAAAGTTCACCCAACAAAAAATGTGGATTTTTTCCATTTACAAATAGTTGTATTCAATTGAACAAATATGTATTTGAGAGAAATGAATTAGGATCAATCGTTTCATAGGTTTGGTTACATATTATTACATCATTCGCCTTCACTTTTTTTAATGAATACATACATTGCATAAAAAAGCAAAAAAAGCATGTTTAACTTATCTAATCTAAAAAAGGTATAGGTCATTTTAATATCCTGTTGGAAGAAAAGCTTACAATTCTTTTACTCGTAGGCTATACTGTCTGTATGACATATGGTTTTTAACAATATCCAAGTAATTAGTTAATTAAAAAACTATAGTTCGGCCGCTTAGAAAACGACCTTCGCGCTAATGCTAAACCAATGCTGGAGGAGGTCGCTTTCTAAGCGGCCGAACTATAGTTATGATTATTTCGCTAGAAAGTTGTTAATTATGAGGATAAAGTCTACATTTCACACCTTCTGGTAATTTACCAGATTTTTTTTTTTTGCTGTAAAAAGTGCACAGCTTATAAAACTTAAATCATAAATTTTATTATAACTGAGTGTGATATGTTTTCACTTAAATCAGCCATAAAATGTAATGCATTGATTTCTGAAAGAATAGTAGAATATTCTAGATGAAAAAATATTAAAATTAGTCCATATTGTGCATACAAAATAAACTCGCTACACACATATTTATACAACAGATAGTGGTTTTGTCATAATAGGACATCAAAATAAAAAAGTATAATAGTTAAGCACGTTTCCAAAAAAAAAATACATGATACATATTTCACATGAACAAAACCACTGTAGAAACTATGTTAACATACTTTACACCAACAACATTTCAGAATAAAGAAGCAAAATAACCCTTAAACACACATCCTTATGTTACTTTCTCACACTACTTAAACCCTTTAAGATAGTAAGCTCTAACAGACCCTGGGCCATTGGGTCCTATCTACAGAAAACAGGAAAACATACATCAAATAATATTTTAAATTATGTACGTATGTGATTTTTCTTGAACAACAATGTATTCATATATCGTAACGAAATTCTAACGGTATGTTTGTGAAATACTGTATAAAAAATACAGTAAAAGAGTTGTATTAGATTATTTGGTAGTGTCCATTATAATTTAATGAATCAATAGAATCTTTTGAATTGTCTTAACATTGAAGGGTCTATACAATAGCATGGAAATACTATTTTCTTTTTTGATAATATCATTACTATCGTTTTACTAGTTTTACGTCAATATAATATCATCTATATCCTTTTAGTTATAACAGTTTCATTATATCATTTTAGTTAAAACATAATAGCAAACTAATTTTTAGTTTGATGTGTTTTCCACTTAGTTGAACGTTCATACTAAAAAGTGTATATTCGTTTGGTTTGGGGTAATACATTACACAAAAAACGTAGTCTTTACAAAATTGATTTAAAATCATACACAAATAACCATAATCATTGGACATTTATTGAGTGAACTGGAGTCTCGACAAAGTTTAGTTTGACAAATGGTGTACTGATTCTCGTGGCTTTAGAAACTTCCTATGTTAACAATATTGTAAACTCTACAAACAATGTTAATGTGAATATCATACAACTTTCTTTAAATATTATCTTCTAATACAAGAATCCAGAGCTTAACACACCGTTGCCATGCCGTTAAATATTTAAACACAATGATAATACATTTTCCTGCTTAAGTGGTACTGGTTCATTAAATATTATTTTTTGCATGCAATCATGGATATTACAGAGAAGTGTTTAATACATTCAGAGGCATTAAACGCCACTTTCGTATTATACCAGCCAATAATGTTTTTTGTCGATGTTTTATAATAGATTAAAAAGATTAACCACGAAACTTTTTTTATTGTAAAACATCGTATTGTATTTGTAATATTCCAATAATTATATATTATTTATTCTAAGATATACTGCATTTTAATTGAAAATTACATAAATATTTTATTTTTAAGACTTTGTTTCAAGTTTTTACATAATTAAAAGTCCGAAGCCTTCTCATTATTAGACCTAACCTATTGACCTGTCCAATTCCTGCCCTGGACTACGGACGGAAACTTCAAGTATTACAAGTAAGTAAGTATAGGCCAAGCAGCTTTTTCAAAACTCTCTTAATAAAATACTGTCCATGGAAAATAACTCAAATCTCTTTCGTCTATCTATTTTTTTAATCGGATGACGGATAATATTCATACGGTTTCCGTGAATAAAAATGAAAATCAATTGGTAAGAAATAAAAGAAGAAGGATAAAATATTATACTCAAACTGAAAGTTTTCAATATCAGTCAAGTTTTCATGACCAGTTTTTACATTTTACGAAAACTTTTCACTATATCAAAAACTTGATATATTAGTGCATATTAAATAAAAGATTTTGTATCCCAGGTTAGAACTCTATTTAAGAATAAAATCACGTGTAAGCTGAAATAGGATTTGATGAATTTTATATACAAATAATTTTAAAAATCAGTCCTTTTTCAAATTTATTAACATTTTAGATTGCATTCTGTTTAATTTATAGTCGAACAAAAAGGCTTGCAAGAATTTAATATGTTTTTTGTTTGGTTTGGGTAAGAATATGACCAAAGCAAAATAGAAATAAGAATCGGGTTATTTAAGTTTTTAGCATTAGTTTGAGAAATATTGTAGTAAAATTATGTAAAAAAACTATCCAATGGCTCACCCTCATCCTCTCATACGCACTAGTATCTCTGTTTATCTTTACTTAAAACTAAGAGAATTATAACAGTGTTGAATATTAAATTATCTTATTAAAACTAGTTCTAAACCTTAAACGTTATCAAATTCCAGCCATTATTTAAACCCCTATTTTGGCCAAATCCATAAACACTTCACTCTGCGAAAATCCCATTTAAAAAATGTATGTATTTTTTATGTCAGGAAAACCATTTGTCTGCTTGACTTATTTAATGGAATAGACCAAAGAAATGTAAATCGACATTTAAATATTTTTCCATAATATGCTATAAACTTATAGAACCAACTGTTAAATCAATATATAAAATAATTTTCTAACTTAACTCAACCATATCTCGTAAGATGCAGTTTACAAACTGCATTCAAACAAGCTTCACAAGACATGTAAACTTCACAAGCTGAGCTAACAATATTATACATTTAATAGGAAACGTTAACGTGCTGTAGATAATGTTTTAGTTTGACAGTCTACAGTCTACATATTCTGCTTCGATGCAAATAACGTTAGAAACTTGGCGGAGCGTGTAAACAATATTGTTAATTCCACAAACACTGTTAGTATTTAAATTCTACATCGTGCTTGCTAGGCGAAATTACCGTGTTTATAACAAGAATCAATATAAAAACATGTAACTGTATTACATATTGGTATGTAATTGGCTTAATGACTTTGTTTCGACTCTTTGCACAAATATAAGTCCGAAGCATTCTCATAGGCCAAGCAAGCTTTTTCAAAACTCTCTTAGTAAAATACTGTCCACGGAAAGGACTCAAATCACTTTTGTCTATCTATTTGCGTAATCGGTGGTATGTAATTGGTGTTACTATATTACAATAAATATTTTTGAATACTAAATTAATACAATATAAACAATTACACCACTACATTCCATGTTATATTGTGGTTTTTATCATTGCTTTGAAATTGAGATTTTAAAAGGTTTTCCCTGTGAAAATCAATCATCTGATTTTCACAAATGCATCTAAAAAATATATTGATTAAAATTTCGTATGTGATGATCATTTCTAAAAAAAAGTGTACAACCCCAAAGCCTTAAAAAATTACGGTGCAAAGGTTATTGCAGTTTTTCTTATTTTACGTTTAATTATAGTTACTCCTGTCCATTATAAGGGGTTTTATCAAGCTATTGGGAACAAGTATGTGCCAGTTTGTTAAACATGATTTTAATAATGTAACATCTGAAAATTCTGCATAAATGTTGTGACGGTTCTGGGCTAAGGAAACACCTTATAGCAAGAGGTGTAATAGTCCAGTCAACGAAGCTGAATGAGTGGGAAAAAATGGTGTAGTCCCGGATTTCTGTACAGTTGTAGGGGATACCCTCCTGAACAACATACTAAAAGTCCTGACTGATGGGGTGTGTGCTATGGGTGAGAGGGGGGTGTAAATGCACAAATTTTCGGTTTTCTGTAAATATCTCGAAAACGGTGCCCTCTATAACACAGTAATGTTGAGTCGATAGAAAATTCCTAATTCCCTTGCAGTTAGTCTGTTATGACGTCAGTCACAGTAATCTAAATTGTAAGAAATATCAATTGTTTTAAAATAATAATTATATATTTTTTTATTGATTAGTAATGAACAAAAGTGATATAATACAATAGTAAACTATGAATACCTTGGGTTAAAAATGACCTGAATAAATGGCTATTTCAAGTTTTAATGGATTGCTCTTTCCTCTTGCCCATCTCCATTTCCCTGGAACATAATGCTGCTAAACAATAATTCCATTAAACATAGTTTGTGAGAGACAACGTTAATTTAGGATGCTTTTAGTAAAACAACGTTAAAACTACGTCATTGCTGTATAGGAAATGCAACTGGTTTTAAATATTTTTGTTGAATTATTTGACCACTTGTATGGATTAAAAATAAACCCTCCACAGCAAACCTACAGACTAAGCAAATTGACATTTGCCTGTCTAAATACTTATTTAAAAAAAACTCCTTAAAATTGATGTATTGACCCCTACTTAAATTACATTAGTTAAAAAAGTACTTGGGTTGCTACAATTCAATTTGATATTTTAAAAAATCTATCTTTTCAAGCATCAAACAACATTTACATTATGAGATAGTAAATATCTCTTGTTTAGGCTTGCTTTCCAGCACGAAATTAAATTGGCCTCCTAGCATAATCAGAGTTAATCGTAGCCACCGACTAACTTAAAAACATAGTAGTTTGACTAAAAATGATTTATACTCCCTAGAGAGTAAAAGGTGATACTTTAGACCCGCAACACATGCATTAAAAACGACAGTTTTTGCTACAGTATAACGAAAACAATGTTAACTTATATCAAATGAAATAGGGCATAGTTGAATTTTGTTTTGAAATTGATGATGGATTTGTAACTATTTTATACGATGTACTTGAAGAACCATTTTTCTCACCCCATCCTTAAAGCACGGGTATAGCGGATACTATCTAATATATGATTCTGCGATCTCGCAATAAGACTCTTGTGTGCTCACCTATGGATATGTGAAAAACTTAATTATTTCATGATATAAATGTTTTGTTTGGATAGATCATTCCAAATTTTTTACATCCTTACAGTACTAAAATGAACACAACAACAACAACTTTAACAATTTTAAAATTAAATTATAGAATATACAACAACAACCTAAGCACTCCATCGCTAAGGATAAACAAGGTTTTCGCACGAGTGTTTGGATGATAAATTGTTTCGTTGAACTTTCTTCTAGATAACCGTCTCAAACTGAGTTCACCCTGATATATTGTGGCGTCTTTCGTTTAGAAACACTTTAAGTCAAAAAGTTATTTTGAGATGAAATATAACAGTATTGCGTCTTTAAAAAGTGTTACATTTCTTTAAGTTAATTTGATTCTTGAGGTTTGTTTTTGATTTCTTATAACATACTCTAAAACTACAAGTTCCGCCTTTTCCTCTGATAACCTGTTATTACTATTTTTAGATTAATTTCAATCACAAGTATAGAGCAGTATTTGCTTTTAATTGGCTGTAAATGTAATAACCTTGAATGAATAGGCCCACACATTGCAATTCAGTCCTAAGCCTTTTGATGTTGAATCTAAATTTATGACTGCCATCCTTGAACTCTAACCAAATTACCTACTTTCTAAATTGCTCAGCTTACAGCATTGTAAATTGAGTTAAGTCTTAACTAATTGTAACACAAACCTTTGTAGCTGGCCAATTATCGTTTTACGACAAGTTGAAAGTCAATTTATTCTATAGTAAATTTGCTAGTATGGCCCAGAGATCGTATTTTCGTGAGAAACTATTATTACATAATCTTTTCCTCTCAAGCTATTTCTCAAATTATACTATCCAATTAATCGTAATAATACTCTGATTACTCTATGGTTTAAGCCGTACACCTTATTCAGCAATAACTGACAAAGAAAAAAAAATAAGAACAAATGTTCTTAACATTAACATTATAAATAATACAATACTGTATCACATTTTTCTTTCGTATGTGTTTAATAAATCTTAAGTATTAACAATGGTGAGAAAAACTATTTTTGCCAAACGTGAATAAGTTTTACGGTTGTTAACTAAGTTGGATAGACCACAATTGTTTCAAAGAGCATATCTACCAACGCTGCTTTATCCAATAAGCCGGGCGAAAAACAGACTAGCAAATACAGCAATCAGTCAAAGTATGTGTAATGGAAACACTATATGCTTTTTCATAATCTTTTTTTGTCAAAAAATCATCAGAACACAACAATAACAAATTTGTAGTCTCTGACTAACCCTATTTTTGTGCTAAGAGCTAGGCACGAGCCTGGGATAGCTTTTCACATTGCTTCAGGCTAGACCAAGGGGTTGCGGCATTATAACTTGGATAAATTCCATTAGTGATTGGCGGGATTTGAACTCGGGATCTCAGGGACTATGTCCTGCGCTCTAACCACTAGCTCGCTCTCCCATATAACACTATTAGATTTTATTGAACAATAACTATGCCTCGACATATGTCTACAACAAGAGTGATTGACATACAATGACTGACTTTAAAATAAACAAAAACCTGGCATTTGATTCGGTTATTATTCTGTGATTTAAGTGAAGATGAATCGACAGAATGTCAAAAGCGGAAATTGACTGACTTGTTGTGACGTCAGCAATATCCTTTAGATGGGTGATTTATTTGGGGCTATTCATAGCCATAACTGTTTTGTTATAGGTTAAAACAAGGTTATATGTTTACTTGTATAATTTTTACTGTTATAGTACAAAATGTTGTCTAGAACGACCACAAGTAAATATTAAATTTAATTGATTTTTTATAAAGAATATATGTATACAATTTGTATACGATACACATAAAATATATGTAAAACACATTAAATATGTGTGTGTATATATATATATATATATATATATATATATACATAAAATATTCGTAAGAATAAATGTATACAAAAAATAATCACATAAAAAAATTACCTGTATAAAAATTTTGATGAACAGTGTTTTTGGCCACTGAAGACTTAAAACGAAAACACAAATCGGTCCCGGGTTTAGGTCTTACCAAGATACCTACAGTAATAGCTACTTCCCTTAGGGAGATTCAATAAAATGTAATAAGTAATAAGATTTTTCTTGGGAATATTTAAAAAATGAGTATTTTCTTACTTCCTGACAGAAATTTATTGATAATTTCAATTTTGTGCAATAAGTACCACAATGCAACAATATTTTACAAAACATTAAAGTATAATTCATTACCTAAACACTTGTAGGTTTGAACATTACACCAACAGAACAAAGGATAAAGTTGGTTGGAACTTTTCGGTCACACCGCAGGCTTGGGAACTTCTACAACACTTAGTAAGTCTATTATGTTTGTGTGATAGCAGTTGATTATAGTGTGTGGTATTATAATGAAAATATTCCATAATTAATGAGGAATTGTCTAATAACCAGTGTAAGGTATATATTGTTTTAAATCCTAGCCAATAAAAGTAACTTATTTCTTATTTTCTTACATGTATATAATACTAAACACGCTAGAGAGATACCAATAACTATAAACCAGTACATTATTAAAGTATAATTTGTTATATTTTTATTTTAAGCAACGTCATAGGGCTGCAGTTATTAAACCATGTTCAAAAATGCACAACACAAATCGTAACCTATCATGTAATTTGAAAAAGAGTATGGCGAAGTTTTGATCAGATTTGCTGTGAAATACAATTAATTACTTAATGTAGCAAACTGTAGCATGTGTAGCATGTACGTTGCCTTTATTTTTCAAAGTGTAAATTAACCTCCCACTTCATTTTAATAGTGATTTAATAGAATCCAACTTTTCAGAGTAGGTCATACTTTAGTTGACAATTTGAAGCAACAATTTTTCAATTTCCAGTCTCGTCAATGCAAAACTTGTAATTGTGTATATAATAGGTTACGCACCTTATTCCGTCTTGGTATATAGACGGAACAAGGTACGTAACCTATTATATATTCGAATATCAGTCTTGGTGGCAAAGATGTTTAAATTGTAATTGTGACCAAAACCATATTCAAAAACTCCAATGGAAGCCCCAAATTCTCCTTAGTCTATGCCCCAACGATCCTTTACTTAGTAAATCAGTTATTAAGTGAATGTCCTGGTTAGGGACAAATTCTCCTTATTTCCTGGTAACAAATACTGAAATCATTGCTTTTGAAAAATTCAATATTAAATGTAAACAAACAAAGTAAATCAAACATACCCAAATTAACAAATCTAGACCAACCTAAAACTTCATGATATTCAGGTTACTAAACGGGTGCGATCTAAATTTAAAGTATTTGGTGTTTCTTAAATTTAGACATTTATGCCTTATTCTCCAAGGTCTTAAAAAATATTGAATGAACTATGATACTTAAGGAGGAAATGGCTGAATAAAAAGTCTCTCTGAAATAAAGATCTAAAATATATAAAATATTATCTAGACTCTTCTAAACGGTATACTGAATACTTGATATCCACACCAATAAGGCTTTGACTATTTCAGCAGATCAATGTAGTTGAGCCACATCAGCCATTCAAACAACGTTTTAAAGTTGGTTGAAGAGACTAGAGTTGATACAGCTTTATGTCCAGGCACTGATTTAAATTGGGGTTGGTTGAAATAAGTATAAACGTGTCAGGAATTTTGCTGCTTCATCATACTCATTTATACGTGTGTAAAATGAAATAAAATTAGTTTCTGTATTACATTTTTACGGAAGGTATTAACAGTCTAAATTTCGTGCATTACAAAAAATGTCAATTACAAAAACTTGGATATAAAAAAGTAACATACATGTATATATTGTATGTATACATGTATATACATATTTATGACTGTCATGTATTTGTGTATGCATTAAAGATATTCTTTTATGTGATAAAATTTAATGTAAAGTATGGTTTGCAAAAGATTGAAAAAGTAATATATGTATGTTGGCAAAAGTATATGCATCATTTAATTAACCAGATAAATTAAAGCTGTATTTTAGTACACTATTAGAATTCTAACACAAAACACGGTAAGAAACTAGGTCTAATTAGTTCCAAGTTTGTTGTGCTTATCTGTGATTTTATGTAGAAATACCTAATATTTATGGTACTTTCTAAAATAAGCATTGGATTAAACTAGTACACTGTGTTAATTTAATTCACCGTAACCAGCTAAAATATTATACGCGTTTGATTGATATAACAATGTTTCTTAATGTTAATAGATGTGTGTAACAGGATAATTTTTAAAGAATCCTGAAGCTTAAAGTTTAATTTTCTAGTCAAATACGTGTAATATGAATTTAACTCAGCTCCTTGCTATTTATACTTTAAATATATGAAAAGTAAATAAAGATACGTCTTATAACACTTAAAACATATATTTACGCTTATACTGTTACTCACAAGACGGTAAATATATACAAAAGATGCAAAATATATATATCAATAAGATATATATCAATAGGCGAATGTCGCCTATTGGGTCTGATGATGATTGGAGTGTCAAATCGAAATCGATCACCACTTACCATCTTTTGTATATATTTACCGTCTTGTGAGTAACAGTATATTCAAATATATGTCAAATTGCTGATATATGTACAATAATTGTACATTATGTTGATAATGGAAATGCTCAATTGCGTATGTACAAAGCTTAAACTATTTTTGATCATCTCACTTTGGAAAAAAAAGTGGTCCTAACATTTCACATAAAAAAAATGTATTTGTAGTATAAGAAAAGCAAAGAAGTAAATTACATTAAATTATTATAAATATGGAAACGGTTTATATAAAAATACCATAAATAAAGAAATCTTAGTATTATTTTTTATTATTATTATTGGTAAATATCCAATGATAATCCATGTATGTAATAATTAAAAGTATTAATGGCTAGATTGGTTATATGCACACCATTTCGATGTGTTAATGTGTACATTAGCTTATGGCAGTTCTCTAATTAGGCAAGTAATTAAACTAATATTCCGTGCTTTCGTGTCGCAGTAACATTATACAGGAAATTTCATTCAGGAAATTAGATACCGTGTTAAAATCAAATTAGTTCAACAGCTTATTTATTTTATTTGAAAATTCGTATGACTTAATATCGTCGATAAACCCATAGGACAAGTAGGTTTTTTTTTATATAAGATATCAGATATTTAGAAAAGTGATGACTCTCTAACTTCTTAAACTGTTTTATAGAGAATTCCTTTTGACAACGAATGACACTGTATTTCAGAAAAACCAAACACAAAACAGTAGTCGTTTTTGCCATGAGTTATAAATAAAGTGACATCCTCATTTAATAATATTTTGATCATAAAAATAAAAAAATGTTCTTTGGAATTTGTTATTCAGCACGCCTATCGAAGATAAATATACACAACTAAGATAGAAGGAAAGAGCTTAATATATAAAATAATTGAACATTTTCAGTCAGTAAATCTAACAAAACTAGTAGAACCAATATCAGCTTTTAATAAAAAAAGTTATAATGGATGGATAAAACGATGATGATTTCATGACAACTTGATGACATTTTATATAGGCCTAAGCTTTTCTTTAAATAACCTCATAAATAGAACAATTGGTTTGATACTAGTTTATTATAGGGTATAAAAATATTTACATTTAATGGCTTTTAGTTATCATTCAGTTCCGGGAAATACACCATAAACCACTTAAAGGAGTTTTATAACTCTCATTGTTTGCCTAAATAGCCTAATTTTTATTGATAAATAATTACCACTTTTTATTCATGGCTACGGTTTATCTGTTACATAAACTCAAAACTCATCAATCTATATTGTCTAACCATGTTCATCGATGAATAAACTACATCATAATAGGGGAAGTAGGGTATTTTCTATAAGAATAAATACTTGTACTTACTTTAACCTAGCCTAAAATTTTAATAAGCTGCGGTTTAATTTACGAAATGAATAGGTTAACATAACTTCAAATGGTTTCTCGTCGGTTTGAGGGGTTTTGTTGTCAAAGGTTATTTAAATCACAGTCTATTTGTACCATAACACATCTGGTTTACATAGGTACTAGTGGCTTGTAGGGACATAAGTCCCTAAAAAGCTCAAATGTAAAACAACTTTTTGCAATACCTGCATTTAAACAAACTCAGAATAACATTATCTATGTGTCAGAATAGGCATCCCTACACCATATCTTTTGTGTAAAAACCAGTTTGTTGTTCTTCTTTGTTTGCTTTTGTTGATGTCATTTTCAATAAATAATTTGAATCACTCCAGTGGTTTCATGAAAAGGCACCAAACATAGCATTGTTTGTGAATAAATACTGGTTTACTAAGGTAGCTTTGGTCTTGTGGTTAATGAGGATAAATAAAAGCTTCCCTGTTTGGAATTTTAAAAATTCATTGGAGGTTCGCCTTCAGATGAATTGAAGACGCCTGCAATTTCATCTGCAGTAGGCTTATTATACCTACGACGATCCATATTTATCCTGTCTACAAACCTAAGTTCTAATTCACTGTCACCTTCTACAACCATTTCTTCCGAAGCTCTTTTGTAAATTTGTGCAAATGGATTTTCTAATAGAATTTCAGCTAGTTTTGACAATATTTCAGGTTTTAAGTCACTATTTTCTCGACGCCTTTGACGAATTTCTGTTGCTGTTGATGTGTCAATAATGTACAATTGGCCATACACGGGGTCTTCATCATGTTGAGGCAGCAAATCTGAGATTGAACGATAAATCTGTCCTTGAATTTTGAAACAGTATGGTCCTTTTCCTGGAATATCTTTCTTACTGGCTGAAAAATAAACAAAAGCCATCGCACTGTTGCATTGTCGAATGAATTTATACAGTTGTGGGCTCTCTTCAAACAAACTTTTAAGTTCTACATTAGTTTTTGACTGAGGAAGGTTAATAAGTCCGTTATGGCAACATGTCATAAAATGATTATTCGTTAGTTCTTCTCTAAAATGAAGAGCACTACATTGAATGCACTCTTGGTCCAATAATCCTGCATCATGGATCTTTACATTTCTCTCGCTACCATGGGTCTCCTAAAAAGGGGTTGTAACATATCTTGATTAAGTTCGTCATTATCTACTCTTGCTCTCCTACGCGCACTGTCATTCCTATGAACAGTTCCCCTCCTTTGTGGTATTCCCCTGGCGTTCATATTAATTACAGTACTTATAATGAAAAGAATATATATCCAGCAGCCTACATACCAAAACATCTTGAATCCCTGGTGATTTTATAAAAGTATGATCGAATATGATTACTCTACGTTGTATATTCACTGCACTAAAAAAATTTACTTACGAAGGAATGCAAATACACCATTTTAGAACCAATAACATTTATAGGTTATTTTAGTTGTATATATTCACACAACCTTAACCTTAAAATGTGTAGAAATATAAAGAAAACAACATAATTTAAAATAAACTTGAACATATGATTTAAAAATAAAAACAAAACAGAAGTTAGATTTAATTTCGACTCTTTGATTATTTATACAGAATATTTATTCTATGTCGTTTATTCCTTTAACACGACAATAACGTAAAAGCATGAAAAAATGAAACTTGAGTATATGATTTAAATATAAACAAAGAATGCAGACGTTTTTCCGACTAATCTTCAATATTTCAGTTTTATTATAGTATACATTTCATAGTTGACTGGCTAAAAGTTCTAAGTGAAGGTTGAATCCGCAAAAATGACGTTACTACTATAAAACCTTTATTTTTCTAAACATTCTCTTGTAAGTTAAATGAACGATATACAGAATAATCAAACAGAATAGATTCTAAAAGGTGGTTTTACTGAACGATTGCATTTAAAAATTTTAAATTTCACGACAAAACATGATGCAAGAAAATATTGTATTTTTTTGTTTTTACAACATAACTGACTCCCTTTTGGCTTTAAAAGTATAATCAATTGTACCCACTAAAACTTCTTAGTTCTGGAAAACATAGTTTACCTTTAGGAGAAACATTATTGGCCTAAGAGACCAATAAGTTTTCATTTTCCATAGAAGACGTCAGGGAACATATCTTATCTATGAGAAAAGTAATATTACTTTTAATACGGGCCATTTATATTCACATTATTTTTGTTCAACTATGATATTGCATATATTTTTTTATTATATCCAATGAGATACAGATTTAACTAAATGGCCATTAAGGACTGATAGATAAAAGTGCATATTAGGCCTATTGTAAAACATGTCCGGTGCATTGTATGAGTTTGTTAGTGACTGTTTATTTCAAAGTGGAAATGACAATCGACACCTTAGACCACAATAATATGTGTTTATACTGCATTAAATATAGTCTTCACATTTATCAGCTGAGACATGCTACTGACATCAGTTGCCACAAACATTTAACTTTATACATGCAATTAATTTTATCAAAGTCCTTAGAAAAGTTCGTTAAAATAAATAAATAAAAGAAAATTATCAAACGTTACTAAATACCTAGGTTTGGCCCTTCTCACTACATGTCTGTGAAATACAATGACATTTTCTGGTTACTAAATATTTTATACAGTTTTTCCAAACCTTAATGATGTTGCATTACAGCTTGCAACTTAACCCTACAATGTACACCAACAACAATGAGCAAAAGGCACCTGTACATATTTAGGACGAATGTTCTACAAATATAACGTATGCACTACCCATGCTTTGTGTAACAATTAACTTTGTGAAGTTAAATTCGTGTCTTTGTGGAATATGTAATATTGGAGCTCTATTGCACATGAAACTACACCTGGAAATTTGGAATAGAATTTGATAACACAGCTTCATGCTCACAATAGCACAGCATTTATCAACATGTTTCCACCTTTGAAATGTGTTTTAGATTTTTAAATATCTTTGGTAAATATAATTGCCAAGTAATTACATATTGGTTCAGTTAATACCATGATTGTAAAAAGTCTATAACTTTGTTGGATTTTTGATAGGGCTATATTTACAAAATATTTTTAAGGTGTGTGTAAAGATTTATTTAAATCATTAGTGTTTGTAAAAGAAAATTTAGTATTTAAAAGAATTTTTTTTACATTTGCTATATTAACTTTTAGAGGTAATTTGAAGGTATATAACGCCATAATAAGCATTATCGAGGGTTAGTGAACACATATCCTTATGAACAAGGCCCAACTTTGTATAAACACAACTGTAAGGCAATAGTGTCGTTTATACAAGTGTACCATTGCATTAATATCTCATGCAACGTTGACAATAAACATGAAACAAAAACAAACACATATAGTCATGTAAACAAAGAATTTTCGTATATAATAAATAATTATTTGCTAATTTAATAGAGATAATTCAAATAAAATCGATAATTTAAAGGTGGTTTAATAATCTGTATTACAACATGAAATTGATAACACCTTAATGTAATAAATATTAAATTATATACATAAAGATAAATCATTCAATTGTCTCGTTTTGAAAATTCATTATAAACTGGTATTAAATTAATTTTCCGAAGGTTATATAATTACTTAATAGTTTCTTTAGCCTTAATTTTTATTTGAGTTTTTAATGAAACTGTTCAGATAAAATAGTGAACACGTTATTAAAAAAACATAAATTAAGTTTCGGTTTTTATTTTTAAAACACGATTATTTGTTATAGTTTTTATTTGATAGCACAATAGTAAATTATAAATTAAAAATATATACAGCTGTTTCTTACATGAAGTATAAAATTCAACTATCTAACAAACCTTGTACAATGGTTTCATTCAGATATTTACTAAGAGTGTCACATCTACGTCAACCAGTACCACTTAAAGGATCATAGATTGCAGTATATTTTAAGTTTTCAAATTATGTCACAGATATCCAAACGTATAAGCGACTAAAATGAAATGAAATGAAAAAGGGGTTATTTATACAGGCAAAGTTAGGGCCACATGGTCCTCTCCTACACTTAACCTGTGGATTCAAATCTTAACATATACAATACTTTATAACATATCCTACAATCTATTTACAATTTATTGTAAAAAGCCAATACATTTGTAAGACATAGAATACTAACTAAGCCCATTACGTGTGACAGTTCCTTTACAATCTAGACAATTTACTGCTACAAACGTAATTACATTATTTTGTATTAATTAAAAATGTTTATTTTATCACTTTGTTCGGTTTTGCATAATAAATGTTCCAAAACAGATTTACTCGTATTTTGAATTTTTTCAGAATTAATGCTTATAACAAAAACTATGTAATACCCCCACCACAGGAAACCTGGAGACCAAGGGCATTTCCATGTCCTGGCTTGAATTGCACTAAATTATTTCCTTTGATTGTATTTTGTATTTCCTATTTAATTAACATTATTTTTTATGAGTGCTTCAGTTGTAATGTTTTGAAAAGGAAGTCATAAAATATTTTACAATACCGTAAAAATTCAATCGCTTGTGACAAACAAGACTTTCATTTTCACACAAGTGTTTGTATGATAAATTGTTTCGTTGAACCTTCATCTTGATAACCGTCTCAAAGTGACTTACTGATATATTGTTGGGGCTTCTCGTTTTGAAACACTTTAAGAGATAAACGTATTTATAATTTAATACAACAAATATATTTCTGTAATAGATGATTAATAATTGCTATTGATGAGTACGAAATTAGTTGTTTTGTGACAGTTTTACTGTGTGTTATAATGTGAACCTAATCAATTATCGAATCAAGTTAGGGAGTCATACTATTTTTAACGCATCCTTCCCTTCAAAAATAAGAAATATTTTTTAAAACAAAAAATATTTCTGATATTTTATTTAAATCAATCCCAATTCAATGTAGCGCGTCAATGTAAACGGTGTAAGCTGTATTGAAGCATGTAAATAAAATAAAATAAAATAACAAAGGTGAATCTGAATTTAATTGACTGTATGTGTTATAAGTCCCTCATTGAATTCTCTGAACAGTTCCCTCTAAAGCAGTTCGTTACTAAATCTGAATTTATGGCTGTGATCTTTGTGTTTTACCGCCAGCCAAATGAGTTTTAAAATTGCTACAGCTTTATAAGCTGAGTTTATTAGTAACTAATTGCAAAAAGCGCACTCGTACCCTGGCAATTGCAGTTTTACGAGAAGTTTATTTTTAACATGAGTTTTAAACAATATTTTTTTTGTCTGATCCAGAAACTATAGGCAACATATGTTTAATAAGCAATATTTCTATTTTAGGTACTTTTTTCATTCAGCATTAAGAAATTAACTGCCGTGTGGTAATGGATTTGGTGTTACGAGTCTGCAAAAACTTAAAAGTAACTTTTTAAGTTAGAAATTTTTTATGTATGCATTTATTAACCTTTTTCAGAGCAATTGCTGGCCTTGCAAATAATATTTATATTACTTGAAAATATACGATCTGTGGTCAAAATGTGATACGTATCCATTTCTTCACAAATAAATCTATAAAACTTCGCAAAACAAAATTAACCAATAGTATCCTTTACTTTAAAAAGTCATTTAAACAATTTAAAAGAAATATAGATATATGAAGATACGAACTATGTTTATTTTTTTTTTCTTAAGAGTAATCGGTTCGAAATATCTCTTCTATTAAAATGTAAAACTTTCATAATCGACTAGAATCGACGAGAAGATCATAAATAAATTAAAATGTTCTTCGGTCCATAGTACTCTTGTGTATTATAAAATCCTATCATGAATTTCATTTTCTTCATGGTATTCAGCGAACGTTAAATTTTGTGTCCGTTCTTGAAATATTTTCCCTTAAACTTTTCTTTAATCTTTATTTCCGACTACAGTATGCAAAATAAAAAATATTTTGACTAATTCGTATGTATTCTGTAATTTACATTAATCAACACTTAATACACACACTTAAAGATTCAATTTTTATTTTCATTAATAAAGTCAAGATAATTTTTCAGAGTTTCAAACACGGAAATGGACAGACTTGTTGTGACGTTCACGATATCCTGGAGACGAATGCGTTATTTTAGGACAGCTTTTCACAGCCATTACTTCCAATCATTTTATTACATTAGAATTACAATTAAATATTAAGTGTTAGAAGCTTTAATTCAGATTTGAATAGTAGCCTAACATTGGAATACAGTTCGTGGCATTATAGTGACTCTGAAAATCCTTTGGGGAGCATTAATTAGTTTTTACTCTGCCAAATATAGTCTAAAAGCCTACTACATAAAAATGCTACCAAACCAAGTTTACGGTTCAGGGTAGGACTAACATAAGCTGAACTTTAAAATCAGCTTAATCCAACCGAGGAAATGTTTTGAGCATAATGGATTATGATTAATATTTTCCTTACTAAGAAACTGATCCATCTAAGGGCATTAGAGTAATGCTACTCAACTAATTATAATCCAACTAGTTGTTGCCACTTGAGGATAAGAGCATTGTGGTTAAATAAGCTGACTCTGTCTCATAGTTTATCAACCTCTTGGAATAAGTTTTTAAGGACTTGTAAACCTAGTGAGTATTGAAAATTATACTATTCTTAGACCATTTTGTTAAAAATAAATCTAAAATCTGTATTTCAGGTTAAACATTTACCTTTTTTGTTGAACATAGCGTCCTTATAATCGTTGATATGTAGTTAAATAAAAGAAACTGAAGGAGAAAAGAATGTTAAATAATATTATCAAACCAAAGGTATGAAAAGCTAACAAGTATAAGACTTATTTGTGCCCCATTTGTTTAATATAACAATGTCCATACGTATTTGTTTAAGGTTGATTCCTCTTAAATGGTTGTGTCATACATCGTTTTACTATAGTTCTCTAGGATATATCCAAACCGATTCCCTATTTTATCTTCGTTTTCCCATTCGATAATACTGCAATGAACCCTGAATAAGTGCCAAAGAAATGACTGTATGTATTTTCCAAGAGATCTTTCGACTTTGCGAGTATGAACACAAAAGAAACCTCAACAAAGAGGTCTGAAATCCTCCAACACCTTAGCTGTGCTAAACTCATTAGGCAAGATTCTCTTTTTTATATTTATGCATGTATAAATAGATCCATAGATAGCTTAATAACCAAGGTCATAGTTCTCAATACTTATTCATAAAAAATATAGATGAAACGTAAATAATACTGAAATTATTTCTTAACAGAATTCACATTGTGTGTGCACGTGCTTCTACTTGAACCCTATGTTACAATTTCTTATGACATTTATTTTATGATATTTTGATCAAATAACAGAAGAAAAATTGCAAATCCTCTGGAAATTACAAGTACAACTGGTGTACAAATAGTAGTCTATACAATCGTGGAAGGCTATTTACACGAGTCTCGTACAGCACTATGACCGTTTTTTATTACTTTAAATCACTACTCATAATTTCTAAGATAGGTTATGTTTTGTTTATAACCTTTAATTGCCACTGATTGTGATGTAATGACTTATTGTCCCAAACATTCACTCATTGTATAATCAAATTTAATTAATTTTAACAGCTGATAAGTATTGCAGTTTTACTTCTTTTCTCTCAACACTTTAACCTCATTGGTCCAGACTTGTACTGTAAAGTAAGTAAACAATACTGTAAATTGAATATTTTCAATTCTAAGAACTGAATTGAAAAGGCTAGTTTAAACAAATGGTCGTAGGTCAAAATATTTACATCTAAGTATAGTAGTTTCAGTTATGTGAGAGCAATCTTCTACTTTACAAAAGTATGACAAATGACTAAACAATCTTTTAAGAACTTACTATTTTACTTCTCTGGTCTCCAGTTAAAGGGTTTACAACACTCAGGGGGCAAGTTAGAAGACACGGAACATAAAACTGTCAGATAAATCTGCTGAAACTATTGTAGTTTTTACTGGAGTTAGTTTGCTCTATGAACAACTAGTTGTTTATGTTGGATAAGGTTATAACATCTTCAGAATCGTGTATACGTATATCTGAATATACTTTTTACTTTTTATTTTTTCTCAAAAAGGTAAAAAACTATTCTTGAGATAAAGTAATTGAACCAATTTTTTCTAGTAAAGCACTACAAAAGATAATCCGAACCTTGTTATTAATTTAGTCTAGGTTTAAACAAATTAAGCTTGCATTAGGAGAAATTAAACCCGTCTTCATAAAAGATCTACTTTATGGCGTGTATTAAGTCACAAAACCAAAATAGGTCCCAAATATTGGAATTTTCGTTGATTATCTTAACCTGTGCAAATGTAGTAGACCTTTGTTAAATTATCACACGGTTGATGAAGCTCGATGATATGTTTCTGGGAAGTAGGATCTAATTTGTTTTTGACATAATTGTAATTTGACTTGTTATAAATTTGCACTTTATTATAACTACTTTTCCCCTATATTTTAAATTATATATATATTTTTACACTAATAGATTTTAGATAGTTATAGTTCAGAATTTGATTCTCACAGGGCCTAAGATAATATTCTAAGGGGTGGTGCATGCGAGGTGACTATTTTCCACAAATGTATGGCTATTTTTCTTGACAAACTTTCCACCTTTGCTGAGTTCTGGGTCGAAGAAGATTATTTTTCTAAAAGGGTTATGTCATATATACCACGTTTTCTTATCACAAACATTTGTGCAGCGTTTTATATTTGTTCTTCCTTAACATCCTAGGAAGCAACCCCCGATACTTTTACACATTACTTTAGGCTATGTACTAAGATCACTGGGTAATTGGTGGAATTTACACCTGGGACGTGGAGGGTCAAGGAAAGATACATCAAAATGCTGGTAGAGAGTTTGGAATCACCCTGTATGTTATTTATTTATATATATATATATATGTTTACGAAATGATTTGAGAAGAAAACATAACAAATAGATTGATTAGAGATACAAGACACATTCTTGTAAGATTGATTGATATTAAATGGTTTTTGAGTTAAAAATGGTGTGAAATGCCTACCACTTTTCAAATAAGCACTTGGAATCATATACGCTGGAAATGAAATTTTACAAGTATGAACCAGGTTTATACCTTCATATACATCATTTCCATACATTGTCTTTAAATACGACTTTCATATTAATTTAACTTACCTTTAGTTTTGACTAGTTTGGAGATAATTCCATAGAAATAAATTATATATATTTTTAATGGAACTTCATAAAGGTCTTGGCCAAACGATATCAAGGATTTAGTAACAAGAAAGTGTCATCGTATATCACAGATAATACTACCCTTGTGGAGAGAAGGGCTGGACCTGAGCCACTGATATCGTTTAGGATATATATTTTAAGAAATTACATGTAAATTATATCTTGAATCCTGAATATAATCTCGAATATAGAATCAAACTACTATGAGACAGATGTATTATATGCATTGCATTTCTACATATCCAGACAGTTTCATAAAATACTTCATTCTTTGCCAACTATTATATTTCTTACCTTTTGTGATATGAATAATTTTATTACTTTATGCAGATGTAACATAAAGAATATTATTTAATTAAAAAAAGTATCTCATTCAAAAAAGTTAGTCATAGATTAGTGTAACATATAAATAACTGTACAAGGTTATTTAAAAATTCATATTTACTTATTAAATTTTAGTAAGTGATGAATTATCAAGTAACGATGATTCCATTGTCTTTTATGTAATTGTCTTCAATTATGGTTAACAAGGTAATAGAAATATTAAAATAAGATTTTTATGACAAATATTAGCTCTAACATAGCATAGCCGATTTATCTCAAGAATGGTTTAGTGATTGGGGTTCAAGAATGGAGGTGGTCCAAGGTATATTTTATGATTGTAATAAAAAAATATGGACAATTTTAAGGAGATTTAATGGATTTTAAAGGATTGACTAATAAAACTCCCAAGGTGAAAAACAAATTTTCCAATAGGCCCATTTGTTATTTTACTCAACAGCCATTTTTGGCATGAAATACTTGTCACTTATATCGTTGTTTAAAGAAAGAGTTTTTTTTTTTCATCTAAATGGGTTTTTGAAAAGTAAACACCTATTCAGTAAAGCTTTTTTAGGATTTTCGTTGTTATAATTTCTAAATACATAATTAATGGTATTACAGGTTGTGCATAATCCACATGACCTAAAAAAAAATTAAGAGCTTGTAATGGATTACATTGAAAAAAAGCTGCTTTGGATCTAATTACAATAAAAACTACAATTTCACAATTATGTCTGGCAATGTAAATTTAACTGTCAGTGATATATCCTTAGATTACCATCCATTTAGAATACTAACCTCAACCCTCCGACTTATATTTTCTAGTTTAGTGTTAGCACTAAATCTAGCGATGTTCTAAAGTTAGTCAGAGGAGCCACGATTGACACAGTATTTGTTTGGAGACAATTTAATTTGGTTTCAGTTAAGGACTAAACGTGCGGGGAATTTTTCATTACATCATGACGTGTATGTTGCTACTTTTTTGTTGGAAAACTTTGATGTTACTAATTTGCAAAGTATTTGCAGATACACCGAAACTAATTACAAACAAACTGATATCAAATTAGTTCGACATAGCGTAATCACCTTTTGATTCATCAATCTCTGTATTTCTGTTTGTGAAAACAGAACATTTCTCTTAACATAGGGAACACATATTTTATTTTACCCCACAAACAAAATTCGTTATAAAACATGCATAAGACGTATATAGGGGATGTGATTTAGTCATCACAGATATCATCAAAGGGCAAAGCAAACATTTGTAGAGCTAGTATATCAATATGCAATTGAATCCTAATTGTTTAGGCCTACTTGCCTAACCCAAACATTTTCTATGTGACTTTGTCAATTTTAATTTTAACGTCAGTATAAACTTGTTCAATGCTAGTACGTTTATGTTTATTCATCCTAATCTATCATCTTATAAATATACTAAATAATGTCTCAAGATGCTATACGAATATGACAAAGTATTCGACGTATGTTAAGGAATTTTGTGTTTACTTTGTAACGGAAACATATCATCACAATAAGTGAAGTAAGCGATCTTTTGGGTAATAGGAGTTTGCTTCCGCTTAGTCTGTTTCCTTTTTGTTTATTTTTTATTTTTTTTCCTGTGGTAATTTTTATTTCATTTCAATGTTTTAACGATTTAACTTTACCCTAATTCACAATGTTCATCGACCAATTATTCTGGCTTCGAAGTAAAATTGAGCATAATAACTTGAGATTCATTTTTTTAAATCAATCTTACAAAACTTTTTCACTTGGCTACAGATACTTAATAAAAGGTTGTATGTTTAAATGGATTATTTAAATTATTTCAAGATTTAGGAGTTCAAACTATAAAAGGGGATTGCTATTTTGTATGAGCCAAGTGATAAAGTCAACATATTAACGTTACAGTAATATGCGTTACTTAGAGCTAGTTGGTGCAGAAATCTGCTTTTGGCTGAAGCCCAACTTTGTATAAACTAAACTGTAAAGCAACTGTTATGTTTAGACAGATGTAGCTTTAGCTGAATGTCATATTACAGCCTTGATGGTGTAACTGGCAATAACGTAGACTGACAGAGTACAGTATTTGTATCCCAAAGTTATAAAACACAAAAATTAATTTTTTTTTTAAACTTCTATACGCATTATATTATTGTTAAATATTCGTCAATCATAATAAATTTTGTTTCAGGCTGAATACTTTATATTTTTAGGTTTGTTTACTGGCCTCTATTTTGTTACTTAAGGTTTCTTACATTTTCAACAAATTTGGTCTGGAGTATTTTCAAAAGCAGCAGGAGATTAGAAGTCCTTATCAACAGTCCAGGACCCAGTTTAGCTTTAGTCAACAGATCCTTTCCAGGTTCCTCAGTTCTTTGAGAGTCCTAATTTGCCGTTTACCTTACAGTAAGGAAGAACAAGTGATTCGAAGTCATTCAACCTGCTAGCTCATCAAACTCCTTGAATCAATCTTTTGTCTCTTACGTAAAAACTTGCTTTCTCTAACTTCGTATATAAAATGTACTAAGTGAATAAAGATAATTTGATTTGATTTGATTTAATAAAACAGCTGATCCTAGTCATAAACAAAGCTAACAGGATTACTACAGTTTACAAAAATACCCCCGCCGCAGCAAACCTGCTGTCTTAGCGAATTTTCATTTGGCTGAATTGATTTTCAATTGATCTATTTAAATAACATTAGGTTTAACGAGTACCTAGGTTTGCTGCTACAAGGAAACTAATAAAGTGTGTGTTTTAAGTAAAATAATTATTGCTTAGTATAAAATGAATATATTTGCCAAGTTTGATCAAAAGATATCCATAAACAAGCAAACTACAACATTTTACAATATTCTCCATAAGAATAACATGGGAATTTTAAATTGACCATTTTTTAGTTTTCTCCGTAACCAATAACCGTACAAAAACACTTTGATATATTCTGAATTGTTTGTTTTTTTAGGCTCTTTAAGAAGGTTTAGAGGAAAATTGGGAAATTTTTTGTTTTGAGGGTCAAAAGTGAGAAAAACCAATTTTTACCCCATAAAACCCCCCATAAAACCCTGTTCCCATGGTCCGATCATGCTGGATCGTGAACTCATTCAAGTTTATCCCACCTTACACCTTCAAACCAAATTTTATCAAAATCGGATAAAAATTACTCAAGTTATCGTGTTCACGGACACATATATATATATAAATCTATATATATATATATATATATATATACATATATAAAAATTTGAACGAATGGTGTTTTTGGCCTCTGGGGACATTAAAATGAAAAAGTAAATCGGTCCCGGGCTTAAGTCTTACCATGAGACCTACGGTAATAGCTACTTCCCTATAGGGAAATTCGCTAAAACCATTAGTTCTTTTGGATTTTTATTGCTAATATTAAATATAAATTATATTTTTGGAGATAATATATTTAAATAGTGTAAAATTCAACAATAAAACGTCAAATATACATAACATACAAATAACAACAATAAAACATACACAATAACAACAAATAACATACACCACGACGAGCTCATTTACATCATTGTTATTTTATATTTATTTATAACATTGTTAATTAATTGAGTTTTGTAGTATTTAGAGGTCCACGTAATATTTGGTGAGAGTAATGGATCTTATTGGTCCGTAGTTTTTGTCACGAGATATTTGCCAGACTTGATTTTATGTCACTGAATAAAACTATTTTGAACTTATTGAGAAAGAGAACAATACTCGAAATCTGATCAAAATAAATGCATAAAAGACTTTATCTTTCTGTAAATAGTTATATAAAAACAGTATCGTTTCGCAAAAAATGTTTAAATAACAGTTGTGGGTGGAAATACCTGTTTTGTGCCCCCCTGAACCGAAAAAGTATAGTTTTCCAAGTTGTGACAGTGGGTTTGTTTAGTAAAACAGTTTATTTTTACTCGAGTATATTTACTTATATTTTACTTAAATATATTTTCTTTTCAATAGGAACACAGGTTTAATTTTCTTTTCCAAGTAAATGATTGTAATAAATTGATAAACTAATATAAATGATAATTTTTTTTTTATTTGTTTTTTTACATTAATTGATGTTTCCATCATGGTTTTATATTGTATTACAAAATTGAGTCATAAACTATACAAAAGCATCATAAACCCATCATGAATAAGTATTAGTTTGTAAGTCAAGTTTTTGGATGATAAACTGTTTCGTCCAAATTTCTTTTAGATAACCTTGTAAAACTGATATTGCCCCTGTAAGTTGTGGATTTTTTTCATTTTGAAACATCGTAAGTGAGCAATTTTAGTGAGTTAAAACTATGTGGGCCCTTAATAATTAATAAAGCAGCTGTTAGTGTATATACATTGAGTGATGTTATGCATTTGGTTAATTATCACTCTTATCAATCCAAACAAAACAATTATTCGACTTAAATATTATTTTTAGTTTCAACTTATGCATCACTTATAAATATAATTAGACCTATATTAAACTACATAAACTACAATACATACTTCTTCATCTAACTAACCATTTATATTGTTAAAATACAATTACAAAACCGAGTTTTAATTGACCAAAGTAATAAGTCCCTACAATAATACACTGAACAATTCCCTCAAAGGCCGATTAATGTTGAATCTGAATTTATAGCCGTGATCTTTGTGTTTCACTGCCTACCAAATGAGTTCCGAAATTGCTTACAGCTTTATAAACTCAGTGTAATAGTTTACAATTGTAAAAGGCACCTTTTTAGCCTTACATTAATGGTGTTGTAGTGATTAATTTTATTCGATTCATTACTATTTTATTGTGTATTTTGTTGTGAAAACCTGAGTGAATTACTTGACTATTGATGTATACAGAAACATTATTATAATTTTTTAAATGGTTGTTTTGGTACAGCCTATAGGGGGAAACACAATTTCCAATGTTGTTTAATCTTAAGAAGTTGAACACTGAGGTCTTAAAATTTATATGCCTAAGACGGTAGACATGATGATTCAGAAAAAAAGGTTTCCGACTTTTCGAATTGATCAAAGGTAGGAAAGTATAGGAATTAATTCAATGCAATTTAAGAATAGAAACCACCAATATGTATGATTCTTTTATATAACAAAATCCTTAGAAAATCACTTTTAAACAACGAGTTTTAAAATATGTAAGCTTTTCTCTACAGTAATTTCAAGATTAATAAAATAATACTCTAAATTAATAGTTTGTGCATTTTAACTCTCATTTTAAGATACATGTTTGTCGGACATGATTTTTTAGGTTACTTTTAATAACTAATTTGATGGTAAAGCTTTGATTGTATAAAAATTAAGTTAGCAATATTACTTTAATAAAAGGAATACATTGTTGTAATTAAAAGTTATATATATATATATATATATATATATATATATATACCTACCCCAGTAGTAGTGAAAACTTTGGTTTTGCTAACCATGATACAAAGTTTAACCGAATTAAACAGCATAAATATACTTAGTTCTACTTCTAGAAACAGGCGACAATGATATATAGTGTGAGAAAGCCTATCATTTATTTGGGAATCAGAAAACCAAGAATAACAACAAAGGGAGGGTAAAGATTAATGGTACATAATGTCGTTTACAGGATGTGACGTAGGCCTGCACGATACGTCATTCTTAATCCCTTTATCAAACCGGTTTTGACACTTCCATTTTGTGCTGCTAAACTTGAACTTTGTGGTAGCTTGTTTATTATTCTTACTGTTTTCCAATAATCCCCTTTGTTAAACTTGAAAAATAGAGGATATGTAAAAAATTAAATTAGTGTATTAATGTAATACAATAAAAATCTTTATCAACCCAAAACCTAACAATATCTTTAAATGTTTGTAATTTGTTTTATTATATTTTAATCACATGCCAAATGACTTTTTCTCACATGTGTTATACAATAAATTGTATAAAGTAATAAGCTTGATATTACAGCACGAGAAGATTTTTGTAAGTTTTTTTTTAATTTTTTAAGGCAAGAGTGAAATGAATAAGTCAAAGTTATCTAAACCCATAACGTTTTCAAAACTAATATATGTTTTTATTCTTTAACATTCGCATGGTAAGTTTTTGTGCAAAAACAGCTTGAACCTAGAAGGTTATATGCTAAAAAAAAATCCCTTTACAGAGACAATTCTATGGAAAAAGATTTTAACGGAAATAATTTCAGCTTCTACTAAATTTATGTTTTTACAACATTTCTCAATATACTGTATAATTTAAGGGAAGTTATGTTTTCATTAATTCTATCTTAAAACATGTTGGTTTTAGAAGAGGAAACTTTTAACTTTAAGAACAAGATTCGTGGCCTGAGAGACCAATCAGTTTTCGTTTCCCAAATAGGACATCAGGGAGCACGTTTTATCTTTGGTAAAAGCAACTTGACTTTTAATATAGATTGTATAAGCTATTTTAGTTGTTAAAGCTATGATAATAATAACTAATTTCCATATATTACTTTTGTTTTCTTTTATTAAGCAGCACGCAGTTGCCCGTTTACACTATAACATTAGTAACCCTAAACTTGGCAAAGGCAAAAGATAAAGCCGATGTTAAAATGTTTTGGTGAACAATAACATTTTGATGCAAGTATTTTTAACTGAACTCCTAATACACTGTAATATAAATAGTATTAAAATGAAACCTAAATTATATCAGTGGCTCAGGTCCAGCTCTTCTCTCCACAAGGGTAGTATTATCTGTGACATACGATGACACTTTCTTCTTACTAAATCCTTGATATAATTTGGCCAAGACCTTTATGAAGTTCCATCTGAAAAGCTCCCACTTGTTCCTCTTAAATCGTCCTCTAAATATAATTACAAAATCAGAGTTAAAATAAATATAAAGCTATGAACCTACTCCATTTTTATTTTGAAGTTCATAATCATTGTATACCTATTAGTCAAAATTAAAATGTAGTAGATTTTTTTTAATTTTACCAATTGTTTTACGTAGTTAAAATGACAAGTTTTTAAACTCTAGCAATTCAAGTACTACCCTCACTGTAGCTAGGTTATTTGATTTTTTATATAATAACTACGGTATATGATGACAGAAATGAAACTTGCACAATTATTTAGCCTCAATTATTGTACAACTCAATTCATGTATAAAGTAGCGGCACATTAGAGTTCCTAAATTCTAACAAATCGAAAGAATTCGTAACTATTATTATTTTATGAAGGATGTGTTAATTTTTTGTTTCATTGTGAGTAGGGAAAGTAGAAGTGACGAACTAGTTTTCAAATATAAGAAATAAGTAGAAATATTTTTCAAGAAAACAAAAGCTAATAAACTAAGGAAAGTTGGAGAAAGGAAGTAACTACTCTAAGATTTTGGATGAAAACGATTGGCGTGCCAGTGATAGTAGTTGACAAAACAAATGCAACGGTTAAATAATTACAGAAAACATTTGGCAGCACTTTCCTCCACCACTACAGTTGATATAAACACTAGTCGGGCCACATGTTTTTCGCACGCAATAAAAATTGCTACCACAGTGCATTAAAGGGCAGTAAACTTTTTTGCGCACACAAAAAACTTGTACAGTAATTTTAAATTTTGATGCCTGTGTCAATGATTGTATATGATTTTTCACAGAAAAACATCCGCTTCAGGAAAACGTATATTCGATGATACAGCAATTCAGCACATAGTCATTTTATGTTTTAGGAACTTGACCGTAAATTTAACCAAGCAATGAAGTTAAACAGAACATACAAAATTCTGCTTCAAATGTTTGGGATAAACAAACAAAAATTCAATGTACATGTGGAACAAGTTAACAAACTGGGACTTGACAAAGTTACCACATTTACTACTTAAGTTGAAGTTGTTTACGGGTTCTCGCACAAATATGTTGACTTTAACCCCTTTAAGATATTTACGTATTGAATACTGTACTTGAAAAACTTGTATTATACGCTAAAATATGATATTACATATTAAAATCTGCATTTATTTCGTATTTAAAAGGTGTTAAGTAAATTAAAACCAATTTAAAATATTGGTCATACAGTTGTACTCTTATTTTATTGATAATGTGTGGTTTAAGGTCAATTCCATTTCGATTTGTCATATTCGAACTGTCATAACATCTAAGATTGGACAAACAAATAAATTTTTAGTTGAGGTAATTAATAAATAACAAGTATATTCTACCCTATAGTATATTTTAAAAGAATAAATATGTTTTTGATTATTTAAAAAATTCCTATCTCTTTGCTTAACTTTAACAAGTGCAAATATTCTTTAGCCCTGAGTAAAATTGTGGAATACCTTTCCTACCACGTCACTTCAAAAGTAAATTAGTACGCAAATAATTTGAACTTTTATTACCACACTGACTGTTAATAATATAATCAGCGAGCTGAGGTATTTAATAAATAAGATACACAAATAAACCACAGGAGCTCTTGTAATGTCTTACGGTATAAAAAATATAATAAAAAAAAATCTTTACTGTTAATTCTGTGGTATTTACTTACCAATTAACCCTCATCAAGTAATGATATATGGATATAGTAAACCTTCAAGTAGGGCACGGAGTCAAGCTAGCCTACTCATCTCCTGAATGAGACTGTAAGAAAATATTTCAGTTTTACAGGAACATTACGTTATTTTATGTTCTATTTAAGCACATACGCATGTACGCTTTTAGGATATCACGCTGTATCCAGAATTTAAATTAAACTACACTCGAAACTCGTATTTTTTGCATACAGTAAGTAAACCAAAGTTTAATCTACATTTGTAGGCTGATTATGTGTATTGGTTTTGTTTTTGTTTTTTTTTACCTTTTACACGCTATAATATTAGACATTAATAAGGCAACACTATCTAAGAAGCTTAAAACCACTAGTAGGGGTAAACCTCAGTAAAACATGTGTATCGTGTTATATTTTGTCTGCAATCTATACAAACAATTATGTTCTCTAAAACATAAAGAATTTAACTACAGCAGTATTATTACGGCAACGATTAGTTTCAAGTAACAAATGTTTCCAGTCCAAACTCTCATTGCGATAAGACTTCTCAAACTCAGAATAAGATAAATTGCCCACTCTGCCTTAACAGCATTGACCCATTCCAAGCTATCGAAACCCCTGTTACTCTATACAAGGTAACAACTGCAACAATTGCTATATAGACTATTTTATTTCTTAAGTTCCAAAATATTACATTGTATTATTATACGCGGAGAGTTTCGTGGTGTAATAATTTATATTGCGAATTATCTACACTACCATATATATTTGTTTTTGTTTATTCAGCTATGCATTATAGTATTTACCTGATATTTTGAATAAATTTCATTTGAAAGTAAGCGATGTCATAAAATAAAATATTGTAAAATCTGGTGAGGGATTTCTTTCAATAGTAAAATTAATATTGCAACCTTATAAATTCGGAAAATACTACGAAACATAATCTTAAAATCGATTCTGACTAGTTTTCGTTTATTATCTGCATAGTCACCCCTAGACTAGTGTAATTATATTTATATTTGAGAACAAATAGACACATTTAAGCACAGATAAAATAAAGTCCGTTCCATGATAGGAAATCAACTATTTACTTATTTTCAAGGCTATGTACTAGTTTAAAGGCTAACTAAACACCGATTCATTGTGAAAATGCACTTCAAAATTATTATTTTGTTTGTCGACATAGTTTCAACCAAACTGACAACAACATTATTTGAGAAAGTAACAATTTATATTGGCATAGAGGGGGAGTTGATGATATCTTTAGGTTGTTTGTCAGTCAGTATTGATTCATTTCTGATGTTGAAGACACTAAAAGCTATAAATATTGAAACACTGTTATCAGCTTGAACCAAACACCTCAGCTTTGACGTGGTAAGATTGGCCTTCTACATCATTATTGACAGTCGATTACATTTGCTACAAGAATATGACGAATACACAACTAACACATATTGAACAGTTATTTCAATCGTTTTAAATATATTTAAGTAAAAGTAATTTAAGACTTACATTTTGGTTAAGGGTTGTCGAATTTAGTTTACTAATGTTATAAATGTATTTTACCATATTCCGTAAAGATTTACAGGTTGAAAGCAAAGTTTTTTTTTTTTTTAATCTAAGTATAACAACTTTCATTTTATTTTTTTTTAACTTTCAAATATTATTCACTATTATGTTATTCGTCAATGAAAAGTATATTCTCTCTATTGCAAAATTTTACATAATTTCAATAAAACATTATAGGTCTTTGAATTAAATGAGACCTATTTAATCATCGATTTATTATGAATTCCTACAAATATGACATCTATAAATGCTGGTTAGTAACTTCCTGACAGTATTCATTTATTGTACTTCTTTTATATTCATTAATTGTAGTTGATGATTATGATTGTATGTATAACGGTAATCCATGCAAATTATTTTCTGTCTTAAGAAATTCAGGATATTTCTTTGAACTCATTTCAAACTAAAAGTATGGTGGCTAATACAACCGAATACACATTAATTATTTGAATCGCACTAACTTACGATAGTTTATTATAAAAAGTTAGTTTAATGTAGAAACAATATTTATATAGAAATGGAAAACAACCTAGATCGAAAAGTCAATCATGTCCTGAATTCTGTTTTGAAGTTTGTCAAAGTTGACTCCCTGAAGATTCCATCATTATAGCGATACAGATTCGTTACACAGTGTAACCAAGTGACGTGTCGTCCTTAGCGACCTGCAATCAAACAAACTCGGTTATAAATGTCAGTGTGTCACAACCAGGATCAATCGTTTGACGTATATCTTAGGTTAATCACTGATATAAAAGTTACTAATAAAAATCAAATCTAGTCTAAATTGAAGCAATAGAACCCAGGAAATAAAGCGTTGGTTTAAAAGATTAAGTAGTTCAATATGTGATGTATAAAAACGGTAAACTTACATCAAAAAGCTAAATATTCTGTAACACCGATTGGGAATAGATTAACATGTGTTTTATTAACATTTAAATTTGAAAGCTGTGAACATTCAAATATGCAGCTGGCGATTCTTTAATACTCAACAATTGATACATTACAAGACATACTGGAGCACATCCAACATTTGTCATTGGTTTTTAAATATTTATAAGAAACCCAGACTAAGCTTCTCTATACATAACAATAGGAAATAAGGTTTCATTTTGCAAAAGAAAAAGATTGAGTTGTGTGAATCTGGATTGGACTATATTTGTAAGATTAAGATTCAAAGTATCTAAAAGATTATTTTAAACATTCATATTAAAGTACACATTTACTTTAAGTATCAGTACTTTAAACGAAGTAATAATATTTAAACCGGACAAATATGTACATATTACTTTTACCATTACGTTTATTCATTTTGAGCCAACTAATTAAGTTGATTTAGTTTTGTGGATGAGAATTGTAAATTATATTATGTGTCATGTTTATTCACATGACAGGTACATCACCAAATAAAAAAATATATATTAAGAATGTATAAAATTGTGTTATTACGTTCAAATTTATAAAACTAAATAATAAATCACAAAGTGTCTTTACGAATCATAAATAGGAACAAATTGACCTTAAATTGTAATAATGTGTGTAATACGTACGTTCTTTATTCCAACATTTAAATTAAAATGTCATTAAATAATTGATTAATCTAAAAATCCGTGAAATTAACTCTCCTGCTATTTTCATTACAGCTGAACGATTTTACAGCTCATATTGGCTATACTGGTAAATTACTGTCATATTGCTTCTGATCCAAGAGTTAACATGACTTAGCATTACTTTATATTAAAAATGTATTCTGTAATTTAAGAAACTTTTTCTTAGACTTAAAAAATATTTTAGTTTTTTTTTTATTTGAGGTTGCCCCTTAAATACATTTTGTAAATTCCGAAATAGTAGATGGAATAATTTGTTATGTTTAAATTTTAAAAATAAAATTGTATTAGCAAGATGGTATTTTGTGGTTGTATATTTCAGAGTAACAAATGTTTTCAAGGCAATAATTCCCTGAAAACGTGACACTTCAACCGTTATTAAAAGCTGTTGGGTTTTGTCAAGGTTAAGTGTTTTCATTAAGAGGCTTTCACCTCAAGAGAAAATCTTGTTAGAAAAATAAAAAGACCACAGATTTTTATTTTATAGTAAATTACTTTTAAAACGTTTTCGCTTCATAAATTTATAGTGTCAATAAAGTACTTTGTAGTATTAATAATATAAATTGCAGGTGTTCATAAATTGTGTACTACTGTATTATAAATTAGATGAAATAGTACGATGGTATATAAAATTGTATTATACAAGCATAACACTCTGGAGATTTCTAAAACAAATTACTAACACAATTAATATAGGTTGTATTTAAACAGACATAACTTTCTTTCAACATAAAATGTTACTTTAAATGTTTCAATGAGTCATTTTAACTGCTTTGTTTGTTGGGTAGTACTCTGCTCGTTTATATATTTATAATATGTTGTGATAAAATATTTTATATGTTACGCATCCTTTAAAGTCTGATTTACATGTGCCCTAAACTTATCTTATCTAGTCTTATCTAATCTTACCTAATCTTATCAAATCTGATCTAATCTTAACTAATCTTATCTAATCTTAACTCATCTTATCTAATGTTACCAACAAACTTACTCATAACTTCTACATAATGCAAAGACACAGGTAGACTATTACACATGAAGTTGTAATAGAGTTGTAATAGTAAGAGTTGTTTTAATAGCTCTAGCACTACTGTAATTTAGTCTGGTTGATTCATTTGACGCAGGAAATGTTATTGTATTCCACGTCGGAATGTAATGTTATTTAAATGATGGTTCTAGCAAACACATTGGGTAGGTCTATGCCTTTATGGTTTCTCTTATTTAATTTCATATATGAGTAAAAAAGGCTATAAAATTCCATAAATATTTGTTTCAGGTGATTATTAAATTATACAAATAATGTATTGATAATTTTAGTTGTCTTACGAGCTAATCAAAATAATATAGTATGCAAAGAGTCAAAAAATTAAAATTTTAATGTCTCTTTTACCAATCATAAAGGTATGAAAAAAACTGTTTCATTTTGGCAAATAACTTACCTAAGCTATTTTTAGGCTGTGTTGTGCTCAGTGACTTATTCATGTGAAACCATAATTACTTTGTTCTTACTTGAGCAAGTATATTGTTGTTTTATTGGTTAAATATAGAAAATCGATTGAAATGTTCAATTTAAATATGGTCACTTATTGAAATATTTAATTATGGATTAACACAGTTATCAACCTACGAGTTATGGGGAGCAAGCTGGTCTGGTAGTAAAGCGAGAGACTTCGGTCCCTCTGTTCCCGGGTTCAAATCCAGCCAGTTCACCAATGATTATCGAGGTAGACCCTAGCTCAACGTACACACAAAACCGAGGTTATATGGTCTAGCCTAAAGTAAGGTAGAACACTTTACCTGGACTAAAGCCTATAGTCCAAGAGTACAAATAAAACAGTACAAAACTAGGGGTTTTCTAATATAAGGAATGCTATAAATCATTGCTGTTGTAGGATTCTTTATATATTTATATAGTAGAAAAAGTTATTTGCATTATAAAAATAGTACTAGATAAAGGAAAATCACTGTACTAAACCAATCATTTTTCCCGAAAAATTGACATTTCACCTCTATGTTAGGCTGAGAACATATTTACAAAAGTAAAACGTTTTTTGTCGGTTAAGTGCATCTGTCAGTTTCAGATTTGCATATAAGTTACTTTTCGGTTGCATTAGGCCTTTATGACAGCTATTTGATTATTAAGAGCTCAAATAAGTTTTTTTTATAAACTCTAATGCGATATTATGTTTGAACATTTTTAAGATACTACTATTTTCCATAATAAAGCAAATAAAAATCATATTCATTATACATTCGTTCAAAATCTCAGTCAATTAAACCAAATTAGTTCATTTAATTCAAATATTTTTACAACTACAGTTAATTTATTAGCTTTATGGTACAATATTGTAACTAGGTTTCTTAGTAGATATTTACCTTGGAATAATTGTGAAAAAGTAGACATGGTCAAAAATGCTATGCACTCCGTGTATTATTTAATTTTTCCGTTAATAAGAGTTAATAATAATCATAGTTAGGTGTCATCACATGTCCCTATAATACGATATTTTTACATTTCAAATATTTTTCATATTCTTGCGGACCTAATCGGGGCTATCTAAAATTAACCATCTACAAAAATGGGAGTTCCAATTCGCACAATTCCGCCAGCGACCTTAAAGTTCCTATAAGGTTAAGGCTTATTAAATCAGTGGTAGGTGAATTAGGTTCTAAATATTGCAACCACTTACATCATATTTGCGTTTTCTAGACGACAACCTTTTCATTGAACCAATTGTTGTATTTACAAACTAGTACGTTTTATAATTAAAAAGTTTCAAGTTTTTTATACATACGTTATGTCTAAGTAATAGTTATTTTCAGGTTTAAGAAATATATTGAATATCAGATATTTTATGACATATTTAAAAAAATTTCAATTCAAAGCACGTCCAAATCTTGATCAATGGGCCTAAATTACTTGACGCAACATCCAGGGGTCTATTTAATTTTTGCGTTGGTTGAAGTAACACTAAACGTGCTTGGAATTGTGGAACCTCAAAATTTGTGGCGACTACACTTAGATTTAATCTAACGTTTTTTATTTTTGATGAAGTGGTAGCATTTAAAATACACGTAATTTTATAACAAAATAATATTTTAGTATATTGTTGATTTTTTTAACTAACACAGGTCTTATAAACTGACTCTTTCAGGATTACGTTACCATTTATTCATTTGACTAAATAACAACTATAAAACTATTTTTTCTCTCTCTCTAGATATTTTTGATATATTTTGGAAACTCAATTGGAAAACAATTAATAGAATAGACCTAGGATCTTACAATTTCTAATAACATTGATAAAAGTAGCTTTCAAGTGGTATGTTAGAAGTATAAATTTTAAAATATAGCCTAATATTCTGTAATTATAACTTAAACGTTAGCAGCGTTGTCCAAAAATGTTGTGTAATACATAAGTTTCAGTTCACACAAACGATACACCTTTTTATCTACCAAATGCATATGAAAAAGTGTAAAAGAAAATTTTATCATTAGGTGCAACAAATATACACTGGAACCAAAAATCAATATGCCAACACGCACCTATGACTAAATACTTTTATTGTTGTAACCAAGGGAATAAGAAATCAATGTTTCAAAAGGAAAGATTTATTTTGAAAGTGTCGGCTGCAAGGATTTGCAGTCAAGGGGTTGTATGAAGAATTGTTTTGTTAAGCTGTCCCTAGATAACGGTCTTACGCAGACTTTCCTTGATAAATGGCCGCGTCTCAGCATTTTGAAACCTTAGGTACTCAACTCGTCATCTTTACTCAATGTAAGGCCAGATATTTATTAACTCTTACGTGATTTAGATTTTGTTTAACTATTGTAGTATACAGTATAGTTATGTTTAAAAAATATTTTACTTTCTTAAATTACTATTATTTACTTTGGAATATACACTAGATCCATCAAGAATAGCTCTGGGATAAACATTACAATAATTGTAATATTTTCTTCTGGATTGAGAACATGTTTCCAGTTTTCAAGTCATAATTTACTAATTTTCTCTTAACCTGTAAAATTCCGTTATAATAGCTTTAAAAAAATATATAAATTATAAAATGTTTACATGCCTAAATGTAGGTTTTATGAATTAAATTTGTTGATGGGACTAAAATGTGGTAGATTATAATAACTGTATTCTCATTTACAAAATTAATTAATTTTTATAAGTGTACTATTTTACTAAGAATTAAGTGGATGCACTGTTTTATGTCATAACTCAAACTCAACTAACTTTATTTACCTTTTTACAAACATAGAATAACAAATACACATCTGATTATAATTAATAGAAATTAACAGGTGATATGAAATAAACTAGTCTCACAACAATAAGTATATCAGCAATCAACTAATTTTATTTTTAGGTATTCATATGCATACCGATAAGTAGAAATGGGTGTTATACAATTTCAATTAAATAATTTAAGCACGTTTATTCTACCATTTATTTCGAGTTTTGTTTTGAATATCTAAAACTTATTCCAAAAAAAGTCCGAGTCCTCCTATTTTATTGAAACTAACTATTATATGTAGTTTGATAAATCCGAAAATACCTATTTAAGTTAACAACTAATAAACTTTAATGCACAATATACTATAAACTTTGGTGTACTTTAATGCTAGGTGAAAATATGCGATCAGTCAAAAACTTTCTTAGTAAATATTTTTTACAAAAGTATTGTTTTAATTTATCACATATTTCCGACTATAATAAAATGTGAATAAAATCTTTGTTGTTTAATAAAAAACAATGAAATATTCAAGTAAAGTACTAAATAATACGTTTAATTAAATTTTACTTAAAATACGTGTCACTTCTGTAAAATAGAATGTAATGCTAACAGACAAATATAACAATTACTTTACAATTACTGTAATACTCTAACCCAAACCTTTTTAATTTGATGTTGACATAACTATAAAAGCCTCTTCGTAAATAACAAAGCAAGATTGTTTGCTTCCATCTTATTTTCTTCTGAACAATGGAAAGTACAATACAAGTGGTTGCTCTTTGTTGTGATATTTTTATCGTCCTCCTGTATAAGAGTTCAAATTTCTGTAATCAAATATAATTTTGGCAAATGCAAACGTTTCTTTGTTATGATCGAGTTTTGTGTTTACAATAAAATAAACCTTCTGTAATAAATTTACGTAAGGTCTCCAAAAAAATATTTTTTTTAGTAAAGAGTGATTGTTATTAGGTATATTTGTGCTTGGGGAGCGAGATGGTCTAGTGGTTAGAGTGCGATACTTCGGTCCCTGAGGTCCCGGGTTCAAATCTCTACAAGTCACCTATGGTTTTTATCTAAGTTAAAATGCTGCAACCCTAAGGTAATGTGCGAAACTATTCCGTTTGTGTCTAGCGTCCTAGGACAAAAAAAATTATACTTTACTATGATGTTCATAAGTTTTCCATATGGTCGGTTATCTTCGGGTTTTGATCTCACACTGATCAACAAACTCTTTAACTTTCCACATGATATTACCTGACTAATTGTTAGGGTAAACACAATGGTTAAAACCATCTTTGAGTGGTGATATGATTGCCTGTGATCTAATCGCCCATCTAACCGAATTGTACAGGTATATACTAGAAAATATACATCTCTGGGGGGTTCTCTTAAATGTTGAGACAGGTATAAAGGAATTAAATTAAATAAAAATGCGTTGGATAAACACAGATAAGAATTGTTTTTCCACTGGAATACGTGTTTCTAGATGTACTAAAGAAAAGTGATAAAGGAATGTGACATGAACAAAGCTGACTGCTTTAAACAGATTACGTTCAGTAGAGGAGAACCAAGACTACTTTAGCTTAGCTAATTTGCTTAGCAGAATGTTTGTGAAACTGCTAAAACTGTTTTAGTTGTTTATTGCATTATTTCTTTTCCTTTAATAAAGATGAAAATATAAACATGTATTTTAATTTTATATACTAGATATGAAAATTGAGCTACGTCAATAATGGAAGGTACTGCTGTATTAGCTCTATGAATGTGAGGTATAATTTCAGTAATATTTCAAAGTAGTGTTTTTTTTTAGGTTTGCCATGATAGTGAGTAAGATTAGTTATTTATTCATGTTGATTATAACTATCTTGTAATGAAACTTTTTTACTAATTTGGAATTGGCGTTACACTTATATGTCACCTACTTATACTCATGTGGAGAAAAGTTATTAATCTTAAATAATTTTCTGCTCAAAACAAAAGTTTGTAATAAAAGGTTCCTTTTTATGTATAGAATTTTGTAAGAGCGATGGATTTTTTAATATGACTATTAAATGTATAATTACATACCTTCAAAACGTTTGGTAAAATATTCGAGTCCTAAAATTAAACTATGACTTTGGTGACTACTCGTATTTTTCAAACGCTTCTACTGTCACAATTAAACATCTTAAAATATTGCCCAACACATTTTGTCCTAATCGGCTTACATATTGCTAAAGGTGCCTTTGTGACACTGTATTGTTATAACCCTTAAACTATACATTGAATTTGATCTTACATGGTTTGATACCAGAATAAGCAAAGGGGGCTTTTAAGAATTTTGAAAGAAACTTGAAAATGAGTTTACGCACATAAACTTTCATTTCTGTAGTTCGAGACCTCTGCAGATTTAAAACCCTTAGACTTTACCTGATTATATTATCCACACTTTGGCCAACCGGGACCACTTATCACATTTCAACAGAACTAGCTTTCCCCAGTACAGTCTAGCTCTTCTCAAATTAATTCACTCTGTTTTAGGTATTCTGTTTATTTTAAAATATAATATTTCGCAATGCGACCATCAGTCTTAGTTACCATCATTCTTCATAGTAACATCGCAGACCAATTCATCCGTCAACATTACAATATTTTGAGCGGCCCCTAAACATTACAACGAATTCAACAGTAACATGAGTTCGACAATTTTTACAAATAATAGTGAAGTTTAAGAGTTATAACTCGTAGACACCTGTGTCTCTGTAACTCTTAAGTATATATTCCTGCATCACTGTAAAAACTGTTATATTTTGGCAGATTCTACCTCTGCAAGCCGCCTACTACCAATATTAAAACCCGTTTTCTATAGGTGAAGTTATGTTTGATTTCTACTTTTGTCAAAATTTCTTTTTTTCATGAATAAGAAGGAAAGATGATATTAATTATTTAAAATAAGCTAAAATATGGAATGAAAGTTGTATACATTTATTAATTATACTCAGTTGATATATCTTTAGAAATACAGGAATTAACATTGGGCAAATTACATTATGCACGAAACACTAGTTACAAACAGACAAAGTAATTCCCTCGCTGAGGTTTCCACTACTTAACTAATGTTGAGTAGAAAACGTGACTGGCGTAGTCAAATAGATGAAAAGTGCTCGTTGAATTTGGTTTAAGATTTCTAAACTGCTTTAATAACAGTTTAGTGATTGGGTTTGTTTATTTCGTTTATTAATTCGTTGAGACAATTACTAAACTAACTTTCGCTTAACATTATAAACAAAGGCTTCAAATAAAAAAAAGGTTATTTCATAGGTGAGTATGGCTCTATTTAAGCTATGTCGATTTAAAATGGAATTGGCTTTTCTACTTTATATTGTATGGCTTCTATCAAATTTTTTTATAAAAAAGAGTGTGATTTTTCGATATTCCGATATTTCGATATTGTTCGATACTAAGCCAACCTTTTTTCGTTGATCCAGCTGTCCTTGATAATTACCTTTTAATACATGATCTTCACTAATGAAACAGCTGATCTAAGTCAGTAGCAAAGCTACACAAGGCATCACGCTCCATTCTACACTCATCCTTCACTTATATTTGGGTTAGAATACGCACCTAGGTGGCGTCTCCATCAAATTAATGTGAATATCAATACGGTTATATGAGACTTGCATGAAGAGAAATAAATCTTTTTTAGAGAACTCAGGAAGATGTGATTACTGATTATTGAAGAGTGAGCATATTGATTTTGCAGATACTACACAATAAATCTTGTAAGAAGGTACAATTTTTGTTCAAGTGTAAAAAAACATATTGGTTCAATATAATAAATAAACGTTCATATTTTCGTTTTTTATAATTGAGATAGTCTCGTAAAAATACTGAACAATATGTTGTTTCTTTTAAATACTTCGCGAATATTCAAAAACGTTAATTCCCAATCAACATATCAGGTTTATATTATTGCTCACAAGCCTATTGAGCTGCTATGAACACTAATAATGAAGAGTTGAACAATTCCATACATGAATGGATCAAATTCAATAATGCAAATATATTTAACAAGTAATATAAATTTTACTATCTGTGAAATATTTTTGGTACACAACTCAAAACTCTGCTCAGTGATAAATCTGTTGAATCAACCAGTCACAGTGGCGGGGTCAGATGTTTGGAAGATTGCCAAACACTTGGTTACACTTAACACACTTTCATCTTTTTAATCCAGCTTAAGGTAAAACCATAAAAAATATAGGCTACTTTATAACGTAATTTTTAGCAAACTAACTACTATACTTTTGTGAGTCAGCTAACAAAACATTTCATTGAGATGGCTGCCTAAAATAATTTTAATTGAAAAAAGTCGATTATAATTATATTAAAAGTATAAAAACATATACCAAATTTAATAACTGGTGGAAACTACAGTACTTTGTTATAAAAATGTATATTTCAATTATAATACTGTAAAATGATTTTTTAGGATTAGATCTAGATTCATTTACATTAACATAGAATTACCCAATTACTTAACTACACTTAAATAAGACAAACAGATCCGAAGAGTAATGAAGGTGGTATTCAAATATATTTATTACATAAAGTAGCACTGCCTTGGACAAAGGAGAGTGTTATTACATACGATGTCGTAATAACTAATGCTCAAGCTTATCTTGAAAAGCTAGAGTAGCCTTTCAGAAGGTTTCAAGCCTCATACCTTCCTTTGACTTGTAAACCTTGTATGTTATGTGCCCGGCTTTTCTATCAAAATCCACCTGGCATATGGCCTCTGGTCCCTTATAATCACAGCTTTCGTTCTCTAACCATATTAGGTTCATTTGTCCATAAAGTTACAAACATTTACTTTGATATTATGAAAGAAAAATTTATTTTATTTAAAATATTACAATGACTTAGTTTTCTACCTTGAGCGTCACTAAGTGATGTATTGACGTTTCTGTGATGAATCATCCTAAAGGAATCTATAAACTTAGTTTTTGTTTAATTGTATTAGATTCAAACTTTACATTATTGTGCTATGAATTCGAGTTATCTTGTCAGTATCCATTGTTAAAACAAGTCTTGACGATGTTTTGTTTAATCCCAATATTCCACATGAATTAGCATTATTTAATAACTGGATTTTATAAGTTTTTTCGATTCTTGTTGTTTTTGGACTATTGCGTTACTCATGTTTCATGTTTAAATAAACCAATCGGTCTAAATTCTTTCAAGTAAATAATTCTTTCATAGGAAATTATTTTTGTTCAGGATAGTTGAAAGCATAAATAATTTAGCTAATGTAAATTGTATTGTTAATTCTAGCTAAATATTTTATTTCATTTTAAGTCTAGGTTTTTTACAGATTACATCCACACACAACCTCTAAAACGATTTTAACTGTTAATTCTAACTTGATTAATGTAGTGTACATTTTTAGTTTGACTAAATAAAATAGTTATCAATTTTCATTACTTAGTTTCAAGTTTGCAATTTGTCTTTCGAAAAAACATAGAGAAGACCGATAATACTCAAAATTACATAGCAAGTTAGGGTCAATACATAGTTTGATGAAAAATCTATAGAATTCACAAAGATTCACAGACTTAAAATTAAATAAAGTAAAGCAATATTTTGTAGGGCAAAATTGGTTGTACCGAGTTAAAGGACTTTTACATCTGCTCACTCAATTTGTTATAAGTTTTGCCATGTTCGATTACGAAATGAACAAATGTTTCCCGTCCAAACTCTCATTGCGATAAGACTTCTCAAACTCAGAATAAGACGAATTGCCCACTTTGCCTTAACAGCATTGACCCGTTCTCAGCCAATGCTGTTAGTCTACAAGCTCAGAACGTTCCCAATTTTTCTAGAACTCTTCAAGCTGCTCGTATAGGATACTTTATTTTAAAATATGTCCAATAAGGTTTTATAAACACTTGATATAGTCAGCCGTTTATAGGAATTATTTATAAAATTTTATAGGTAATTTTACAACCCTAATATTTGTTTGTACTATCATTATACATACAAATTATTTCCGATTTTGTATTTAAATTTTTTACAAAATCTTTAATTATAAATAATTTGTTTGATGACGAAATGCGCGTTTTTTTTATTAAGCTGTATAGTACACGTATTTAAGAAATTCTATTATGCTATTTGCCTTACGCATTTCATAATTTAAAGGTAAAGCTGCTTAAAGTTAGATTAGCTAAAGCTGATCCATTGGCTACAACACAGAAGCTCAATCATGCATTCCCGGGTTCAAATCCTGTCAAAACCAATTTGCCAAACTGCTAATGCGAAACAGTCAATATTGTTAAACAGAACGTAAATAGTTTCTCTTAAAAATGTTTTAACTGCGATAAAAGTTGTGTACACATGGAAAACTTGAAGTAACTATGACTTGACAAAGTTACCACATGCTGCTTATTTAGTTTATGAAGCCTAAGCTTCATAAGACAATGATATCATGTTTGCGATATCTCCTAAACTTGATCTTGTAGGAGCATATTGATGTGGTAGTAAGTTGACTACATGAACTTTATATGATATATCTCTACATCATTTTAGAAACCAGGTTTAGGATTTTTTCAATTGTTTTGTCGATTAAAAGTGAAATTTGAAGACAGTAGTTTTGATTTTATTACAATGATCGGTATGGACTAAAAATATGTTATCTTAATCGTAACCAACTGAACACAAGCAAGTCATAATATGTTTGGCGGCAGTTTCTAAATTGAATATATTATATAATGGGACGGTCATACTGTTAGAATATGTAATACCGTTTTTTTAGAGAGAAACGTTTCCACAAAGCGGCCTAATGCTTTGAAGCAAACAAACTGAATTATTAATGCCTATGAGTTTTCACCGAATAACTTTTGTGGTTGTGAACCAACCTTCTTTCTTTTTTACAATACACCTTTTATTTCGTAATTAATCTTTTTTTATTTTATAAATATTTCTAAGTGTGAGAAACTAAACTTAATTATCAAACTAAATTTAAAGAGTGCGCTCCAACCACGGTAGGATAAAACATTTCATAAAGCAAATTTAATTAAAATAAGGTTTTCGTAAGGGTAAATACTGAAAACCCTCGAAAACACGAGATATAAAATCAAGGTAAAGCACAATTACACAAACAAATTAAATCCTGGTTCCCAGAATTATTTCTTTGAATTTGTGTAAGTTAATCAACGTAAACGTGAGCTTGTGATTAACCAATGTCAGAATTTTCATAGTCGAGACTTTCAGAAATAATTTGAATTTTTTCGAAATTTTTACCTGAGCGACTTTGTTAATTATTGTTGGAGACCTTCACGCATCTGTCTTGTTTATAATGATTTGACCCAATACAGACTAATACCAACTAAATATCTGTCCAATCGGTCTAAGAATAAACGTAAATTTTTCACTATACTCAATGCCTTTTTGTAATTTATTTCTAACGACTTTTCAATTTTAAATCATTTTAACCACATTGTTTTTAATAATTCTGATTTTAGTAGGTCCTAAGAGAGTTTATCGGTCCTCGAGGTCTTGGATTCAAATTTTACCAATCACCAATAAAATATACTTATAGATGTATACAACAAAACCATTTATTACTACTTAAATAGTCTACTTAAATAATGCTGCAACCCTTGGGGCCTATATCCTAAGGTAATGTGTGAAAATATTATGAACTAGAGTCTAGTATACTACAATGAATAAATAAATAAATTAATTTATTTCCATTGAGTACCATCTTATGATGTAGAGGTGGGACGAAAAATGCTTTATTTTTGCATTACTGTTTCAAATTTGGTTCATTTAGTTTAGTCGAAAAACGAACTAACTATTTGGTTCATTTAGTAATATTTTGTCGAAAAAGAACGTAAGTATATAATAACTTTACTGTATAACCTTTCGTTTAGTTATTTTTTAGTATAACCTTACATAGCTTACAAAGTTTTAGGTTTACTTAAATAGACGTATACGAATCTAGATGATACCTCATTTCTAAGTATCTTTACAAAGCGAAATAAGTCCAATAAAACCACAATAGTTGCAGTAGATTTATCTGATAGTGTTTTTATGTTCCGTGTCTTATAACTGTACCCATGGGTGTTGTAAACCCTTTAACTCGAGACCAGATTAGATTAAAATGGCAAGTTCTTACATCTTGTATGTTCTTGCTATTTATTGTACGTAGGTAAAATTTTGTTCTTTTAGAACTAAATTCCTTTGCTTGGATGTAATAACCTTTTGTAAGCCTGCTAGGTTTGTTTTAGGCATGGTTGAGCAGTTGTTTTGGGTTTATTACTTGGAATCAAATGGAAAAAATCTACTGGAACTTGATAGTTAATATGAATAAACCAAATTTTAACTCTATATCAACCTTTTAGTCGTAAATCTTCGGGATATTTTGAAAACACAATCTATACAATTTTTTAATAGCGTAAGATTAAGTGACCGAATTAATGTCTAAAGCTTAGAGTGTCTTTTATTGTGTGAAGTGAAGATCGGTAGATAATACATCTGAATCATAACGTTTGAAAACCACATAACAGCTTAGCGTATAAATATCACTGCAAAACTATAATTCCCAAAATTAAATTCACGATTTTGTAACTATCCAATAACTGGCTAAATGTTTATTTAAAATGGCTAGATGAAATTATCTAATCTCTGCTAAAGCTAAAAAAATAATTACTAATCCTATATCTTGCAACCACGGTATAAAGAGAATGGGTAAACTTTTGAACTATCTTCAGTAAAGAGAAAGTAATTAGAATACAAATTTTAAATTTCAGATGCTTTTGAAAAACAAAAGTATGAAACCTCATATCCAAGTATTTAAGTTCAGTACATAAACATTCTTCAATGTACGGACATGTTCCAAATATAATTTTCTAAGGGCGAAATATTTCAATTTTGGAAATAGGACGATACAGTAATGTTTTATTCATTCCGTAAAACACAGCAATATTGTTTTCTAACAATGTGCATTTCTATTACTTGGACCATTTCCAGTCGTAGTTGCCAGCTATGGTACAAGAAATAAATCTTTGGTTTGGTTGTGAAATTTAATGAACGAATCCTTTTTGCTCACTTATCTGAAAATGTGAATTACATATTAATTATTACTAACCATATACATACATATTAATTATGACCATATACATATTAATACTAACCATTATACATATTAATTATTTTAATCCTATTAAAATTTATAGGATTACTAACAAAGGAATATTTTCGAAAATTGCCTTTTAGTCATACAAAAGTGTATTAATTTAACATTGATATTTTAAATATATAATTGTTGTATTAGAGTACTTATATTTATAAAGTGGGAGAGGAAATTATTGTTGATTTCTCCCTTAGTATTTATACTTATAGCCACCTCCAATTAACTCTATGAGTTAATATACTGTAACTTACTCTATGTGTATGAAATGTATGGAAGTCCAGTTTATTTAAAAAAATGAAGTTATTGAGTAAATATGCTAGGTGACGAGAAATTCGAAACCCTCCATCTAATTTTTTTCCTAAGGAAATAAACATAGATATACTTTTGGTTAAAAAAGGGAGGATTGTGAGGTAAAGTCTAATGTTTTTAATATAAACCCCCATCAAGTGACACCCCATTTTCAACTATTTACAAAAATTTAAAGAATGGTGAAAACCAGAGATCGAATTTGTTGAAAAATATAGGAAGAAATCAATGTAATTAAAATAATCCCCCATTTTTGGGGGACACTCAAAGATTTTATAATCATAAAATGAAACTAACTGCTAAGATTTCACGACCTCTTCGTGCTAGAAAATTATTGGATGGGGGTGCCCTTTTATTCGCCCTGTATGAAAATAATACGAAAACTTTTTCTTACAGCTACATAAATGAACAATAGTGTATTACGTAAATTAACATAATAATAATAAACATTAAATGTTAAAACAAATTATGTTGAACATGTCAAAGTTTTAAGAACTAATTTGCTATTGCGCTCATGATTATGATTACAAAACTGATCCATCAAAGTTGCAAAACCATTGGAAAAATATGATTGATGATATTTTAAAATTTAGCGAGTCCTTTACAGATTTTCCACCTCAACACAATAAAGATTTACTGAAATTGTTGATCATTTAATATATCAACCGTTTTGTCCTTTATAAGTCTAAACGTAGTCTAATTGCATACAAAGATATTTTGGACATTTATTTTATTAATTTTCAAGGGTCAAAGTTAAGGTTCACAAGAGTTAGTAATAAACTCGAAACATGAATTTTGTTTGCAAGTATAATGCATGTTAATCTTCCTTTCCTTCAGTTTATATTTTGCGTTTATATTTTTTTAATTTAAATATTTTATGGTACGCTCCTTAAAACTGAGCTGTTGCAATTCACAAATTGAGATTCCGATGGCTTGTTAATTAAATATAAGATATATTCAGCTTCACCACAATGTTCTTATTCCCACGTGGCAAATGTTAGTTGCATTATACTTAGTTGAGTAGTTTTAAGTCGTTTTGTAGTTAGCAAACAGGAAAATCACACCCATGTCAAAAGCTATTTTATAAATACGAATTTCTTTTCTTTTTTACATACAGAGCTTTCCATTGTGATGAAAGAGACGTTTTTTTAACTAAACCAAACTATTTAGTATTTTTACTTTTTTTAATATAATCTATAACGTATCTCTAAATTAGTACAATCTGAGTTTAATGTGTAATAATAATATAATAATTTGTAATATTAAACCACATGAATTTTCAGTAAAGGATAATTTTTGGTACAAAACGAGAATGATTACGTGAAAGTATCCTCATGTTATTTTTATTGCATATATTGGTTAAAATACTTCAGCAAACTGAACATTAATTTAATTAAATACTTAATTAGACAAATGACATGTGCAAATGGACATGTTAATTGATTGGTTTGGTTATGACAGACCCATTTCACTGTTATAACTATTAGTTAAAAGGTAAAACGAATGTTGTAAGAAGTTTAGCTGTGGCTAAACAAACAATAGTAATTGTAAAACTTGTTACTTTCTATTGCTAATAGCACTCTGTTTTTTTTTATAAGATTTTATTACTTTATGATTTTTAATGTGATATTGCCAAATAACTAGGGTTACAAATCGTGTTGATGGTTTATTTAAACTGGAGATAAATGTTTCCACTTTTAGTGAGAGAAAGTAGGGAAAGTTATTTAAAACAAATGCATATCTTCTAAAAACAAAATAATAGTGGTTTGTCAAAACCAAACAGAGCAACATATTAAAGTGTGAACAATTCAAGGCACTTAAGTGTACTTTATGATTGTGCTAATATAAGCTACAAATACAAACAGAGAATTTGCTCGGCAAATTGACACAATGCATATAAAACTGTCAACGCCAATAGTAATGTGCAATCTACTCCAGGTTGAAACTTACATTCAGTTCATTCAACCCAAAGCTATTTTTTTTAACCATGTCAAATACCAATTCTATAGCCAGGTTCAATTTTATTGAGCTGCAGATGTTTTTTTTCATTTAACGAAAAATAGTGGGAAACTGGAACTTGCCTATTGGGTCTGATGATGATTGGAGAGTCCAATCGAAATCGATCACCACTTACCATATTTCATGTGTATTTACCGGCTTCTAAATAAAATGTATAACAAGTGTAACAGTGTCATGTGTTATTAGACGTATTTGTATGCAGGCCTACTTTCAGCATATGAAAGTTTTGTTTTAAAATCACAATTGATAGCTAATAACTTTTTAAAAAATTAGGAAAAGTCTTTTAGGTTTACCAACTTATAAGATGGGGAGGAGTTGTTTTGATATTCGTATTTTAAAACAAATACTAACAAAGTCAACTTCGCAAAAAAAAAAAATAGTTTGACTCTATCTACGGCCAGAGCTTTCACTGTTTCGGTAAAAACTATGTTAACTGTTAACTAAATTACTTCTGCACAAACATACACAGAATAAGTCTTACTTACACCATCTCAGGACACCGTTTTTAAAACATATATCTTGAAGAAAAATAGTAAATCTTGCATTTTTTTTATAAAATATGAATCTTATGAAAGTATTGCTATAATCAAAAACTTGTTTTCGGACTATAATAATAGGATTCATGTTTCAGTTTGAAGGTAAAATTTAAAATCAAAACCTTAAAGCTACCTTTAAGTTTAGCACAACAAAATGGATGTTTCAAAACAGATCGATCTAGGGATTAAGAATAATGAATTGGACAGTTTGGCGTCCCTTCCTGGAAATTACGTCATATACATTAATCCTTATTTCTTTCTTTGAAGCTTCCTGCTTTTTCGACACAAAAGGGCATAATAGGCTTTGTCACTGTAAGCTGCCATAATGTAATATAGGCTACCATGTTTTATTTTTCGAAAATTCCAGTAATTTATTTGTCTTGCGGCTGAATTAGGCCGAACAAGCCTATTAAAACTAGCCCATGCTCACATTATTTAAAATAGTTTATTACACCAACCTGTTAAAAAAAATGCTTCCTTAAGAAAACCATACCATTACATGATAAGTATTACACAGCCAAAATGAAGCAAAAATTATCATGTTATACATTAAGCTTAACAGATTCACTGATGATTTTTGTATACAAAATTAAAAACTACTAAATATAATTTTCCCCTTACGACGCTGGACTTTTTTAGCTCAGGACTTTTTTCACATTACTCCAGCCTAGACCAAGGGGGTTGCGATATTATCACTTAGATAAAATCCATTGGTGATTTGCAGGATTAGAACCAGGAACCGCAGGGACCGAAGTCCCGCTCTTTATCACCAGACCAGCTTGCTCCTCTTTATTTATCTTGGCAAATATTCATATTCTTCACACACATGGCAATTTTCGGTTAAATTGTTTTAATTAAAAGTTGAATGTCCTATTTTAACAACCTACTGTTTTTAGTTTTGTTACTTGATAATGAATCTGTTTGTCAAAAGTTTACAGCAATCACCCTATTGTAGTGACAGTTCTATTAGTATTTGGTGTAATTACATTTATCAACAAGCAATATGGTGAAAGAGCTTTTAAAATCAATCAGAGCTAATGGACTTAAAGCAGAAGAAGTGAAGGATAAAATGTTAACATTGTGATAGAAAAGAGTGGTAAACCAAATTGAATTAAATTGAATAACACAGTATGCACTCTGTCTGATTTATTTCAAACTTCTGAATCATTTCTTAATTGTTTGCATTTACTCATATTTACTTAATGAATTGGCGTTTGAATATTCGTAAATTATGTCATTCATTAACTTCTTTCCTAGAGTATTTTTTTAAGTGGCCTATGTAAACTTATGCTTTAGGTACTTGGCTTAGAATACAAGAATTACCACAATGTTCTGCAAACATAGAAGTTTGTATAGTAAAGATTTAAAAGTGATCATTTCAATAATAAGATAACCGATCAGTCAAAAGTTCTCGATCACACTTTAACACAATGTTTCCATCAAAATATTACGTTTGCCTGTTTCATCCATCAAGATTAATTCTGGATTCAGATTCCATCTGTTCTTGCCCTGTTTATTGCGTAAAATTGCAAAAATTACAACTCGTTTAAAAATTTTAATCTTTCAGGAAGAGAAAATTATTTAATTAGTAGTTGTATAATTACTCGGGGAAGTAGCGTTAATACAGGTGTTTTGAATAGATTGAAATTACATGTATTCTATTTAATATTAAAATTAGAAAAAAAAAATTTCTAATGCTAAACAAACAAAACTAACCCTAAGTTTGTTAATCTAACTGAATAAATTAATTTGACTTTGACTAGCTTTGAACTCCAAAAACCGTTTGTAGGCTGTTACACTACCTTCGAACATTGATGTTTAATATTCAAACAAACTGAGTTTCTGACTTGTTGGAATCCTAAAAGTAATAAATGACGGTGAGCTCAGAGTTAAGTCTTATCAAAATGTCTACGGTTATAGCTCTTTCAAGATCAAGTTCTAAAATTATAATTGACAATATACAATTTCATACATATAACATAGGTTTATCACCGTTCTATATACTAAAATAGATATGGGTATCTGATAATCCTTTTACACGCCGTTTATTATACACTAATATAATGTAGCTTATAATAGCAGCTGAATCTGTGATTATAAGAACGAAATAATGGAAGGTTTGAACAAAAAGAAGAGTAAATCTTGACAAAATAAAACGTTGAATTAGATACCCCAATAATTTTTAAATGGTTTTATCGATGCCTGGAATCCCAATTACTAATTTCCGATGACGAATTAAGCACGTGAAGGTAAGTAATATATAAAATTAGCCCTAATTATAAAATTAGGGTTTTGTCTGTACATTGAATAGAATCATAAATTTTTCAGTTATTTTTTCATTTCATACGATAGGAAAGCCAAAACGCGTGTTATCTTCATTTTTGTCTGTCTGGCTGTCTACTGTCTGTCTGTTGTCTGTCTGCATTTCTGTCTGTTTGTAACACTCAAGATGGCATTTTACGCTCTCTTCTCCGGGAAAACGACAAAACAGATTATGATTAAACTATTTCGTATGTATTCTCTACATGCATGAGAAGGTGTATAATTACTTGAGACGTGTCTACGTCCTTTGGTAATAAAAAAACTAACAATCAAAACCCCAGTTTTGTGGGGTATTAGACTCATTTTGTTTTAAGTTTTACCATGTTTTAACATACAAGTCAAAGGATCTATGTAAATTAAATAATATCAGATGTTCCTCCTAGAATATTTCATACCTAACACAAAACTGCGAAAATCTTGATATATGATAATATTTTAGAATATTGCTATTACATACGAATTGAAATACCTTCAGCTGTAGAGAAAAATGTCATATTGTCTCAATAACCAACTGATACAATATTACCTTAACATAAAGTTGACGTGTAGGCTGTTTAGAATAATTTAATGTTATGGACCGCTGTAAACTATTATAAAAATACGATAAATATATATAGCCTCATTTTTCGTTATCAAATGAGTTATGACTAACATCCGTCCTGAAATAAAACACTCATCCCTAGGATATTACTGACGTCACAACAAGGTAGTCCATTTCAACTTTTGACACTGTCGATCCACCTTAACGGAATCAACAAAATAGGTAATGAATAATTTAAAAGGTTTTTTTCGGTACTTATTTAGAACAGGCTGCATACTTCCATTTATAAATAATCACAGATGTTCTATATCGTCATCATATTCTGTAAACATTTTTGTCGTATTAGTACAGTAAATATATATAAGACATAACCATGTTGGACTTACCAACACAAGTATGCCTAGCCTTCTTATCACATTGTAAAATCAGGATTTTATATCTAGTCCATGTTGGTTTCTCTTATTTCAGAAATACTTTTATGATTTATGCTCTATTATTTTGTCGTAAATCCATAGGTCGTGCCTTTGTTTGTACATCGATCGTGTTATTTAGTTAAGCTAGTATCAAACTAACTGAAATACAGTACTCGTAACATGAAACAAATAGTAAACAGAAACCCACCCTTAGAGGCACCATACGGAATAGCTTTAAAATTGATAGTTGATTTATAAGGATTACAAATTTACTAAGCATTATATGTAATATATGTATGATAAACATACATCAAAAATTAATCGTTTGAAGAGTTATTTTTTAAAAAAACTATAATTTTAGGATGAAATGTTAACTGTGCTTTGTTTTTCAAGTAGTATGCCTATGTCATATAAAAACTATTCTAAAATATTAATAGTTCTTGTATAGGCCTACGTTTGTTATTAATACATTTAGCCGATTAAATATTTATATAATTGAAAAACATTCTGAGGTTTTATATTTTACAATATTTAGGACATTTATGTTGTTAGTAAAAGATTTAACAGCAATCCAATGCTCCTGCATTTTTATAAATTTTTGCATTGGCCTCATTTATTAAATGAGAAAATTTACATTAACCACGGAAGTCAATAATTTAATTCACATCGTATTTAATCATTATTTATAGGTCGAAAGATTCTAGCTTGGGCTCGCTTTTTACACATTCACTTCAGGCTAGGCTTAGAGGTAGCGGCATTATCACTTTTTATAAAATTATTTGGTGTTTGGCAGGATTTGAACTAAGGGACTTCAGAGACCGAGGTACTGTACTCTACCACTTGAGCAGCTCACTCTACGATTCACGACGCATAGAGATGACAAAACAGCAGATATTGTAGAAACCTTACACTAAGTGATTGCAGTATTTGCTAGTCTCTCTACACTGGCGTCATTAGTAAAGCTGTACCTGTTGCTCTTTGAAGTCATTTAGGCAATAATCATAATCGCATTATATGGCAAAGCAGTATTGGTTAATTAGTATACATTGGGTAGGTATATTGTTTTCTATGTGCTTAAAAAAAAAGTTTCTTAAGGCTAGGAGAACACTGGAGAAAATAAAATATATCATTGCACTGGGTGAAATACTATTGTGTTATGGGTCAAGTATCGTTTGCAGTCTTGTAACCTCCTTAAACCTAAGGCAATAGCTGAATTAAGTATACGTTAGATTATAGGTCACTGAGGTAGGTCTATAGTTAAAAGACAATAAGCCAATTAAGGTTCAATCTAGTAGCTTAAAAGAGTGTTTTTACCCTATGGGAAAAAGTCTGGAACAGACCCATAATCCCGACTTCCTTCGCTAAATTATGGCAATTTAAGATTGAAAGAATGGAGTTTGTAGTGCCATTGTATAAACAATTATGTATAGTGCGGTCAGTTATTGTATAGTTAGGCCTATATTTATCTTTTTTAACATTTTCTTCGTTTAGGTTATACTGTAATAATAATCTATAGTAAAATTTTAATGATTTCATGTATATAAAAGAATCATTTTTATATCTGTACACATAATTTTCTAAATATACACAAAATAAACAATTTGAGCCCTAAGTTTTGCAAAAAATGTACGTTAGTGTTAGTGAATACTACTACTCAATTATAAATTTAGGCACCCGCAGAGAATATTAAACTGTTTAAAAATGCACAACGTACTCTAATAAATGCATTAACTTTTGTATTGAGCAAATGTGATCATTAACTATTGTAATTAATTGACTTTTATGTAATTAGGCAATTCCTAGCTAATTTTAATTTTTTTTACAGCAAAATTTACTTTTAAAAATAACAACTCGATGTTTACTTTGAAATCAGAATAGGACTTAACATTTTTTAGGGTCTTTACTATATTTGGTGCGTTTTACAACTGGAACTTGTCTTTCAAAAAGGGAAACAGGAGTAAAAAGCCTTTTTAATCCTAAGATAAAAGACAGGTGTTGTAATCTAAGTTGTAAACTTAGATTTTTAAGCAATCGCATGTATTGAAATTATGTATTGATTAATTTAATCGATTATAGTTTTTTATTTGTATTGTAGTCAATAGTTCGGCATATTATAGTATAATGTACACTAATACCATCATAATAGACGAAATTATTTAATACTAACTAAACAGCTGCTTGTTTACATACGAATTTGAAATCGTTTTGAGAGGTTATCTTTGCATTAATATGAGTCTAGCTTAGTTTGTTAATAATGATGCAATGCGACAAAAAAACTAGTTCATTACACGAGCAAAAAGTGTCTTTTTATCCCTCGCTCATTTTTTGACGGAGGCTAAAAGAGTTCATGTTATGCAACAATACACTGACTGGTTCGTTTAGAACTCACAACGAGCTTCAGGGAAAATATCAATATAAAAATATTGGTCAGCCGGGGCAGAAAACTGTTTTGGATATTGTTTCCTCCATTGAAAATGATACTTTAGTTGAGTCTTTTTTCCTTATTGTTTTTTACACAGAGTAGAATTTCATTTGTTCGAATTGTGTATGTGTAGAATTTTTGAAACCTACTTTGTTATAAAACTAATTGAACCATTATTCATTTAAAGATTTCTTTTGAAAAACTACATTTGTGTTTAACAAAGAATATTACATTTGACAAAAAGTTACATTTTTAATTTTTGTTACAGACCTCTGTAAATTGTCCCAGTATTTTCTTGACAGCAGTGTTGTGGCATATGTCACTGACATACATCACCAACACATATTGAATAATGTCTTAGACATATGGTTAGTTCACACGACAATCAAGCTATACTTGGCAAGCCTACTTTCATTGTAAATATTTAAAGGATGTAGTGACAAATATTTTAACGAACATATACTATTGATTTCTTTTGATATCGTATATATCTTGAAGAACATGTCCGGGAAAATATAATAATAGTATTTTAGTCCAGTTGGTAATATTAAAGGAATAAATCATTGTATTTGTCTTTGTTAACTTTCCTGCCAAAACCATACGAGAAATAAATCAAATTTCCAACAATGCTTTCAGGTCAGCTGTAAATAAAATGGAGTGCGACCTAGAATTGTCATGAATACAAAATAGTTTACATATAGATTTATTAGCAAATATTAAATTCTGATATAATTACTTTTTTCACTCTGCTCAGTATTAAAGCACCCCTATATTTTGTATTAAATTTATTTCGTGTGCAAATAGGCAAATGGTAGGCCTACATGTACGATTTGTTTAAATAAAATATTTATCGGCTAACGTTATTTAATAAATTTTTTTTTATCAAATGTAAAAAATGATGTTTTTCCTCAGGAGAAAGATATTAACGCCTGATCCTGGTTTTTCTGGTGATTTTGTATCATTATTGAGTGCATTCGATGTGCATGGATTAAAATTTTTCATTAACATTTAGACAGTAGGAAATAGTATTCTAAATATATTTTTTACTTAAATTAACCTATTTTTGTTCACTTAACACTAAAAGTATTATGTATTATCGTTAACAAAATAACCAATGGTAGTGCGCTGGTCCAATAGTACGGCGAGGCACTTTGGGTTCCAGAGGTACCAGGTTCAAATACTGCTAATCACCGATGAATTTTCTCAAAATAGTAATGCCACAAGCCTCTATGTCAGACTTGAAGTAATGTTTAAGAAAAAATCCAGGCTAAAACCTAACAAAAAAACAACTAAATGCTATAGTATGATGTACCAAAGTGATTAGTTCAGTCGAATAAAGATTAAAATTAAAAATGTGCAACGGTGCTTTAGGCTGTTGTAAATAAGTGTAAGCCATTTTACGAAACGTGAATTTTAAATAACGGGTCTATTATATAAATATTGTGTATTTAAATAATTTACATGCGTAAAATATGTTTGTACTTTTGCTTGAAAAAGTTCTTAAAAAAACTTATATTAGGTTATCAATTAGCAGTCGATTTGACTCGTACTATGAAACCAGTATTAAAGTACTCTCGTAGGAATATGCGTCATTTCTTCACACGTAAATTTGATTTGGCAATGATGTTAAATACGTAAATAATTTTCACAAACGATATTTGAAGTCAAAAATGTGGTGCACATGTGGCACATACAAAGCAACTGTGTCTTGACAAAGTTGCCACATTTGCTGTTTACTTAGTTTAAGAAGCTTACGTTTTCTCAGATAATTGTGTCATGTTTACCCTTTGCCTTCCCATCCTAACCCCGCAAGGAGAATTTTGTAATGTGGAATATACAGGGTATTTCCAAATTGTCTGCACATATTTTGTGGACATTTTCCTTGGGCTAAGACAAACATTAAATGCCATATAATATAGGTGTAACATGCCTGGATTTCTGTCTGTCGGTCTGTTTGTGATTTATATAAACTTCTGTAACTTGAGCATTTTTTAAGAAAGAAATATCAAAATTGGTATAAATGTGTAGTTTAGAAGTTAAATAAAGAGCTTAAAAAATTGTCTTCAAATACCTCAAGCCATTTAAATGTTTTCCATCTTACATTATATTAAAATAGTATTAAAATAATTAGCTTAAATATGATGGATGATTAAACCAAATTTGTGTGAAGCAACCATATATTATTATACAACTTTTGTTTTGATATAATAAGCTGACACCTTCACACAAGCTTAACAAGTCAAACGAAGGAATGAAGCTTGAAACCTTCTGTCTACTACTAGCTTTCCTAGAGAAACTCAACTTAGTTGTTTTAACATGGTATGAAACAAAATTCTCCTTGACCAAGCAAGGCTACATTTTGTAATTAAATACATTTGAGCAGCCTAACTATCCCTCCCATGTACAGTTTGTTTTACTAGATGCAATGTTTTGTTTAGGTTAATTCATATAAAAAATCTGCTTGCTTAAATATTTGTTTAAATTACCAATGTAGCTCTAAAAACAATGAATTTTATATTAAACAGGCATTTAACAGCTGCTGTTCCGTACATTCTGTATTTGAAAATGAGTAAGTCATAAAGTACGTATGTGCACAGGTCTATAGTTTGTGGAGAGTAGATACGTAACGATAAAATATAAAAATAATAAAGATAACAAAGATATATCCATAATGATGGTTTACATTTAATTCAAATGTGTAATTGACGTGAAGATAAAATGTATATGATATATTAATCCATACCAAACATTCTAAGAATTTTTTACAAAAAATATGAACCCTTAAAATGGATCAATTATGGCATAATATTTATATACATACTTATATTATTTTGTGGCTTTACTAAATCCGTCTCAATATTTCTGAACCTTAGTGATAAAGTGTCAGACCTCTTACATCTAATAGAATTTAACGTTGCTGTGAAAAGCAGATCAAGAAGGTAATGTGTTACTGCCTTACCTTAATAATGCCTTGATATGAACATATCTTCCAGTTAAGGTTTTATTTAAGGTTCGTGTTTTATTAAAGGAGAGACCTAACTTTATTACTGCTTACATTTAAATACTAAAAAGTTCTTTTCGAATTGTTTGTCGTATGATTCTAACTAGTTTGATTCTTTAGATAATACACGAGGCTTAGATTTAATGATTGTTCAAAACTGGTTTAGTTGTAAGTATATGCTTTTGTTCAGAAATTCACAGGTATTTTGTTAGTTATTCTGTTTTATATACCAACAGCAAAAATAACAGATCTGTAAAAACTTAAACTTAAAAATTGAAATCAGCATGCATTATCCTCGAAAAATCTTGCTCTTGAAACTCAAATATGTATAATTTCACTCGTGTTTTGAACGTTACTTTTCACTAAACCACAAGGATAATTACTTGTTTTATTAAAACAGTCATTGGTTATTTCTTTATTTCAGTTAGGAACATTAAAAGACTCATAGAATTTTATAATATTTAATATTTTTATTGATTGTACAGTTTTAAATTGTAACACATCTTTGTTTATTTGCGTCGGAAAAAATCCAAAAGTGATAAAAAACATAGCTTGTGCATAGCAAATATTATTTGTGTGTAGTAAACAATGTATTTATGAATTATTATTGCAGATGACATAGAACAAAAAAAGGAAATTTCACAATAGTGTAGTGAAAGTATGTTTATTAGTTGTCAATGTTTTTTTTGTCTTTATTTACTTATTTTAATTTGTATACGTACGACATACTACTCTACCTAGGATTAATAATATAAGTAGTTCGGTGTTAAAGTAGTTTGAATGTAACACAATGTTTGGCCATCTTCCAGACATCAGACCCTCCTCTGTCACTTGGATTGATTTAATAAACTTCCTCTGAGGAAGGGTTTTAGTTTTTTACCCCCTAGATTTTACCGTAAACAAACTATATGGTTAAAATAAAATCTAAAAAACTCACTATGTATTCTTTTACAGGAATGCGACAGACTTAGCAAAGAATCTCTTTTGTAAGATTTTTAAATCAATATCAAACAGATTTTACATTAAATTACATATAGACATACGGGTTTTCTGGGTATTAGTTATGAAAATAAAATTCCTCTAATTATTTTATTTGAAAAAATCCAATTTTGTTTTTGAAAATAATTTATTTGACTAACAGCTTTTTAGCACTTAAAACAATGACAACTTTTATATTATTTCTAAGCAATTATAAACTATTCATTTGTTGGTTAATGGGAGCAGAACATAGTATAAAAGTCTGTAGTATAAAAGTATAAAAGTCCATTGATATCACCCGACGCTCTAAGTATTTGATATGATCCAAAACAGCAACTATCTGTCGGTTTTAAGTAGAACTCATAAAAGCTTAACATTCCCGCTTTAATTAGCCAGTCTTTTTTTTAATAACCCCTTTGTAAAGTAGTTTTAGTAGGAAAGAATTGTTGGGGATTTTGTAAATGAGACAATTTATGACATGTTAACACCGAAAACTAATTTTATAACTGTCAAAAGTTTCTATTTAATCCTTTGATTTTTACAGAACATAAGTAAATTACTAATAGTAATTATAATACTTAGGCACATTACAAAATACTCTTACTGCAATTAAACTTTATGATAATTCACTTTTAGTGTTTCTAACTTAGAATTAGACACACAAATAAATCATATATTACTTGTTTAAAGAGCTAACCAATAAACATGATAAATTAATCATTACCCTTTAGTATTCAATATACATTAATCAATATATCAAGCATTAGAATATTCCTAAGAAATCGGAACATTTCTTGTAGTATTGTTTATGCTAATATGTTAGACAAATCCTTGCACATATATATATATACAATGTGATCTCCTTGGCATATACCATTCTCTTTCCTGGTTTTACTTACGATAAATATAGTATTTAAATCATTTCAGCAGGAACTTCAGAATAACTTAATAAGGCAAAGTAAGTTAAACGCGAATGCCTGGAATACCGTTTTCTCTTACAATGCAAATAACATTTAATAGCTGCTTTGAAGTAAACGTACAAGGAATATGCGAAAGATGTAGAAAAGATTGGAATGCCATGTTATAACTTTCTTTCCACTCAAATTCCTGTGCACCTTTGAGTGTTCAACATTTCTTCTGTACCTGGGTACTTACATGTTTTAAGATATTGTAAATCAACAAAACATGTGTTTCGTTTATGCTTTTATTTGCCAATTTTTTCAGGCATAAGTAGGATAAATTAATCTCATATCATAGCAGGTTTTTCCAACTTAGATTAGTGCTTTTGTGTTGGTAGTTAAGTAGGAAATATGTAAATAATAAGGTAGTTTAGATTTGTTTTACAATAAAGGTGTTTATTTGACATTTTAGTTGCGTTTCTGTGCAGATAAATCTGTGTAATGGTATGTAGAGTTAACGTAAATAATCAATAGTAATCCTGAAAAAATTAAAGACGAATTTATTTTGATCTGAATTAATAAAAAATATCCATCCACATTTATGTTTACCATAACATTTTTACTAACAATAACACTTTAAAATGTCGAATATAGTTCATTAGCTATAAGAATTATGTTTTGATGACCATCGTATAATATTAAGCAATATGGTGGTTTATTGTTAGGAAATCTAATTAAAAATGTCTGCAGCTTATACAGTGTAAAGGTTATTCCAGTAACATAAGAATAAGCTAAGCTCAAAGCTAGATTGTGTTTTTGAAATTTACATGAAATCAGAAAGAATTCCATGTTATAAATACATTTTTTCTTACTCATTGTTAATCCTGCACATTATGCACGTTAATTAATTAATTTTATAACAGTGTAATTTAGAACAACAAACTTGTGGTTGTTGGGAATTTGCTTTCTTATTTAAAAAAATGACGTTACTAGCAGATTCAAAGATTTAACTGTGTTATGTTGCAGGGACAGGAGCATTTGGGAGTCTGCCAAACATCTTAAGCTTAAATCAATTCCGTCCTCTGATGCTTGATGAGTGGTCCGTTAACAAACTGGTTACTCGTTTGACTTAAATTAAGTTTATAGTTGTGAACATAATCAACTTACTTTTCTTTCTTATGTTGTATCAACGCCTACTCTTAAATTATTAAATTACAGCCACTGAGTGATGCAATTATTTCTAAAGGTGAATTACATTAGATATCAATGTATTTGTTTTTATCAAATTTTAATTAATCAAATTGATAAAATTATTTCTTACAAAAACGGCATTCAAAACGTTCTTTGTTGAAATAATAAGTTTATACTGTTTAAATAAAATAATTTGCTTTACCAATTTTTAATAAAGTCTGTTACTGATTCACATGTTTCAATATGTGCACTTATTCTCTAAACTAAGAGCTAATTTTATGGATTACTGTAACGACAGTGTAAGAGATTCATTTTTGTCTTTTTCCAAAATCTTACTACAGATTATGTCCAAGTGATAGTTGAATATTCGTTTTTTTCCTAGTACGCTAGGCAAGAGCCCGGAATTGTTTTTCACATTACTTCAGGCTAGACCTACGGGTTGCGGTATTATCACATGGATAGAATCCATTGGTGATTAGGCGGGATTTGAACCCGGGACCTCTGGAACCGAAGTCCCGCGCTCTGACCACTAGACCAGCTCGCTCCCCCAAGTTGAACATTAGTAATGATAGTGTGAATAGAATTGTTCGGTAGGCAAAAAATCTTAAGACAATTTAAACACGATTCGGACAATATACAAAAAACACCAACACTTTTCATAGCAAATTCACAACAATTACCTTTCAAAAGTCAATTATAAACAAAATTAGCCATGATGCTAGTACAATAAATTGTAATCATAAAAACTACATGTGTCTTATTCTTTTATTGTCAAATTCAATAATATATTTTATGTTTTACTGAATTTTCTATAATTTAAGTTAAAAGTTATCAATATAGTAATAAACTGAGATTAAAGGTAATGCAACACAAATACAACAAAACATTAATACAATGAAACTCTTAGTGTAATGAAACATTGTGCTTTTTAACCAATCAGGTTAAAACCTCTGTGACAAAATGGATGGGGTTATTGTATTGAGCTCTTGATTGATTCTTCACAAGTTGAGATAGAATAATAAAGTTTTTCTTGTCCTTTTCATATATGTTTGTGAGAAAATTAAACGTTTTTAAATATTAAAACTGCATAATGCTTATTGATTGGCTCTGTGTTAATTTTCACAATTTTGTATTGTGCTCTTAATGCTGCCCACCAATTTTAGGTCATGTTATGATTGAAAATATTGGTTGATTTTGAGCAATAGTAAATTGTACATCCCACAATTGTATGTGGAATCAGAGGAAAGTAATATACCATAAAGTATTTACGATTTTTTTTTTCAACTTCGGTGCTTGACATGGTTTTTTGTATATTACATTTTTGAAAAATTTCTGACTTTTCATCGATTAAATTTTTTATTAAGACTTTAAGTGAGGTAAAATAGGTTTCTCCTTACCCTAGAACCTATATTTTTCAGGGAGATTGGTCCACAAATAAGGGTGGGTCTCGAACCACCGAGTCACCAAAATATTATTACAAAGGAACCACTATTTTAAATTAAACCGTTGCATTCAGGGTTGAAATTCCACACTTTACTTTAATCTAATCAAGTCATTTTATTAAAACTAAACATTGATATAACTTTTTCAGTGTTTTTAACGTAGAGCATTTTTTGAATATGTTTGGTAAAGTTCAAAATTGTCAATAAATATATAATCCACCTGAAAAAACTAAATCACCTGTTGACCGTTTTATAATCCTGGAACTAAATAAACTATCACTGTTCCCTGCTTTATTTTTCTAGTCACGTTTCCTACAGTAGCTAAGTAGTTTAAACCGGAGTGAGACAGTTACTTTGACTATTAGAAACAAGCCATGCATGATGGGATTCGCTTACTGTAAATGTTTGATAGTTTGTAAGTATAAACATCTCATTGATTGCTAATCTAAGGTTATTTCAATTTTTACACTGAACCTTTCATCTAAGATTGGCTTATTCTTAGATATGTCGTGCCAAACTACTATTAAAAGTAGACACCGGTTTTAATATCATATTAAATACCCAAAAAGGACAAGGAACTATTGACTTTGGCGGTCAAACAACTTTTACGTTGACTTAACCGGGCTTACCTACTAGAGCTCCCGGAGGCAGGTCCTACAACATTCTTTTTGGTCAAAAGCAAAGCCCCCTCTAATACAAGGCCATTACGTTGATGTGGTAACATCACATCGGTCTGTTGCCATGGTAACAGTAATAACAAGCTTGTAAACATTGCACAGAAGCTCCATTATGAACTAGTGGAACAGCTGTTTTAGTAGGCCGGGGATGCAATGTTGCCACTTTGCCTCCATAAAATGCTATCTTTTACCATGTTGCTCCACGCGCAGGTGGGGGAAAGGCTTATGAAGACGGGCAAAATCTTGGTTTAAAGAAATCGGCAAAGGTGTTAACATCTTTCAGAGTTAAAATATGACAAACCACTTATATTACAAGGTTTAATTACCCTATGAAGCTGAAGCTAAACAATGTTTAAGACAGTTAACTAATTATACATAACACTTGATTAAATATATCTCAGAACTCAACCGTTACAAAATCATTAATTATTCGTATATCTATTCCTCGGGCAAAAAGATACATTAATGATAAAGTATCCCAGCTTTGCTATTGTATGTAAACATTAATATCAATATACAAAACATTGTACTTTTTTAATGGTATGTTAATGTAGCTAAGAGAATTATCGTAATAAACAAACCAAAGCAGTTTTAGCAGCTTTACAAAGCATTCTGCTAAGCAAATTAGCAAAGCTAAAGTAGTCTTGGTTCTCCTCTACTGAACGTAATCTGTTTAAAGCAGTCAGCTTTGTTCGTGTCACATCCCTTTACCACTTTGCTTGGTTTACACGGTCTTATATATTGCCCTGGATTATATGCACTAAGCAAAATAACTAATTATTAGTCATTATCACTGTGCTTATTAAAATTTGATAGCAGTAACTAAATAGGTTTCTTTATATAATTTGGCCAGTGTTAAAAAAGACCATTCCATTACTCTTTGAAATATTTCATTCCAATTTTTATCCACTTAAAAATAAAAACTGGCACAATTTTCTTCATTTTGATTGTTAGTCTAGACAATTTTACTATTGTATGTTTTGAATTTGATCGGATAATTTTGTTTAGGTGTTTAACTTTCTCAGATGGTTACAATACGATATAATAAATTTGGGTACTAACAATTGGTAACGAAGCCTTAAGGATATTTTTTTTTATCAAATCAGGCCATTTTAATAAGCCTTTAAGAAATATGTCAAGTATTAAACACCATCTTAAAACGCACGAATTGGGTTTTCCCATTTTGTGAGGCGTAATTTGTTAACGCCTCGTCTTCGTATTTCGTATTCCGTTTAACTCTTAGTTTTGTTTTTTTGTTCAAATAATTCTTTAATAAATGAATACAGATGTTAAAGATTATGAATAATAGTTTATCAAAAAACTCTTTACCATGTCTAAAGTATAATGATAGTAAAACAAAAATGCAAATGAAATAAAAGTTTCGAAAATTCGTTTGGCAAACTAATTTAAAAGGGTGGATTTTGCTTTATGTCTGTGAATAAATTTGAAACTAAAATATCTTAAAAAATATATGTAGCATGGCAAACCCTGAGTTTAATTTCTGTGGATCAGGCACTAGCATAATCCTGTTACCCATTTGACACGCCAGAAATAGCAAAAATAAAATAAATAAATATCACTGGTTTCAGGGGTTTATTTTATAGTAGTCAGTTTATTTTGAAAATCTCTTTAATCTCCTTTCTTGCGAACTCTAATCAAAGGGTTTTTGATTGAAGTTTGAATTGTAAATTAGGCTTAGAATAGTATTGAAATAAGATAAGACTGGAGTAAATATGTAGATATTCGTTTTAACACTAGACTGACTTACTCAACCTTTACACTTCTAAAGTACTAGTAAAACTGTAACAATGGTTTGGTATCATAAGCTTACTATGCACATTCATTAAAAAGCATTAGCTATAGGATTTGTCCACAAAAATCATGCTATACAAATATTTCACCAGACCGAATTTTTTTCTTGGTTGAAAGATTTGGGATTAAACCATATGAATAATATATAAATCAGATTTTTTGAAAGTGATTATATAATGTAAGAATACGTAATGTATATTCAGTCTTGGATTTAATTCTACAAATTAAAAACATCCTTTCCTTTTCAACTAAATACTCTTTAAAAATTGATAATATTACTTTCACTATCTTAGTTGTATTGTTTACGTACAAATTGGATTGGTTACGTAAAAGACCGATACAAGCTTTAATAATCAGTCAGGATAAACTTTGATTGATTTAATATTTCCTTTACAGGTGTCACTTGTATCATATATTCATAAACCATACGAAACACTTACGTTTAATCCAAAATTAAGAAGATTGTTTTCAATTTCCTAAGCTTATCCTGAAAAAGAACAGTAGATAAAATACTCTTACGACTTGTTAAACATTCAGAAGCTCTAACATCTTCCCATTACCTTTATTTTATGTCATGCTTTTAGCCATTTTATACATCTTTAAAATTGCATTTCTTCATCCAAGACTAACATACTGTTACATGTATAAAAGGTTAGGGTTGAAAAAGAAGTTCATGGCTATGCGTCTGAGATCTTTATATTTATGTATTTGTAAATATTTGTGTCTTCAACGTTTGTGCTAATTCGATCAAATCAGCAATATCTCAAGTAAGAGATGGAAAAATAAAGGTTTAGCTCTGAGACAATGAACGATAATTTTTAGACGTAGAAAACTAGGACTATAAAATAATTTGGATCTTAAAACATGCCTTATATTTTAACAAATCAAAAACCACAACAGACCATATAGGAAACATAAAAACTATTTGATAATACATAATCTGAATATAATCATTGGCCTTTAGATACTGAGGTAGAATACCTATGTAGCTATTTGGCCAGCTGTAATATTTTTAGGAACATAGTAAATTAGCAGCTTGCATAGTGCTAACCTAAAATACTGTATTCTGTCTCATTTTTTTGTTGATTTAGCATATATTTCACACAGTTATAAAAATTACGATATTTTTCTTTATGATATTTTTCTCCGTAATTTTAACGTTTCTATTGGTGAATTCGTCAGAAATCAGTTATTTACGTCAGTGCATTCTGTCGGCGGCTCAACACAGGTACCTCCAATTTGATTTTTAAAATTAGTGAAACCCACTTTTACCTATGAAATTTTAGCTGTATTAAAAGTAAATGGCTATTTGTGGAACTAGTGGGCGAAGTGGCACTTTGCTGCACACGAGATAAATGTTTACGCACGAGCCGTAGGCGAGTGTGGAAAGTTTCTCGAGTGCAGCAAAATCAGTTTGCACTCGTGATACAAATTATATTTTTCCTACAGTTACTAAGCATATAAATAACAAGTCAATGTTAAAATGTGTTAAGCAATTTATTAGAACAACATTTTTGTAAGGAAATTTTAGACCGTAGGTTTAATATTTAACCCAATAGAAGTAAATAATATGTGTTTTAAGAAACTCGAACTCTCATACAAAAGTACAATGACAATAATTTAACAAAGAGCAACCACTTGTATTGCATTTTCCATTGTTCAAAATAAAATAAGATAAAGAAATAGTAGTTTACGCAACGATTGCGTTAAGTGAGTCTTTACGACACGAGTAGAAAATTTAAGGCACGAGCCTTGGCGAGTGCCTTAAAAACTTCTACGAGTGTCGTAAAGACTATTAACGCGAGTTGCGTACACTACTTTACCTACGACCGTTTTTTAATTACTATCAATCTGGATTTAATTACTAACAATAACTACTGATAACTTTTTAGAGAGGTTATGTTTTCGTGTATTGCCATTGCCACTGAAAGTGATGCAACGACTTGTTGTATAATCAGCTGATTTCCTGTAATTACGTGTTTGTTAAACTTCGTTAAATATTACATTGCTAGCAGTATTCTTACCATAAATAATATTGTATCAGGTACAATTCAGCAAATATTTCATTTATTTTTGGACTTCTACCAACTTAATTAAGAATACGCGAGTATCAACATGAACAAGTTGGATCAACAATTAAATTGGTCAACTGATCAGCTGATCAGCTGATTAGTTGACGTTCGAAGCATTACAATTTTAATTCTTTTCTCTCAATACTTGAACCTCATTGGTCCGTCACCTGTGTGGATATGAGAAAACTATGCGGATATGAAATGAAACTATGCGGATATGAAAGTAAACAGCTGTAAAGTGAAACTTTTCAATTCTAAGAACTGGACTGAAATGGCTACTTTAAAAAACGGTCGTAGGTAAACATTTTTTCCTTGTTGTTAACCAAGAGGCTTTTATAAAAATGATATTATAAATTTTAATAAAAAATATATATTTTTATGCAAAATAGTTACAACATTGAATTTTTAGAGGCTTATAACAGTTAGTGATAAAACATTTAAAAGTATTTAAACGTGTTGATTATGTAGTGTACCAACAGATTTACTTCTTTTAGTTTATTTGATAAACATAGGTGAATTTATATAAATTGTACAAATTTTGTTACGTACGTATACTTTAAAATATAATTCATTGTTATTTACTTTTAGTTGAAGTACACATCAAAATTAACTACCGTTAAACGAGTTTTTGCTAATTGTAATTAGTCACAAAATGCTTCCATTAATAAAATACATTTACACACAATTAATTGAATAACATATAATTGAAAACTGTTTTTGGACATGCTTCAATCCGACTTTTATGTTAGCGGAACTCCCATTTTACACTTAAAAAAAAACTAGAACCATACTTGGAATCATGTTTTTTCTTCAAGAGATAATATTTTACTCATTATAATCCTTAAATCAGAGGTTTTTGTTGTTGATGTTGATGGAGGTCGTACGTCTAGATATTTCAGGGGAGAACTTATGCATTGGTAAAAAACATGAATAAAGGGTGGATTGAAAAGTGTCAAGCAAACTTTATCAGACAAACCTTTTGTTTAATTTGTTATGCCGTTAATATATAGCTCATAATGCATTAATATAAAATTAAATATATTTCGTAGCTATATACTGACGAATAATATAAATAGATAAATAGGTGATAAATAGTAATAAATGTCATTTATCAATAATTATAAGTTTTGAATTAATATAAAATTGTTTGGAAAATTAATTTTTAGTAGGATCAAGTAAGTAGTAATGGAAACCATTCAGATTTACATTTTAAAAAGTAATAAGGACATTTTCTATGGTTACTGGTAATTCTTGGTAAATAAATTATTTAAAATAATTTATGTTTAAAAAAAAATTTAAACACCCAAATTAGAACACCCGTTTAATTTGGTTCAGCGATTTATTCTTTTTATTTCCCAGGATTTTTTGTATAGGTTGTAATAAAACATTATTTTTGACTCGACTTTTTAAACAAATTTAATAAAAGTCATTTCCTTCTTTATACTCTTGAAAAGAAAGGCTTGGTAGATCCTAATTTAAGCAAACTAATGTCAGGCACTTGTCCAAAAATTCCTTCTCACTTAACAAGGCCCAATTTATCTGCTGAGCTCTTTTGTATTAAAAAAAAAACATCCAGGAGAAGTTTGCTGTGAAAAGATCTCTTTTTAAGTTTTAAATTAATCACTGATTTTATAAACAAAATTGTTGCAAATTCCTCTTTAAAAAAATTCCTCAGATTAGTTTTATAGGTTTTATCTATAACTACTTATACTACTAGGAGGAGTTATTTGTTTGAGTTATGCCACTTCTAAGATTAAAAGGTATATTATTTTAATAAGTACATATCGCAGCGGATTGAAAAGTGTTCTGCTAGGTAATTAAAATCATTAATTGATTGTACAATATAATTTAAAATTAAAACATTGATTATTTAATCAGTAAATCTGAAACGTACAAAATAAAACAAATTACACGACAAATGTGTGACTGGTCTAGGGTGACACTTGTCATGTCATTTGTTTTATTTAGTGTTTCCATGATTGCATAACACCAATACAATAGTGTAAAACATTTAGTGAAACACACAATTAAAGTCTAATCAATTTAAAGGTAATTGCAAAAACAAACACATGTTTCCCTAAAGTTTTGTTATCAATAAAAATAATGATTTAACATCATTCCCCTTTTTTCATGAACAAAACAGTTTAGTGATCAATTTATTTACTACATCGACATAAATATATATTAACTGCCTAATTTTCTATACTTTTTACGGTACATCCATAATAAAAAGATAAAGTAATTAACTAAAGTGGGCGCCAAGTACTGAAAACACTTAGTGTTTTATGACTTTTAAAAGTCATTTATCACTTCAGGGTGAGACGTTGGGACTCAAAGTATCTAAAAGCTTAAAAGCTTGAAGTAATTTCTTAGTAATTTTCTAAATAACCTTAACTGGTTGTCAACAGACTTCTTACTTGTTTGATGGTTTAAGGATGTACAGTGAAGTATCGCTATGGTATTGGTTATATCCGGGAGCGAGCTGGTCTAGTGGTAGAGTGCAGGACTTTCCTGGGGTCCCGGGTTCAAATCCCGCCAAATTACTAACGGATTTTATCCAAGTGATAATGCCGCAACCCCTAGGTCTAATCAACGAAGACTGGCTTATCAACTCAAATCTACCACTGAGCCCACTCGGCCCTCTCAAAATTTCTGCAATGCAACTCTTAATTCTATCATGGGCTATTAACTTTTATGGGCTATTATAGATTATACCATCGATACTAAAGCTGATGCATCCCATTTTTCTTATCTTTAATGTGGTTAAAAAGTAATATTTAACTAAAGGCAACAATTTAAATTGTTTATGTAAAGTGAGCCTTTTCGGATAACATGTAACGTAATTTAATTTGATAAATATAATTGGAATGAGAAATATTTCCCATCATTTCAATTTTAAAAGTAAGTTTTCATATTTACTGAAATAGAAGTAAAATAATATTTCCTTAGAAAAATCTTCATCCCTCATACAAAAGAGCGATAAAAATATCACAACAAAGAGTAACCACTTGTCGTATTTTCCATTGTTCCAGGAAAATAAGATGGTAGCAAACACTCTCTTCCTTTTACAAAGAGGCTTTTATCAAAATTTTACATCAAATTATGTAAAAACGAGTTTGGGTTGATGCATGGTTGTAACTGGAAAGTAATTAGAAAATTTAATTTGTATAGTAACAATTTATAGCAAGAGTTAATTGCACAATATTTACAAGCATATATACAATATTGTCGTTAAAAGCATGGACAAATACTAAAATTTTTTCAATTTTAGATTTATTTTAATCATTTGGATTATACCAATATTTATATAACGTTAAAGTTCTCCTTAACGTCTCCGTATCTGTTTTATGGCATTATTAAATCGAAACGGGTATTTAACTAAAAATAATAGGTAATTGTTACCCATTCGTAATTATTTAATTAGACTCTGAACTTATTGTCAAGTCTTAATTTTGGTAGCAATATGTGATCAATTCCATAATAGGTTTATTGATAAAGGTTTTTACTAAAAATATTAAACCAAGAAAAATCTACAACATTTTAAAATATTTATTAAATTAAAACCAAACATTTAACTATTGTGTGATCTCACACTCGACATTTCCTAATATATAAAATCTTATTAGATTGATAAAATAATTAATTGTATACATAAAAAAAAATATTTATAAAACGAATGTCCATCTAAGTTTAGCAATCTACCAACCGAAGTATGCCTATCCCAATTAGACACACAATTCCGGGCACGTCCAGACTTACTTCAACCAACTCAAAATTAAATTGGTGTCTGGACGCTGCGTCGAGTAATATATGTTCATTTATCAATTTTCGAACGTGTTTTGAATTTTATTCAATTAAAATATAAAAGTACAATATCTCTGATATCAAAACAATCATATGCTATTGACAATATTTATTTCAAAATGGGAAGCAAAATTGCAACCCTACAAATGTGGAAATCAATTAACTGTATTGAAATAAATAAAATCTTATGTAGCTACTAAACTTAAGGGATTTAATTTTACACAAGTAAATATATTCTTAAGAATAAGAGGTTTTATTTTTTTGTTTTAATACTTACAGATCGTTTAGTCAATTAGTTGTGTAATATGAAAATATATTGGTTATAACTAAGAACCAGTGAATTGTCATGTGTTTTATCCATCATCTATAGGAATGGAAAAATAATATAAGAAAGTTTATTAGCTAAACTCTATTTTAGTATTTAATCAAACTTTGACATGATGTTTCACATAAAATAAGCAAAAGGTCAAGTAAAATGTGTGAAAACTAAGCCTTAAACTTTAAACTACATGAAAAGCCCATCAAACCTTTAATGGTTTGAAACTTTATTGTTGGGCAAACTTTGCTGCGTTACAAATGAACTCTCATTATTCAAGTCAATGCAACTTTCCGCTGAAGCAATATTGTAGCCAATAAAGTTCTACTGAGGTGTGATAATTTGCTCATTATTGAAAACTTTACTAAAGTCTACATCTTTTACTTGTTTATGCAAAGTCAAGTAAGAAAGCATATTCCTTTTTAATAATAATACATATAAAGTACCTTATAGAAAGTATAGAGGTGCACAGTTATAGTTTTTACTATAGCCTTTACACGAAGAATTTTAGTATACGAGAAGTATTGTTTTCATCAAAATATTTAAGTTTGATTTTTTGGCAGAAATATTCATTCTGGGTTCCCCTGACCCCAAAAAAAATGGTTTTCGTTGTTTGTATGTGTTTTACATACTTTGTTACAAAATCGAAGCTAATAAATTGTAATTGTAGATATACCCTAAATAGATTATAACAAAACTTAGTTATTAAGAAAGATGTTGATTTAAGATAAAAAGAATGATTTTGTACTCATTGGTGTAAAGTGTAAAAAAACTATCAAGATAATATTTTATCTTAACAGGTGTTATATTTGAAAAGAGAAGAATTTTGGTACCTGAATTAAATATTGAGCTGTAAGAGGCGCCTATGCATCTGAAAAGTAACTTATTTGTAAATCTGAAAATGACAGCCGTGCTTTTACCTATTGTATAATATGTGTACAAAAAATCGACGTAACCCATTTACTTTTGTAAACATTTACATAAACTTACATAAAGGGTGATGCATTTTCTGAATAAATAACATTTAGGTAACAGGATGGCTTATGGCAGCTAGTACGACATATGTTTCTTTAACTTTTTGGTCTTTCATATTAATATAAAATACTTACTACACTTTAATTTGTATTTTTTACTTTCCAACCCAAATGTCAAATATAGATCAGGAATATGGATCGACCTATATTTAAGGGAAATGTATCTAATATAAATACAACTATGCAATGTTTCAAACCATGTAGCTTCATCATTCCATGATTCAACTGATAAATTAAAACTAATTTTGATCATGTAAATATTTTTAATAAAATTATTTTAGAAGAACCAAAATCTTTGCGTGGAAGCAATTTAAGGAGCATACTAATTCTGCACATAATTTAAGCCTTAATAATGTTATTGATTAATAAATGAGCTAAAATATAGCTTACAATAAGTGGAAATTTAAGAATACTATTATTAGACATTCAATTGTGATAAAAAAAAAACAATAGTATTTTCCACTATAGGCAGTATAAAAACGGTGTTCTTTCATTTTTTCCGGGCTAAAACCGAGTATTCACAGCTTTAAATTATTATGAGCCTAGACGTTCTAGCTCATAAAACGATTACAAAAGTAGAAAAACAATAAATTTCTAATCTCACTGTGCACCAGATACCTATTTAAATTGCAATAACGTTGGTATTTGAAAAAATATTTTTGGATGATAAATAATCTCTTCAACAGCTGTTTGAAATAATCCAAGAGGGCCGCTAGCCTCCAAGGACTCTTAAAATTAGTCGACCATTTCTAGAAAGGTATACCGAAGTATGTATGAGATTGAAATGAGAGCAGTCTTAAAGGCATGCTACTAAACAATGTAAAGGCGAAATTGAAACTAAAATTACATTACATTCCAACCTGCGATTCACTAGCATTTCCTGCGTCAAATGAATCAACTAGACTTAATTAAAACATGACTGCTAGAACTATTACAACTACATCTGTACGGTCTACCTGTATCTTTGCGTTTCTAGAGTTAAAGCGAAATTTTATCACGCGAGAGTATTTTATATTCAAACATTACAGGGGATATCATAGATTATATATTAAATGATTACTTACTATCTAATTACTATATAATTTCAATACTATGTACTTAAGATTCCTTGGAGCCTAAACATTCTATCTCTTAAAACAATTAAAACACTACTATGAAAATTTCGAATCCTACATTTTATTATATATATATTTCAATTACAATCACTCTGGTGTTAAATATTATAAAATGGTAAATATCTTCTCACCGGCTGTTTGAAATTAACAAAATTAACATTACTGTTAAGTGCAAATCCAAAATGGCCGTTAGGTTCCATGGACTCCCTTGAAGAAGATTTTAAAACTACAAAGAACATTCCTAATCCCACATTTTACTTAATATTTAAATTTTAATCACATTGGTGTTTAAAAAAATATTTTTTTACGATAAGTAACTTTTCAGCAGCTGTTTGGAACTATCCAAGATTGCCGCTAGCCTCCAAGAACTCTTAAGAGGATTTGCCTATTTCTAGAACCACTGTACATTTTTTTCAAGATCCTTAGAAAACAAAATCAGTGCAAAACAACTCAAAATTACCCTTCTGGGGGTTATTCTAGATCAGCTGATTGAAAGAAGTACTTCTTCAACAATAAATTTTACTCTTTTCACACCTTGTATTCGCCCATTGAGTTTGTTCGTAAAATATATTGAGCTAAAAAAGGAATGAACTAGATCAGGAATGATTACATGGACCAATACAATTTAATGTTTGACACCAACTACAGTCCTTCTGGATTTTTAGTCCTTTTCGCTACTGACTGAGCAAGTCCTGCACAATGCAGTGCCTAATGATGTGGATACAAATTACATAGTTAAATATTAAGTGTTCGTATAATATGACTTATAGCTATATGGCACCTATCATAAGGCAACTTTGCCAACCATTTACTACTGATACCACTAATGTATTACAAAAATATCCAGAAACTAAGAATAATGTAATAATATTATTATTAACAGAATCTGGAAATGTAATAAGAACTGAAAAATTGTTTATTAACACCAACCATCAACCGAAGGAGCTTTAAAAGTATTTTCACGCTTTTAAACACAGTGATAATTTTACTTTTCTAACGTGATTTTCTCTTGAGGCGAAAGCCTCTTAATGAAAACACTTAACCTTGATGAAACTCAACAACCATTAATCACGTAACGCTTGAAGTGCCGCGATTTGAGGAATTATTGCCTTCAAAATGTATTTCTTACCTGGAAAATAAAACCACTAAGTACCTTTTTTAATATAATTTTTTTGTATTCCGTTTGGCATAAAATTCATTCATAAATAGATCTAAAATCAGTAAAATAAGTTGTTTTTTTCTACCAATAGCAATTTTATATTGTAAATATATTTTTATGTGTTAAATAGTACAACATGTAGAACAATTTCTAAAGTTCAAAATGACAAAGGTAATGTTTAACCGCTGTAAAAATACGATGTGATGTGATTTGGCAATAGCTAGCTCAAAAATTACGTTAACAGTTTTAGAGTTTTAGGATAAGCTTTTAACACCGTATTTCACTAAGTAGATTAAACTTCCAATATTATATAATTATGAACAGGTGTGCAATTGGTATTAATACATTTGATTCTACTAGAAAATTTTTAACCCTTTAGTAAATATCCTTACAAACTAGGCGTTTCTTTGGAGGATAAGGTGAGTTTACTGTAAAAAATAGTTCATTTAATTTTATATCAAACATTATTTAATCTGCAGTTCTCCCTCTAAAAACTTATTTAGCTATTACACCAATACAACAACCTACATAAAACTAACAACAATTTAGAGGTTTTTATCCAAAACAATTGTTTGTGGAGTACAATAACCTATAAAGTACTTTAAATCGTATGTTATTTATATTACATTGTCATCAGAATACAGACAGCTATTTCTTCTACGAAAGATTTTCAAAATGAAACCTCATTTCCTATTGTTGTTCAAGAAGATGCACAGTTGGGGTTTCTTTATAAATATTTACAAACCAATGTCGGATGGTTGGTGTGATTCAGTGTATTCAATGTATCAATTGTTGCATATTCAAATACTTGAATAGTTGAATATTTGAATAGTTGAATAGCTGAATATTTTAATGTTAACAAATGGTTACGATTACATGTCTCTGTTGTTTAAATATACCAACATGTATCTACATAATTAATTGTGTTACTGAGAAATGTGTCTAGGAAAGGTTGTTCTATTTATTTGTCTGTATTTACTATTTGAAGCCATAAAAATAAACAAGAATCATAGAAACAGTAAAACAATGAAACCGAAAAAATATTGACTGTCGTCAACTAACTTTCTTTTTCAAATTATTACTCAATCATGAAATGGTTACATCCTCTATTATTTAGTTTCAAATTTTAATAACTTTAGTTACGTAATAAATATATTTTTAAAGAAAGATGTGGAGATACCAATGTGGATGTAGTCATTGCGATAATTTTGCGTAAGTCAATTCACCCTGATGATGGCACTTGTCACATCGAGGCCGAAACGTCAGTTGATGAAAGTTAGTTGATTTGAAAACCCTTTTTAGGTATAGTTTTTACATTAGTTTAAAAGTTAATTTCAACATATTGTAAGTAAAAAAACATCTTCAAATTATTTTTTATTCGCAATTTAGTTACTGAATTTCAGCTAAACCCGATATCTAATTTAAAATTCTACGTCGATTTTATCCTGGTTGTGACAAACTGACGTTTATAACTAAGTTTGACGACGCCAGGTCGCTAAGGACGACACGTCTCTTGGCTTCACTATATAACGAACTTGTATCGCTATACCAATGGAATCTTCAGAGAGTCAACTTTGACAAACTTCAAACAATTTGGATCAAAGTATTTTTGATTTCTTTAGAATTTGTCACAGTCACACTAACTTTTGAATGGTTAACTGTTGAGTTATATACCAGCTTTACAAAATATTGCTTGGTTATATTTTGCCGTCTTCACTTAACAGAAAGTTATATATAAATTCAAAGTAGCACTCTGAATTTGTTCTACTCATAATTATTTGCATGGACGAGCTTATAGGTTAAAATAGAAACAAAATAGTATTAATTACTATGAAGTAATATAAAAATAATGATGGTGACTTTGTTACAAAGACAATTCATTGTTTCTTGCCTTTCATCTTGACTGCTGTTGACAACAAACTTAAACGTAATATTACGATTTACAGGTCAAAGGATGTCTCAAAACAAGAAACTATCTGTGATATTAAATTTTGGCTTGTTTAGCTATTGATTAATTTTGCTGTGTTTAAGGCGAAAACATACACTTACCCTACTGCCTTATGTCTATGTGGTCTGAGACCATGTTACTATGTTGTACAAATTTGGTGGCGTAACTATTTTAGCTAAAGACTTATCTTGAAGGAGGCTCTATTTAATATTTGAAGCTAAACGTAAACAAACATACAAACTCCGTAGTGCTCAGTTTGTCATCAATCCTACCCAAATAGTTCAGGAAACTGATAAAAAAATTCCGTTCGTTAGGGTTGTTTCAATGTAAACATTTGTAAGGTGATAAAGGCCAAAGCAAAGTATTTCTGACCTCTGTCCTTAGTAATCTTTTGTTATCTGAGTGAGATATCACTATGTTTATAGTTTGCCAATATGTGTCATCTCCGATCAGTTCAACTTAGACAACAGGTTTCAGTTAGTCTCTATCATATTCATAGTTCACAATGACAAACCCCATTGTTGCATTTTTTCTAACAGTTTTGTTTCTCAACTGTTTAGCAGCTAGTGTCAAAGATGAGAGGATGAAGTCGATACAATTCAGTTCAACAAAGAAGATTGAAGTAGGTGGAGAAGGCAGTTTCAAGCCTGATAAAGTCACAAAAGTGAGTTATACAGAGCACCCAATAATGTTCCCAGAGGACAATCCTGGACGGAAGATCCAGGAAGAGGACAACGACATGAACCGCAACATATTCGACGCTCCCAGGATAGCATGTCCTCCCGGAACCAAACCGGACAACAAAGGACGATGCCGGAACTTGGATTGAATGTGTAGTGTTGTGCTGTGTTTTGGTTCGCAAATTCAATAGTTAAATACTGGTAAAGTATGGATTTGTTTACATTTGTTTTGTTTACCTGTGTAGCTTCAAACAAGCTATTTCAGTATAATCTTTACTTTTTTCCAATTAGTATGACAATATTAAACTTACCACTTCGAATATTTTTATTTTAAATTTTAACCTCTATTTTGTGACGTGGTTTTAGAAGAATCCGTAATGGATGTAGAATATGTCAATCCTACACGTGTAAAATATATCTTATTCAAATTTCCTTGTATGTGGTTTGAGTTAACCCATTATGTATTTTGCTGCAGTATTTCTCAATGAACATAAAAATATTTAGGTTTAATCTGAGACTATTTTTCTCTATATTTATTTGTGTGATTGAAGATATTTTTTACTAATACACATGTGTTGAACTCACCTGTAAAATTTTTCGGTTTAAAAATGGTTGATCATTTCCTAACAGAAAAAATAAATATTATAGACTTTACTGAATTAATAATCTATTGTAGTCCCTAGGCCTACTTTTTAGTCTACAAAATCTTTTTTTCTTAGGACGCTAGGCACGAGCCCGGAATAATTTTTCACATTACTTCAGGCTAGACCTAGGGGTTGCGGCAATATCATTTGGATAAAATCCATTGGAGATTTGGTGGAGTTTAAACCCGGGACCCCAGGAACCGGAGTCCCGCGCTCTTACCACTAAACCAGCTCGCTGCCCCCAGGCTACTACAATAATTAAATTAATAAAGTTTTAGAAAAGTCCAATATTTATCACATTTTTCAAGGCGAGAATCCCATCAAAATCATTATTAAGGTATGAAATGTACTTATAAAACATACAATATTTAATACCGTAATGGAATTGTATTTTAGCAGAACACTCTTGCTTTTAACATAATTAATTTACAAAGACAGTCTCATGTGGTGAACAAACGTACAAATGCCATTATAAACACCATAAATCTCTCGTTACAAAGCTAAAATAGCACCACACAGGGTATCAAATCTCTGACCCTACTTTGATTCGTTAGGCTTAATTAGTACGGGAATTAGGCTTAAACGCACATTAACTTGGAAAGCAAATAAGGTAAGTCGACAAGGTGTTGAGCCAACACATTGGTGGAAATGTTTTATGTTATACTCTGTTTAATGTATTTTATGGCGCAAACATATCACCTCTAAAGCAAGGAATAGGTTCATATTATACCAAAGGTTAAGGCTCCCATATTTTTTTGGACGCGATGATCATATTTTAGGTACATACTAAAAAACACGTACCTGTACATGTATTTTTTAAATCGCTAGTAAAAATACCCCCGCCGCAGCAAACCTGCAGACTAAGCGAATTTATATTTACCTTGCTGGATTTCTACTTAAATATAGCCTAATTTTTTTAGGTATTTTTCCTCTATTTAAATAATATTGATTTTTATTGAGCAGGTTTGTTGCTTCAGGGAAGGTATGAAAGTTGTGTTTTTGTATTAAAATGTTGATAGCTTAGTATGAAATAAAACCAGTCTAGATTATTTTACAGTTTCGGATATTGATACTGAGTAGAGTTTTGGTAGCATTTTACGATTATTTACCTCAGCATAAAATAGCTTTAGCAGTAGTAGCTACAGAATAACAGTGGTTATTATTTAGAGTTTATATCAAGATACATGTTTCTTGTAAAATTATTTACCGACCTTCTTATTAATGTGTTTTATCCGAAATATATCTTTGAGGGATAAAATAAACATTTAATAAACCACTATACCAATAAACATATTGCTTTTTGTGGTATATTTAGGTGTGAACTAAACTACATTTCAGGTGATTCATGCTTAAATAACTTTAATAGGTACAGAGTGTTTTGACATAAAACATAAAGCTTATGTTGGTATGCCTGGTTTCTTTACTTCATTTCCGATCAGCTGATATGCACTGTTGCTTATTTATCGATGTGGTTTAGTGCTATTGGAAATGTATTGTAAATAATACTCATTGCGTTTTCACAAGGTCAAATATATGTATATAGGTAATTTTTTTTTATTACTACGAATCCAGTTTAATTAAATTTTTTCATGTCAGTAATATCTAATTTATTATGTACTGGAATCACACCTGTAAACTCTTTCTTTGTCTTTGTCTTTCTTGGCAGTAACCAATGATTTATCATGAACTTATTCAACTAACCCTTAGAGCTTGAGAAAACACTATGTTGAGTCCAGGTTGAGTCTTATTTCCAATAAATTTCCAATAATACTAAACCTCATTGGTAACTATAGTACAGTACTTATCAGCTGATAAGAAATGAAGTAATGAGAACAGGGATACCAACATATAAGCTTATTTTGTCGTTAATCGGTGCCTCACAGTACTTGGAATATGGGTTGCGCTTTAAAAAAAACACCTCGTAATTAAAATTAATAATAATAATTATGGTATCAGCGGCCCGCGGTTATGAAACACTGTTGACTTTGTCACAACAATGAGATAACAATTAATTTTAGTTCAGTTTCTTAAAATAACAATTTTTTAGATGTATGGTGGGGTTAGGTTAGGTTAGAACAGCTTAAGATTGGCACTAGTTGTTCTACTATTATGTGTGTTCTCTCCAAATTTATACATCGTGTGATCAAAAACCTTTTCTAAATATTGTTCTTTTCATTATTTATTACCTGTAAAATGTTTCAATAAGTTATAGAAGTGTAATTGGAAAAAATAGAGTTGTGGGCACGTAATGGATTTTGACCTTGTATTTTAAATTTTATGAATGCGCAAGCAAGCTTAGTAACATAATTAGTGGTAATTTAGGATTTAATCTCTTTGCATATTCTTGGAAACGGAGATAGAAGAGAAAGCTTGCCTAATGAGTCCAGGTCAGCCAAAGTTTTCGAAGTCTTTCAGACCCCTTTGTTGAGGTTTCTTTTGTGTTCACTCTCCGAAACTCTATAACTCTTCCTAAGTCTATTAGAAATTTCTTTGGCACCCACTTTAATCATTTAATATGTCTGAACAGCGTGGGGGAAGATCAAAAATCAAACCCATATGTGTGGTTTTCCCGAAAAAGTATTTGAGTACATCACCTCATGTAAAAACGCTTTGAGTATTTACAGACAACAAAAATAAAGCAAGAAGAAGAACAGATGCGTACCAGACAACGGAAGAATAGATAAGTATCTTACAGGTAAATAATACATTTTTTTTAACAATGTATAAAAACCTATTTTGAGCTATGTACAACTGACATGGAATTTGAATACTTCAGTTTTAAATTAAATGCGTAAATAACAGAAAAAAACTTTCCAAAACTTTTTTCCTAAACTTTCCAATTTGTTTTTTCAGTTAGTGCAGGACAATTGTACTTTTGTAAGGAAAAAAATGTGTTGATGAATCATTTACCATAATCGCTTTTCCTTTGAAAAGGATTCAGATTGTGTATGATATTCAGGAGAATGCACATAATTCTAGGTCTTGGTAGAACCCAACTGATCGCACTTATCTTTGATTTTGCAATAATAATGGAAATATGACGTAAAAATCATAAAAAAGTTAAACTACGAAAATATAGAAACAATCGTAGCGATATTATGTATAAGTAATTGAGCAAAATGACGAATAGTGTTGCAATTGGTCTGATATTACCAAGTATTTGAAAAAAAAAATACTGAAGGGGTTAATTGGTTTATAATGCTGCAAAACTTAGTTGTTACCAACAATGATATTGGTGCTTTTTATAAAAATCAGAAATCACTAAAAGCAAATAATTTGGAAAAGGATTCTGTAGATCTGTACAATTTGGTGTACTAATGTATAGCATTCAAAGTATAAAAGATAAAAGGGTTCATATCACTCTATGAGGATTTAAGTTAACTATTTGATGCCCACAAAGGCACTATGTTTTTACCATATAATCTAACTATTTGGATACGCAATGAACAGAAACTATCAATACAAAATTACGTGTATTGAAATAGAATCAAAGCAAATCTACTTTTGAATTTGGATCCAGTTTAGGCTTTGTGTTTGAAACGCAAATGTACAATTCATATCACATCAATGAACGTTTTACAAAAGGAGTTCAATAGTTATTGTATAGGAAACTAGTAATTATCAATCATCACAAGCATATCAAAGTTAGTTTGTAAGCCCAGCATATTCACCATTACTTACAAAGCATTGTTAAAATTGCCATTGGAATAACGGAACGTTTTACTTCAGGTTTTGCGATTGATCTACAAACGATACAAATGATTGGTTTTGTTTTACGTTCATCCCTCTCATCTTAGGAAAAAAATTGCATTACATTTTCTGAAAGTAGGCCTATTGAATTGATTTCCATTGGTTTTTTATAATTGGAGACCCTATTGTTAAATATTAATAAGCAAAACCGTCTTTCCCCTGTCCGAGCTAACAGTAGGCCTACAGCTGTCAATGTGTGCCATATTTGACGCTGATAGTAATCAGCTGATTAACAATCAGACAAATCGATCAGCATTTGAGTTGCTCAATGCATTACGTCTAAGTTGTATATTTTATCTTAGCTAATGTATATTCTATCATGATGAATTATGTATCAAGACAAACATTTCAAATACCATCCCAATCATAAAATAACCATATATCCGCTCTTCATATAAATGGTGTTGAGGACATTAATTTTAATGCATATATTTCAGTAGAAACAATCGTGTTTGAAACATTATTACCATTTGAAATAGTCCTTGTTGCATAATTTGTTGTCAAAAATATCTAATTTATCAGTCGTCAACAAATATTGTTTTATTATATACAGTACTAGGTTATTTATAATATCACATCAATGAGTATTTTCTTTAACTGCTGACTTATTTTTTAGGCAAAAGCATTCATGGCTAATCTTCTTCTTTATTAGATGGGTAATCTATTTGAAAAGCTATAAATTATGACATTTTGATAAACAGTGTTCTTAATCAAAAGTTGAGTTTATTATAAAGCAGATATTGATTACATTTAAACTGTAGCACTCCTATTGCAGTGGTTTCATTTTAGGAACAGAATTGAGGTCTTAAACTATATCAAGGTTCAGGTCCAGTCCCTATCTTCATAAGGGTAACATAATCACTGATTTACGCTAACACTACCTTGTTACTAATTCCCGAATATTTTTCGGCCAAAATAGTACGACGTGCTATAATAAACAAAAAGTTAATCAACAGTCGTGTCTAAGGAACATGTAGGCCTTAGTCATTAACGAGACTACAAGATAGTGCTACACATCCTAAACTCATTACCATTTACACTTGGCTTTATAATACCTACCTTCGTATGGTAACCATTAAAAAAAAAGTAATAAAAGCACAATTACACAAACAAATATTTATCTTTGTTGTTTAGTTATAAGGGGTTTGAATATTTTAAATTTCGACATTAGCATTTGTGGTTTACTTTTGAATGGTATTCAGTCAATTCTTCACCTACGGAGTAATTTCCTATAAAAGTTTTAATGATTTATTATGTCTTGTATCTCAGACACAGGTTGTTTTGCCCATATCTATAAAAGTAATAAATTAAACTACTACATTGGCTATTTGCAATTCTAATTGACGTCCCAAATTAGACAAATTAACAATTTGAGTCGACATCAGAATGCATTTTTCTTTGGAGCCATGGTTATATGGTTACCAGTCTGGAAATATTTTAATTGGGTTTAACTCTAACAGATATTTTATGTGGCTTTTTCAAAATTGGTCACTACCTATGTTTACAGCAATTTCTATTAGATAAATCACACCACGATTTGTTTCTTATGTTGGCAACTACATTTGGAAAACCTCCAAATAACAGAAACAAACGTTGTTTGAAAAACAATATTGCTGTGCTTTACTGAATTAATTTTACATACAAGAAACGTTTTATTTGTATATTGGGGATATCACTTCAATCCTTAGTCATATATTGATAATACTTATGATGCAGGAATAGTTATACTTATGGAAAGAAAAAAGTGGTGTTTTAGCAGTTTTTTGCTTTGTCAACTAAATGTAAGCCATTTGATCCAAACAAAAGTTTTATGTAATTTCTGAAATACTTAGATCGGAAATTGTAAACAAGAAATTTTTCAGTTATTTATTTAAACTTCAAACCAGTCCAAAATAAAAAAAATGGTTATCACACTAAGTTCCTTTGTTCTTTTTTCAATTTCTTTTTTGTGAATGCAATCTCACAGTTATTTTCTATATACAAATCTTACCAACTCATCTTTCACATTTAAAATTTTTATTATAATAGTCTAGTGTCGACATCAAACTAAACCCTCTATTGCGAATACTTTTCAAAAATTAAAAAAATTAAGGGACATACAAGGTAATTACAAAATTATTTTTCCTGCATATAAGAGAAGCATTCTTTAATTTTAAAGTCTAACTATATATTTAAAAAACTAAGGACTACATTGTTTGATTCACTTGGGTTTCCTGATAAGTGGTTTACAACACCCAACGGAGTAGTTATAAGACACGGGGCGTAAAGCTGTCAGATATATCTACTGAAACTATAGTAGTTTTATATAAGTTACTGTGATCGTTGAATCGTATGTAAAGATAGAATATTCAGTTATGTAGTTTTATATAACTATTTCATTTGTAATCTACCTGTGTTTGGTTTAAATCGTTCAATAAAGTGTAGCAAATGAGGAAACGCTTAGCAAATTAATTATTTAACAAAATATATCAGTCTATTATGATTTACCATGTGACAAAAACATTTGAAGGTCTTTCTTCATCACATTTAGTGATTAAAAGCTTTGTGTCGTTGATTAACTTTACAAGGTAAAGAGGTGCTTCTGTGAACCAATTTCTAATTTGTTTAAGCAATTCCCTTTTGTTATTTGCCACCTTTGGCTTTAATTAAACAAATTAACTTCATTAAACGTCTACGATTCCAAGCAACGTCTAACTTTATATCTCATTTGTAACTCTTTAAGTTACCACATGTGTAAGCTTTGAAAAAATCTATATATTTTACATACAATATTGATGATAAAACTAGAAGTGATGATATGATTTTTCTAATGCCGAATAATGGTGCAATACTGTAGATTGAGTAAAACATTTCCAAACACGTTTTTCTTAACCTTGTGTGATTTTCAAAAGTGGCTTAAGATACTTATATAATATGTATGCAAGGAGATTAGAGTCTGGATATAAAATGATTGCCAGACTTGAGTTTTTAACACTTTCAGGAATAGCTTCTGTTGCTGTGACACTCAACGAGATAACTCTATTGACGACGAGAAGTAACATCAGCAAAAGACGTTTTGCAGTTAAATCTCGGTTTTCCACTTAAATACATACATTGACGTAAACCTCAGTAAAGCCCTTAGAAGATTATTTGAAAACATGAAAATAAATCATTGTCGATGCAAAAATATAGGTTGATGGTGTAAGTAGTTTGCATACCAGTTGTATGTTTAGTATGAAAATATGGATTCCAGCAGTTCAATTGTATTTTTATACTGACTGATAAATCTTTAATCTTCTTATGCACACATAGTGGAAAGATAGTGGTATTAATAGCGTATGTCTGCTTTATAATATTTGAAAATGCCAAGCAAGAATAATTTTCCAGCATAATGATTTAGATGCTGCATAAACTCTCAATAAAAGTACTTGCAAAGAAAGATTGAAAGGGAAAATTACTACTTTATGTCTTGCAAAGGATGAAAAGCTCGTATTAAATGTCCATTGAAACCAAAAATCAAAGCATAGCAATGAATGAATAGAACGGACGGCGGAATTCTGAGCGGGTATTTATTACGTTTATATTATCTTGCTTTTATTTATCACCTTTTTTCATTTCAAAGTCAAAAACTAAACGATTTTTACTTAAATACCATACTACAATATTTACTTAGCAAAATTATAGTTCAAGACGCAGTATTGAATATATTTATGTATTCAAATATATGTTTTTAAATATACATATATTTTAAATATACATAATATATTTTTGATATAGTGGCTGAATATATTTCTTTGTTGTTTATACTTTAGAAAAAAGGTTAATTTCCGAGTATTTTGTATACAGGTACCTTTTACACTGTAGTGAATGATTTGGTTTAAAGTAAGTCAACAATATTTTATCCGAATTAAATTCAGTAAATTATGCTTTTAAGTACACAATTTATAATTATTTACGAGGTGTGGTTATACAAAAGTGTGGCATTTCAATAAATTTAAACTCGTTTTCGAGGAAGAATTGCAGTAGCTTTCAAAATGAATGTTCGTTTAACACGCTTATCGGATGAATGAAACTGCTAATCTACAATAAATTACACTTGTTGACTGTAAATCTATACAGGGTGTTTCAAAATTGTCTGAACATATTTTGTGGACTTGTTCCTTGGAATAAGACAAACATACATGCCATAGTATAGGTCTAAAATGGCAGATTTCTTTCGGTTGGACTGTTTGTGATTTTTTAAAATTATTTAATATCTTGGGCATTTTTAAAGATAAATATTTTAATATTTTCTATAAATGTGAAATTTAGAAGATAAAAATGGCTTAAAAAATTTCGTTCAAATATTTCAATCAATTTACGGATGGCAGCAAGTTAAAATTTTAAATGCCAAATTTCATATAAACCGTAAATATTAAGAACAGTTTTTACGAGAAAAAATATAGACAAATAAAATCCTAATAAAATTAGACCATGTTTGTTAAAATCAGATGACAAACAACTGAGTTGTCAGTTTTTTTTTACATTCGGTTACTCAATTCAAAAAGAACTATTACTTCTCTTAGGTTAAGTCCTATTGCGTAACCGAATCTAGAAAATAATTGCTAACTCGGTTGTTTGTCATCCGATTTTAACAAACAAGGTCTCATTTGATTAGGATTTACATTCTCAATCTTTTTAATCATGATAACAGTTTTCTTAATATTTACTGTTTTCATAATATTTGGCATTAAAAAGATTTTAAATGGCCACCATATTGATATGGATTGGGATATTGGAACGAATTTTTTAAATCTTTTCAGCTTCTAAATTATACATTTATACCAATTTTAAAATTTATATCTTGAAAAATGCAAAAGATATACAATAGTTTTTAAAAATCACAAACAAACCGACAGACAGGAATCTAGATATTTTATACATATAGCATATTATGTTTGTCTGAGCCAAAGGATCAAGTCCACAAAATCATGTCCAGACAGTGTGAAAACACCCTGTATGTACAATTAAGGGTGAATTACTTACCTCAATGAGGTACGTACGCAATTGCCGATAGGAGAAGATAAATCGCCTCTTTCAAACATTGTCACATTTGTTTAAGAACCATAGTTGTATTAACTGTTGATGTTTAAAAGCAACAAAGATAATCAACGAAGTGAACACTCAAAGCAAGTCATGTGTAATTTGACTCAGGGCTTCTAACTGGATTGGAAGAAAAGTAACGTTTTTGTAAAACAAAGGTGAGAGAGAGAGAGAGAGAGAGAGAGAGAGAGAGAGAGATCTTTATCTTTAATCTTCAAGATTGTAATAGTGTCAGAGAATTTACAGTAGTATACATTAGTGCAATAAAGTCTTTGGATTTGGGAAATTTCAGATTTTCTAATTTCAGCTGTTCCTCCACTCGATGAACTCGTTGATGCAGTAGAAAGGGTGATTTAGCAACCACTCGTTCAGCCTCGACTTGAGCAGCCTTGGACTTGTGTTCCTGACCTCAGTTGGCAACAGGTTGAAGTACTTAGCCCCATTGTATGACGGCTTCATCTCGTACCGTTTGCTGTGATGAACAGGAAGGTTAAAATTTCCAGCATTTCGGGTGTTGTAGTGGTGTGTGTCTTCATTTTTGGGAAGGCCCTTCGGGCAAGCTAGTGAGATCACTTCCAATAAGTTTACGTTCACCACAGTAAGTATGTGCCACTGCTTAAAAGGTACTCGATAGCTCTCCTTCCAACTCAGGCCCGCCATTATCCTCAGTGCTATCTTCTGCAGGATCAGCACACGTTTGATGTTTGTGAGGGAGGTGCTGAATCCCATATCTCAGACGACTCTCAAAGAGGGCGTGGTATGAGATGTTTTTAAGAGCTGCCACTGTGCTAACAGTCTTAATGCGCCACAGAGCGAAGATTGCAGTACTCAGCCTCATGCAAAGTTCGTCCACGTGGTCAGTCCATGAGAGCCAGCTGTCCAAGATCAAGCCAAGATCAGGTAATATGAATACCGGTTCCTTTGTGTTCAACTAACAACATTGTAAATCTAACCCAAAAAATAGCTTGTGTGACAAATAAAAATGTAAATCCCTGCCATAACAAATCCTACAAGTATACGACAGGATCAAAGTCTCCTAAAATATCTATAAAATAAATCACGATACAAACATTTTAGTGAATTTCAATAATAGGAACAGTGTAGGCTACTTGTGATTTCTATACTTGAAATGAAATGAAAATGGTTTATTTAAACAGGCAAAGTTCACTTGTTGTTCATACTTGTTCATTATTTTAAGGGTGAGTTAAAAAATTTAAAACTCTTGGTATTTGTTTATTTAGTATATTATACGAAGATAGATTGTTTATTTCTACTGGATACTGTGAGTTTGTCCGTACAAATAATATACAAATAATAATGTTATTTTGATATAATAAATTTGCGAAAGATGAAATTAATATGATTAAATATTTATGAAACAGAAGGGATTACAGAATATATTGTGTATAAAAAAACAATATTTTGTAGCTAAAATATTCAGACATTAAACTGAAAACCAAACCATCCTTTCTCCAATATTACATGCAATTAAATGAAGTGATAAAATTCTAGACTCTCGGCTACATTTTACCGCATCATATCAATTCATCATATTGGTTTTATTTTAACTAAATTACAAATATGTCGTCACTAGTATATTGTAGCTAAATAGTTTTTGAGTAGATATAAAATAAATCTTCAATAGATGTATTACATCTAAGTTTTAAAAACGGTTTGAAACCAGATTTTTATAATTTTGGTCCTTTGATGGATTAAGTTTTAATAGTTTTCCTGTAAGTTTTGAGTTTTTGCTTTAAAACATTAGGAACATTTTAATTTCATGTGGTACACTTAATTTTGAGGTGGTACAATTTATTCAAGAACATACAATTTTGCTCATCAGTTCTCGTTCAGTGAGTGTGTCTGGTCTAGTGAATAAAGTGCAAGACCTCCAGAGGAAGGTTATTTAAAAAAAAAATAGCAAAACGGCCATTGGTGACCTGCATGTTCATAGGATACACTACCAACCACTTAGCTAAAAGATTCGCCCAATCCGATGATTTCGAGGTGTATGTCTAAACCAAGGATTATGAACACCTCACTATGCCCCAGTGGTTGTAGTATATCGCTACAAACACACAGGTCACCAATTATTTGCCACACAGGACGGGATTCGAACCCGAGCAGACGAATGCCACCGGCCAAGTGACACACGCCCTAGCCTTCTCGGCTATCTGTGCTTGAAGACTGGGGAGTCAAAACCCGGTATTTAAGCTGTCGCCACCGATTGCGAACAGATGGCGCTGCAGATAGTTGTTCAATGCGTTACTAGGTAGCAGCACCAGCTAGTCACGGACTATTTAGATGCAATCTTTTAGTTTTAGTAGTAGTAAATGTGTTCCTGAGACTTTGCTGCAAAACATTAGTTTCCCTAAAATTGCTATATTACAATAACCTCGTCCAACTAAATCAGGGTTAAATTCAATATTAAATTGTAAACTATATGTCTTTTGATTTTGTGAGATTTCGGTTTCAAATAATGCTATCAGAACATAAAAATTTATAGGAAAACCAGGAAAATTACAACAAAAACTAAGTTTTATTTGATGTTTACTACAAATACCGGGATTTATCTTTTTTATATATTTTCTTATTGTGTTATTATTCAAAATTAGCCTAATTAATAAAATAGTGACAACATGACAGTTAAAATTCAACAACGGGTAATGGAATTAAAAGGCAAACAAAAAAGTCTTATAAAATATGAATTATTGGCCTAGCACTGAAAGGGTTAAGCAATTCCCCTTTGTTATTTCCCACCTTTGGCTTTAATTAAACAAATTAACTTCATTAAACATCTACGATTCCAAGCAACGTCTAACTTTATACCTCATTTGTAACTCTTTAAGTTACCACATGTGTAAGCTTTGAAAAAATCTATATATTTTACATACAATATTGATGATAAAACCAGGAGAGATGATATAATTTTTCTAATGCTGGAAAATGGGGTGATAACTGTAGATTGAGTAAAAAGTTCCAGAAACTTTTATTAACCTTGTGTGATTTTCAAAAGTGGCTTAAGATACTTATATAATATGTATGCAAGGAGATTAGAGTCTGGATATAAAATGATTGCCAGACTTGAGTTTTTAACACTTTCAGGAATAGCTTCTGTTGCTGTGACACTCAACAAGATAACTCTATTGACGACGAGAAGTAACTTCTGCAAAAGATGTTTTCCAGTTAAATCTCGGTTTTCCACTTACATTGACGTAAACCTCAGTAAAGCCCTTAGAAGATTATTTGAAAACATGAAAATAAATCATTGTCGATGCAAAAATATAGGTTGATGGTGTAAGTAGTTTGCATACCAGTTGTATGTTTAGTATGAAAATATGGATTCCAGCAGTTCAATTGTATTTTTATACTGACTGATAAATCTTTAATCTTCTTATGCACACATAGTGGAAAGATAGTGGTATTAATAGCGTATGTCTGCTTTATAATATTTGAAAATGCCAAGCAAGAATAATTTTCCAGCATAATGATTTAGATGCTGCATAAACTCTCAATAAAAGTACTTGCAAAGAAAGATTGAAAGGGAAAATTACTACTTTATGTCTTGCAAAGGATGAAAAGCTCGTATTAAATGTCCATTGAAACCAAAAATCAAAGCATAGCAATGAATGAATAGAACGGACGGCGGAATTCTGAGCGGGTATTTATTACGTTTATATTATCTTGCTTTTATTTATCACCTTTTTTCATTTCAAAGTCAAAAACTAAACGATTTTTACTTAAATACCATACTACAATATTTACTTAGCAAAATTATAGTTCAAGACGCAGTATTGAATATATTTATGTATTCAAATATATGTTTTTAAATATACATATATTTTAAATATACATAATATATTTTTGATATAGTGGCTGAATATATTTCTTTGTTGTTTATACTTTAGAAAAAAGGTTAATTTCCGAGTATTTTGTATACAGGTACCTTTTACACTGTAGTGAATGATTTGGTTTAAAGTAAGTCAACAATATTTTATCCGAATTAAATTCAGTAAATTATGCTTTTAAGTACACAATTTATAATTATTTACGAGGTGTGGTTATACAAAAGTGTGGCATTTCAATAAATTTAAACTCGTTTTCGAGGAAGAATTGCAGTAGCTTTCAAAATGAATGTTCGTTTAACACGCTTATCGGATGAATGAAACTGCTAATCTACAATAAATTACACTTGTTGACTGTAAATCTATACAGGGTGTTTCAAAATTGTCTGAACATATTTTGTGGACTTGTTCCTTGGAATAAGACAAACATACATGCCATAGTATAGGTCTAAAATGGCAGATTTCTTTCGGTTGGACTGTTTGTGATTTTTTAAAATTATTTAATATCTTGGGCATTTTTAAAGATAAATATTTTAATATTTTCTATAAATGTGAAATTTAGAAGATAAAAATGGCTTAAAAAATTTCGTTCAAATATTTCAATCAATTTACGGATGGCAGCAAGTTAAAATTTTAAATGCCAAATTTCATATAAACCGTAAATATTAAGAACAGTTTTTACGAGAAAAAATATAGACAAATAAAATCCTAATAAAATTAGACCATGTTTGTTAAAATCAGATGACAAACAACTGAGTTGTCAGTTTTTTTTTACATTCGGTTACTCAATTCAAAAAGAACTATTACTTCTCTTAGGTTAAGTCCTATTGCGTAACCGAATCTAGAAAATAATTGCTAACTCGGTTGTTTGTCATCCGATTTTAACAAACAAGGTCTCATTTGATTAGGATTTACATTCTCAATCTTTTTAATCATGATAACAGTTTTCTTAATATTTACTGTTTTCATAATATTTGGCATTAAAAAGATTTTAAATGGCCACCATATTGATATGGATTGGGATATTGGAACGAATTTTTTAAATCTTTTCAGCTTCTAAATTATACATTTATACCAATTTTAAAATTTATATCTTGAAAAATGCAAAAGATATACAATAGTTTTTAAAAATCACAAACAAACCGACAGACAGGAATCTAGATATTTTATACATATAGCATATTATGTTTGTCTGAGCCAAAGGATCAAGTCCACAAAATCATGTCCAGACAGTGTGAAAACACCCTGTATGTACAATTAAGGGTGAATTACTTACCTCAATGAGGTACGTACGCAATTGCCGATAGGAGAAGATAAATCGCCTCTTTCAAACATTGTCACATTTGTTTAAGAACCATAGTTGTATTAACTGTTGATGTTTAAAAGCAACAAAGATAATCAACGAAGTGAACACTCAAAGCAAGTCATGTGTAATTTGACTCAGGGCTTCTAACTGGATTGGAAGAAAAGTAACGTTTTTGTAAAACAAAGGTGAGAGAGAGAGAGAGAGAGAGAGAGAGAGAGAGATCTTTATCTTTAATCTTCAAGATTGTAATAGTGTCAGAGAATTTACAGTAGTATACATTAGTGCAATAAAGTCTTTGGATTTGGGAAATTTCAGATTTTCTAATTTCAGCTGTTCCTCCACTCGATGAACTCGTTGATGCAGTAGAAAGGGTGATTTAGCAACCACTCGTTCAGCCTCGACTTGAGCAGCCTTGGACTTGTGTTCCTGACCTCAGTTGGCAACAGGTTGAAGTACTTAGCCCCATTGTATGACGGCTTCATCTCGTACCGTTTGCTGTGATGAACAGGAAGGTTAAAATTTCCAGCATTTCGGGTGTTGTAGTGGTGTGTGTCTTCATTTTTGGGAAGGCCCTTCGGGCAAGCTAGTGAGATCACTTCCAATAAGTTTACGTTCACCACAGTAAGTATGTGCCACTGCTTAAAAGGTACTCGATAGCTCTCCTTCCAACTCAGGCCCGCCATTATCCTCAGTGCTATCTTCTGCAGGATCAGCACACGTTTGATGTTTGTGAGGGAGGTGCTGAATCCCATATCTCAGACGACTCTCAAAGAGGGCGTGGTATGAGATGTTTTTAAGAGCTGCCACTGTGCTAACAGTCTTAATGCGCCACAGAGCGAAGATTGCAGTACTCAGCCTCATGCAAAGTTCGTCCACGTGGTCAGTCCATGAGAGCCAGCTGTCCAAGATCAAGCCAAGATCAGGTAATATGAATACCGGTTCCTTTGTGTTCAACTAACAACATTGTAAATCTAACCCAAAAAATAGCTTGTGTGACAAATAAAAATGTAAATCCCTGCCATAACAAATCCTACAAGTATACGACAGGATCAAAGTCTCCTAAAATATCTATAAAATAAATCACGATACAAACATTTTAGTGAATTTCAATAATAGGAACAGTGTAGGCTACTTGTGATTTCTATACTTGAAATGAAATGAAAATGGTTTATTTAAACAGGCAAAGTTCACTTGTTGTTCATACTTGTTCATTATTTTAAGGGTGAGTTAAAAAATTTAAAACTCTTGGTATTTGTTTATTTAGTATATTATACGAAGATAGATTGTTTATTTCTACTGGATACTGTGAGTTTGTCCGTACAAATAATATACAAATAATAATGTTATTTTGATATAATAAATTTGCGAAAGATGAAATTAATATGATTAAATATTTATGAAACAGAAGGGATTACAGAATATATTGTGTATAAAAAAACAATATTTTGTAGCTAAAATATTCAGACATTAAACTGAAAACCAAACCATCCTTTCTCCAATATTACATGCAATTAAATGAAGTGATAAAATTCTAGACTCTCGGCTACATTTTACCGCATCATATCAATTCATCATATTGGTTTTATTTTAACTAAATTACAAATATGTCGTCACTAGTATATTGTAGCTAAATAGTTTTTGAGTAGATATAAAATAAATCTTCAATAGATGTATTACATCTAAGTTTTAAAAACGGTTTGAAACCAGATTTTTATAATTTTGGTCCTTTGATGGATTAAGTTTTAATAGTTTTCCTGTAAGTTTTGAGTTTTTGCTTTAAAACATTAGGAACATTTTAATTTCATGTGGTACACTTAATTTTGAGGTGGTACAATTTATTCAAGAACATACAATTTTGCTCATCAGTTCTCGTTCAGTGAGTGTGTCTGGTCTAGTGAATAAAGTGCAAGACCTCTGTTTTAGAGTACAGAGTTCAAATCTAACCAAGGACGAGGCAAATGTTTTGGACTATATTTAGTATAAGCATTCTGCACTCAACCTGATGCCAGCCCACTTAAAATGTAGGTGATAAATTACTTTTTTTCATCGAATACTGTAATCACAAAATCAGGCTACAAAATGTATCAACCTAGTATTAATGAAGAAAGTATGAAAGATCTATAGTGTATGTTTCCATTTGTTAAAAAAAATCCCACTGAGAATCAGTTAATAAATTTACTTGTACAGTGACTAGTTTTATCAAACATACTTCCTGAATTGTTGTATCTCTAAAATCAAAGCCTTTTACCACTTTACCCAACAGGTTGTAAGAGGCAGACTGTACAATGTGTTTATATTGTGTCAAAGGTTATATGCAACTAAAAGTTTATTAGTACACTTTGACCAATAACATATAGTGCAGTAGAAATAGTGTTGGAGGTGGAACTAATTGCAACATAAATTATTTCAGTTATAAATGATAGGTAATACACTTATAAAAAACATACTAAAAATATACATTTGTACTGTTACGCAAAATACGGGTTTTTGGTCGCCATTTAAAAAAAGTGTTTAATTTTAAATTATTGTTAAAAAATCTGGTTTGGTATCAAATTATAGAAAATATCATGCTGGAAAAGAATATAATGGTTGAATTTAAGATATACTGTTAACAGTGATGCACTATGGGTGAAAAAAGGTGCGTTTAAAAACGTGCCATTTAAACGGTTTTTTATTTATAAGTTAATTTATACTTTAAATTTGTTTTTTTCATTTTTGACCCTTAAAACATAAAATTTCCCAATTTCTCTCTAGACCTTTTTAAAGAGCTTAAAAAACCAATAGTTAAGTTTATCAAAGTGTTTTTGTACGGTTATTGGTAACGGAGAAAATTCAAAAAATTGGAAATTTTAAATCCCCATGTTATTCTTATGGAGAATATTGTAAAATGTTGTAGTTTGCTTCTTTATGGATATATTTTGATAAAACTTTGCAGATTTATTTATTTTATAAAATAATAAAATAACCACTGCACAAATGTGGGTGTTTGAGAATAATACAAAAAATTTAAAAAAGTTAATGTACCCATATGAGCCTTACTCCCTGAAGAGGTTAATAGACTAGCAACAGAGCCCATTGTGGGTTAAATACAACAGTCTCTAGTAAAATAATGGGGTTGAAATCCGTACACCACTTTACTCACTAATATTTTGGTACAGATTAAGCTCATAACATTAGAATCACACACTTAACATAAGGAACACACTTTAAACACAAATGCAAATTGTTAACAACAATATTTAATCAAAGAAAAATCTAATAAATAACAATATAACGATAAGCTGTTAAATTATTAACTCATTTTTCGTATGATTAGATTATACATACTGGTAAATCAATTATTGCCATCTATAAAAACAATTGGTTTTTCTTTTCCAAGTCGGGTTAGCTCTTCTAGACCGGTTTTCATAATTTTGGCCTTAAGCCGGGTTTACACTACTGTATGTAGCTAAACCTGCTATATAGCAGATTTTTGTAACATCTAGCAATGTTGTATAAAATTTGCAAGAAGAAAAAGTAACTTGTCAAAAGTGCTATATAATACTGCTATATGTAGCAGATCCTGCTATATGTAGCTAAAATTGTGCTATCCATCGGGAGTAGGTAAATAGAAAAAGAAATACGTGCTACATCTAACATTGCCATATTTAGCAATGATAAACATATATTTTTTTGCCTAGCATCTGCTATCATTTAGTGCCAACAGTTCACAGTTGTAGCCTCCTGGGTGCGGACGGTTTTGCTCAGCGATCTTTGGGAGGGACTGGAAACGGAAAGTGACGGAAAGTGCGTAGGATCGGGATGCAATTATAAACTTAATTGAACTGGTCTGTGGACAACCGGTGTTGTGGTTATACGTAAAACGTTTTTGAAGCCGTATTTCCCGTTTTAATCATGGACTGTCAGCGTATTCGTCATCATTTAGGTCCCGTAATAAATCTGCTATACTGTACTTATTTCTCGAAGCAAGAAGCAGTCGAACCTAAAACTTGCTAGAATCTTCGCTTCCGCCTCTCTATCTGACTTCCAAGATCCCCGCAATAGCTGCCACGAACCATGTCTCTTCAACGCACATTTCGATACGGAATGCGAAAGAGGTTGTGCTACATATAGCATATAGCACGAGCACCATAGAATCACAAAAATTGTCCGTAAATTGTTCATACAGCAAAAGTTATATAGCAATAGTATATAGCAAAAGTTATATAGCAGGTTTTGCTACATAGTGTAAATCCGGCTTTAAACTAAACCTATGGACGCCCCATAGATTTGCTATCAAGCATCAGCACTCATTTTGACGTATATTTCGAGTCATGCACAAACTGCCTCCCTGTACATTACTTACGGGAGATAATTTTTTTTTTTTTTTTAGTTCGTTTGGCTCTTCTACCCGATCGATTTTCATAATTTTGGTCTCAAAGCTATGCAAGGACATATTTGTCATCAAGCATCATCATTAATCCATCAAATGTATTACTCTACGAAAAAAATTAAATTGGAATTTTTCATTTTTTACTTCAATTAAAAATGTATTCCAGCAGTTATAATTTATTTTTGTAAAAAAATACGACCGACTTCAAAATGCTCTAAAAAGAATGAAATAATTTCAATAAAGTAAACTTTTGTATTAGGCAAGCTCACATATTTTAAGTCGGCGTGGCTCAAACTGCAAATATGATTTAAATTAAATATTGTGTGTGTATTTTGAAAATCAATAAATTGTAGCTGGATAACATAAATATATAAAAAAACATACTGAACTGTTTTGTTAATATATTAAAGGAAATATTTTCTTGTATTTTATGTTTACTTCAGAATAAATGCATTATGAAAATAACACACACAAATGTTCTATATGAATAGAAAAATAATTTAGTTTGATATTATGATAGGGAAAAGAAGCTAGTTTAGTATTAAACGTCACTTTTCCAAGTTAGAAACATTTAAATGCGTTATAATCTTTTTAAAGATACTCGTTAATACCACTATAATGCCGATCTCTGATGACGGTAATAAAATACACTTAACGCATAACACTATGAAAAAGACATGCAGATTAACACCTTTAGTTATAGATAGTCACCTGCAATATGGACACCCTCTTTCAATTTTGTATCAAAAATCATCATAGAGCCGCGCCGACTTAAAATACGTGAGCTTGCCTAATACAAAAGTTTACTTTATTGAAATTATTTCATTCTTTTTAGAGCATTTTGAAGTCGGTCGTATTTTTTTACAAAAATAAATTATTTCATGATTTTTAGTGACTGTATAATTTGTTATTTTATATTAATTACTTGAAGTTTTTTGATAAGCAAAACTGCTTGAAACAATCAAAAGTGCCACAGAACAATCATTATTTTTAAACTGCTTGAGTCACCTGTTCAGTTTACATAATCAATGGGTATAAAAATTAACATTTTTGGATTTTCCTTTAAAAAAACAAAGAGTTGTCCATTATATTAGGCCTAATGAAAAAAGAATGTCTTTCCTAGAGACATTGAAATGCCAGACATCGTTTCCTGCAATTGGTGTACTTCTACATTATAAAACGAAATACAGTAATGTCTCAAGCCTTTTGGAACAATAAGAAAGTTATTCCTCAGCCACCAGCACTAAAAAATCTCTTAAAAGTAGAAAATTGGTTGTTATCACGTATATTACCTTTGAAAAATACGTGTATGAAAGATTGGTTCAGCTAAAATTGCTGTAAGGGGTAGGTGGTTTTGTTTGCTCAAGATGTAGTCGAAATTGCAAATCAGCTTCCCATTTCCGAAGCAGGCATAATATTATTGACAGTGAAGAATATTAATAAACATTCTACAATAAATATTCCATAATAAATTGTCAATATCATACACCATGTAATTCACTATGTTTTTATAAGTCAGAACATTCAATACTCAAAACAGAATCATACACAAATCAGGCCAAACGTTTAAATACCTTTTTTATAGTAACCAAAACAAGAAGCATTTTTTCAATGTAACTTATTTAGGCTCCATGGCAAGAAATAGTTTATTAATCAATATGAAGCAACTGTTTCATGAAGAAACTGTCTGTAGCTTCATTTAAAAGGGTTTAACTAACAGCTGTAGGAATGTTATTATTATTTATTGCCTTCTCTGCACAAATGTAAACAATCTGCACAAATGTAAACAAAATGAATGTTGAATATTTAAGGGTTTCAGAATTTTTCACCGAAACCAATATTATACTTAAACATAATATATAAGGTACCACATAGAAGCTCTCCTGGTTATTTTGGTGGTGGAACCACACTGATCGGTAAGAGAATCACAGAGAAATTGGTGAACATACATAGAAAAAAAAAAACATCGCCACAAACAAATTGAGAACCTCCTCCTTTTGTTGGTAGTGGGGAAGTCGGTTAAAAATATCCTATATGTTTTGTTTTTATCTTAAAACCTTCAGTGAAATACCAGCTTCCATTGGAATTATTGATTATTAAGATTGGATCTACCTAAAGCACACTGCTAAATCACAAACAACCTGTATTGTTTAAAAATTGAGTTATTTATCATCGATTTATAGTCAAAAGATCATGCTTGCAACCTCAACAAATCTTGGTTTCACCTAGCAAATCTTTAAAAAAATCAAACTTTCATAATTATTTGAAAATCTACACAAATTAAGCTTTCCAACGACCCATTAGGCAATACAATCGGTCTAGTAGAAGTCTAGATTTAGTTGTATAAAGATTTTTAAAACTGAATTACTAGATTTATTTGAAAATCAATTAAGACAAATGGTAATTCGTTTAGTCTGCAGCTTTGCTGCGGCAGGGGTATTTTTTACTACGATTTCTAAATAGTGCTTATAACCACTATTATAACATTTTTCAGCATTAAATTTCCTATAATTTGATACCCAAAAAGTTATTTTTACGAATATTCCAATTTTGACATTTTTTTCAAGATGGCGGCCAAAAAAACGTATTTTGCGCCACAGTACGGATGTATACTTTTAGTATGTTGATTAGAAGCATACTACCTACCATTCACAGCAAGAATCATTTCTGTTGCAATTAGTTCCACCTTAAGCTATATTTTCAGTTATTTCTACTGCACTAATAATTGAGTTCAAAGAGTCCCTCTGTTTAGGAGGTAGAGAGGAAGGTTATTTAAAAAAAAAATAGCAAAACGGCCATTGGTGACCTGCATGTTCATAGGATACACTACCAACCACTTAGCTAAAAGATTCGCCCAATCCGATGATTTCGAGGTGTATGTCTAAACCAAGGATTATGAACACCTCACTATGCCCCAGTGGTTGTAGTATATCGCTACAAACACACAGGTCACCAATTATTTGCCACACAGGACGGGATTCGAACCCGAGCAGACGAATGCCACCGGCCAAGTGACACACGCCCTAGCCTTCTCGGCTATCTGTGCTTGAAGACTGGGGAGTCAAAACCCGGTATTTAAGCTGTCGCCACCGATTGCGAACAGATGGCGCTGCAGATAGTTGTTCAATGCGTTACTAGGTAGCAGCACCAGCTAGTCACGGACTATTTAGATGCAATCTTTTAGTTTTAGTAGTAGTAAATGTGTTCCTGAGACTTTGCTGCAAAACATTAGTTTCCCTAAAATTGCTATATTACAATAACCTCGTCCAACTAAATCAGGGTTAAATTCAATATTAAATTGTAAACTATATGTCTTTTGATTTTGTGAGATTTCGGTTTCAAATAATGCTATCAGAACATAAAAATTTATAGGAAAACCAGGAAAATTACAACAAAAACTAAGTTTTATTTGATGTTTACTACAAATACCGGGATTTATCTTTTTTATATATTTTCTTATTGTGTTATTATTCAAAATTAGCCTAATTAATAAAATAGTGACAACATGACAGTTAAAATTCAACAACGGGTAATGGAATTAAAAGGCAAACAAAAAAGTCTTATAAAATATGAATTATTGGCCTAGCACTGAAAGGGTTAAGCAATTCCCCTTTGTTATTTCCCACCTTTGGCTTTAATTAAACAAATTAACTTCATTAAACATCTACGATTCCAAGCAACGTCTAACTTTATACCTCATTTGTAACTCTTTAAGTTACCACATGTGTAAGCTTTGAAAAAATCTATATATTTTACATACAATATTGATGATAAAACCAGGAGAGATGATATAATTTTTCTAATGCTGGAAAATGGGGTGATAACTGTAGATTGAGTAAAAAGTTCCAGAAACTTTTATTAACCTTGTGTGATTTTCAAAAGTGGCTTAAGATACTTATATAATATGTATGCAAGGAGATTAGAGTCTGGATATAAAATGATTGCCAGACTTGAGTTTTTAACACTTTCAGGAATAGCTTCTGTTGCTGTGACACTCAACAAGATAACTCTATTGACGACGAGAAGTAACTTCTGCAAAAGATGTTTTCCAGTTAAATCTCGGTTTTCCACTTACATTGACGTAAACCTCAGTAAAGCCCTTAGAAGATTATTTGAAAACATGAAAATAAATCATTGTCGATGCAAAAATATAGGTTGATGGTGTAAGTAGTTTGCATACCAGTTGTATGTTTAGTATGAAAATATGGATTCCAGCAGTTCAATTGTATTTTTATACTGACTGATAAATCTTTAATCTTCTTATGCACACATAGTGGAAAGATAGTGGTATTAATAGCGTATGTCTGCTTTATAATATTTGAAAATGCCAAGCAAGAATAATTTTCCAGCATAATGATTTAGATGCTGCATAAACTCTCAATAAAAGTACTTGCAAAGAAAGATTGAAAGGGAAAATTACTACTTTATGTCTTGCAAAGGATGAAAAGCTCGTATTAAATGTCCATTGAAACCAAAAATCAAAGCATAGCAATGAATGAATAGAACGGACGGCGGAATTCTGAGCGGGTATTTATTACGTTTATATTATCTTGCTTTTATTTATCACCTTTTTTTCATTTCAAAGTCAAAAACTAAACGATTTTTCCTAAAATACCATACTACAATATTTACTTAGCAAAATTAAAGTTCAATTCAGGTAACAAGACGCAGTATTTAATATATTTATGTATTCAAATATATATTTTTAAATATACATATATTTGAAATATACATAATATATTTTTGAATATATAGTGGCTGAATATATTTCTTTGGTGTTTATACAAAAAAATTTTAATCTCCGAATATTTTGTATACAGGTTTCTTTTACACTGAAGTTAATGATTTGGTTTAAAGTAAGTCAACAATATTTTATCCGAAAAAAAACAGTAAATTATGCATTTAAGTACACAATTTATAACTAATAACGAGGAGTGGTTATACGAAAGTGTGGCATTTCAATAAATTTAAACTCGTTTTCAAGGAATAATTGCAGTAGCTTTCTAAATGAATGTTCGTTTAACACGCTTATCACATGAATGAAACTGCTAATGTACAATAAATTACACTTGTTGACTGTAAATCCATACAGGGTGTTTCAAAACTCTCTGGACATATTTTGTGGATTTGTTCCTTGGGCTAAGACAAACATAAATGCCATAGTATGGGTCTAAAATGACAGATTTCTATCTGTTGGATTTGTGATTTTTTTATTTACAGTATTTAATACCTTGGGCATTTTTAAAGATAAATATTTCAAAATTTTGTATAAATGTAAAATTTTGAACGTAAAAATGGCTTAAAACATTTCGTTCCAATATCTCAATCCATTTAAGGATGGCAGCCAGTTAAAATTTTAAATGACAAATTTCATGAGAACCGAAAATATTAATAACATTGTTTTCATGATTGAAAAGATCAAACATTTAAATCCTAATAAAATGAGACCTTGTTTGAGTTAAAATCAAATGACAAGCAACCGAGTTATCAGTTTTTTCTAAAGGACTACCTACTGCCCTTGAGTTAGGTCCTATTAAATTTCGTAACCGAATGTAGAAAAAAACTGATAACTTGGTTGTTTGTCATCCGATTTTAACAAACAAGGTCTCATTTGATTAGGATTTACATTCTCTATCTTTTTTATTGTGAAAACAATTAATAATCTTAATATTTATTGTTTTCATGAAATTTTGCGTTAAGGATTTTAAATGGCTGCTATATTGAAACGGCTTTGGATATTGAAACGAATGTTTAAGTACTTTTTACCTTCTAAATTACACGTTTATACCAATTTTGAAATTTGTATCTTGAAAAATGCAAAAAATATACAATAGTTTTTAAAAATCACAAAAAACCGACAAACAGGAATCAAGACATTTTAGACCCATACTTATAGCATTTTATGTTTGTCCTATGTTTGTCCAAGGACCAAGACCACAAAATCATGTCCAAACAGTTTGAAAACACGCTGTATGTACCATTAATGGTGAATTACTTACCTCAATGAGGTATATACTCAATTATAAATGGGAGAAGATAGATCACCTATTTCAAAAATTGTTACATATGTTTGAAGAACCATGATTGTATTAACTTTTGATGTTCACCAGCAACAAGATAATCAACGAAGTAAACACTTAAAAGCAAGTCATGTGTTGTAATTTGACTCAGGGCTTCAAACTGGATTGGAAGAAAAGTAACAACGTTTTTGTAAAACAAAGGTAATATGAATACCAGTTCCTTTATGTTCAACTAACAACATTGTAAATCGAACCCGAAAAATAGCTTGTGTGACAAATAAAAATGTAAATCCCTGCCATAACAAACCCTATAAGTATACGACAGGATCAAAGACTCCTAAAATATGTATAAAAAAAATCACGATACACACATTTTAGTGAATTTCAATAATAGGAACAGAGTACTTGTGATTTCTATACTTGAAATGAAAATTATTTATTTAAACAGGCAAAGTTCACTTGTTGTTCATACTTGTTCATTATTTTAAGGAGGAATTTAAAAAATGTAAAACTTTCGGTATTTGTTTATTTAGTTTGCTCTACGATGATAGATTGTTCATTTCTTCTGGATACTGTGAGCTTGTCCGTAAAAAAATATACAAATAATAATTTTATTTTGATATAATAAATTTGCTAAAGATGAAAATGAATATAATAAAATGTTTGATGAAATAGAAGGAATTTCAGAATGTATCGTGTACAAAAAACAATATTACCGTTAAAATATCCAGACTTTAAACTGAAAACCAAACCATCCTTTCTCCAATATTACATGCAATTAAATGAAGTGACAAAATTCTAGACTCTCGGCTACATTTTACCGCATCATATCAATTCGTCATATTGGTTTTATTTTAACTAAATTACAAATATGTCGTCACTAGTATATTGTAGCTAAATAGTTTTTGAGTAGATATAAAATATATTATATATAATAGATATCTTACATCCAAGTTTTAAATACTGTTTGAAGCCAAATTTAAATAATTTTGGTCCTTCGATGGATTATGTTTTAATATTTTTTCTTGAGTTTTTGCTGTAAAACATTAGGAACATTTTAATTTCATGTGTTACACTTAATTTTGAGGTGGTACAATTCATTCAAGAACACACAATTTTGCTTATCACTTCTCATTGAGTGTGTCTGGTCTAGTGAATATAGTGCAAGACCTCTGTTTTGGAGTACAGAGTTCAAATCTAGCCAAGGATGAGGAAGTAGCTTTGGACTATATTTAGTAAAAACATTCTGTACTCAACCTGATGCCAGCCCACTTAAAATGTAGATGATAAATTACTTTTTTTCATCAAAATCTGTAATCACAAAATCAGGTTGCAAAATGTATTAACCTAGTGTTAATGAATAAAGGATGAAAGATCGCTAGTGTATGTTTTGATTTGTTAAAAAATCTTACTCAGAATCAGTTAATAAATTTACTTGTACAGTGACTAGTTTTATCAAACATACTTCCTGAATTGTTGTATCTATAAAATCAAAGCCTTTTACCACTTTAACCAAACAGGTTGTAAGAGGCAGACTGTACAATGTGCTTCTATTGTGTCAAAGGTTATATAAGGTTATATCCCACTAAAGTTTTATCAGTACACTTTGACCAATAACATAATTGAGTTCAAAGGTTCCTCTGTAACCCTTTAACATTGTTATTGTACCTTACACTAGCAAAGGTTCAACATCAACGTTTGTTCTGTTGAATATCTTTCTTGTGTCATCAGCTTATTGAGTTTCCTTTACAATCAAAATGTTGAATCAAATCAACAAACATATTCCTTTTTATTGATACGATTGAAAACACAACGAATAGTAATAAAATTTTTATTGGTTTTATAAAGTTTAGATATTTTCAAGACAATTATTTATAGTGTCAAAAATTAAGGGCCTAAGAAAATTTCAAGGTTTAGTCACTAGTCAATCATCATTAGAAAGTTTTAAAGAAAAAAATAATCTGTCTATAATATGCTAAAACTCTTTTAACTAGACCGAAGGAAGGAGTTGAAAGCATGAGTAATGCTTGATATTTTCCCAAAATTGGTTCCAAGAATGGTTCTAAAGTTCCTTTATTGATTTTGTAATAATTTATTTCAAGGCCTCTTCAAATTGTTTTTAATACGGGTGCACGGGCAGCAAACAAAAACATATCTGTTAAGTAATATCGAGTAAGATAATGGGTCATAGCAATTTAAATGATCTTCTCGTCAGTTATTTTTTTCCTAGGACGCTAGCCTGGAATTATCCCATTACTTCAGGCTAGACCTAGGGGTTGCGGCATTATTACATAGATAAAATACATTGGTAATTTGGCGGGATTTGAACCCGGGACCTCTGGAACCGAAGTCCCGCACTCTAACCACTAGAACAGCTCGCTCCCCTCTGTTATAGGTAGTTGTAATATAAATAAAATATAAAATATGTTAGTTTATTTTATAGTTTTTTATAACGAATCCTGGTGCTTGAAAGAAGTATACTACCACTTTTCAACTCATAAGATTAGATAGAGGCTACTTCAAAGATTTGAAAGAATGTGGTTTTCCATTCCTTCACACAAGTGTTTGTGCAAAAATCTCAATACATTAAAGAATCGTTTGGTATTGTACTCTTTGTATTGTATTATCTTTGAGACACATGGAGATTTGTTTCTCTTTGGTTAAGTATTTTTTTGAAGTGAAATCCTTTTGAGATGAACCATTCTCGCATACAAAGTTTATCTTTGTTTGAGAAAGTTTTCACTGACCAAATTTGAATTCCCAATTGACCAATCGTGCATGGTCTGTTCTATAATATCAGTGTGCTTTGTCACAACTAGCCTGTTGTCATTGTTTTTGCATCTTATTGCTTGTCATTTGTAATGCGCTTCTTACTGCGTAAGATTGTGTTCCAATAACGAAACAGGCACTGAAAAAAATTGTTCCTTTTTAACGGAAATTGGTAAGGTGATTTAGCCTTTCATTATTACCAACCATCTTAAAAACCACGTGGAATTGGTGAATATGTACGATGATCGGGCATAATGGAATGTCATACTGACTTGGAAAATATATATATATTTTTTAGATTAATCTAACTAAAAATCATAGTTCTTGCACACACATTTCTGCACTTGCATTTTTATGGGGTAGATTATTATTTATGTTTCTATAATATAAACACCAAGTTAATCGGAAGTTTTTATTAGCTTGATTTGTCAACTATAATTATATCTGAAAAATAATGACGTATGATTTTAGAAGCAGTTACCAAATCATTATAAATACTGAACCAAAAAATAATGTAACTAAAAGAAAATTACAAACAAGTAAGGGAACGTAAATTTCAAAAGGTAACATTCGTTTACTCATGTTGTGTACAAAAAGTAAAGTTTATTAGGAGACCCAGGAGACGTAATTGTTAAGACAAGTGAAAGAAAGCAATTTGGTCTCACAAATAGATTACAACTTTACCATTAGAAAGATTGTCTTATCGTTCACTAAGACTTTGGTCCTTCAGAAAGGTGGAAACACTTGTTTACCAAGATAAAATTAGTTAAGCTTCATAGACATGATTGTTTTTTATGCTAATTTTTGACTGACAAGGGTTTATGAGTTACATAAACCTCCCATTAGTTTGATGAGGGGAAAATATTAATTAATAAAGTAATAGAACAAATTTCTAATTAAGTTTTAAGTTTTATAAATACCTTAAATTGAGGAAGAATGATTTTGAAAATTTGTTATTTTTTTATATTGTTTATTGAATATGTACCTTTCCTTTAATTTTGGTCACATAATTACGGCCTAAGTACTTAATTTGGTTTTTAAAGTTTTTTTATTTTTTCAAAAGTAATATCTTAAAATCTTATAATTTAAGTAAAAAACACAAAGTTAACATATAAACAACTTCTTAAAAGTATGCCTAGCCTAAACTTGTACATTTCAATCAAATTTCATCATGTTTTATTGTGATGATACAAGACACTTCTTGTATTTATTGTACCTTTTATGCCATAAAGATATTTTGTATAGAAACATAATTGTGAGAGAATTCAATTTTTCCAGAGACAAGAAAACAAGTATTGAGTTAATTCTACAACAACGGATCACAAAAACGGCAATAAGAAACTTAGGAAAGGTGGAAAGGTCCATAGGAGTAATTCAATCCAAGTGATTCATTTGGAAAAGAAACTCTGTCTTTATTACATGTTTCTGAACCATATCTCTTCTTCACTCACAATTGTAGTGCTATTTTTCTTTTTCTTTAGTACTTAAAAACTAATAGAATGAGCTGTTAAGCTTTTGATCATGTACATTTATTTTTTTTATTATTAGTCACTGTACCGAAATAAAACTAGATTATCTGGCAAATTTTGCGTCATTGTACACCATGTCCCGAAAATAAACAGCCAAATTCCAGGAAACTGTTCTATAGGTTCAAATAAAGATAAAATAAGTATCTTCCCCCTTATATCTCTTAGTTAACCAGATATATGCCATTTTGAATTTTAAAAATAAACATTTTTATCATTAGATTTTTCCAACCGATCTTTATGAAACTTGGTAGGCCTGTATGGTAAGGTAAAAGATACACATTAAAAAAATTATTTTGATCGAATAAAAAATTACAAAATTGTGGTCATTTCAAGTTTTAAAATTTTTTGCGCTGTTATTTAAAAATCCTTATTGTTGGAGTAATAAATATATTTAAATTATTTTTAAAATACTTAAAGAGTGAGAGCTACATTTTTAGGATTAGTTACCTTTTTAGATAAATGTCAAACATTAGATACCACTTATTGGTCAAATGTGTATGCTATATATTATTGTAGCAATATTTGTTAGGAACTATGTTTAACTGTAAATATTTTTATTAAGTTTATACTGTTATCAAGATGAGGCGAATCTTTACAACTTTAATGACCTTTTATTATATAAAATATGTAACGTATAGGGTATTTTTCATCACGGATACTTTGAGAAGATGAAGTTTTCGCTTGGCTTCCTTCCAGACATCTGTACGCTTACACTAACTTTGATTTACTAAACAACTTTAAACTGAGTTAAGATTTAAGTTTTCACTCACAACTAGAGTTTTGTTGGTGTAAATTTCAAATTTTCTCATAAATTGTAAAAAAAATTGTATTATAATTATTTGAAGCAAATTATTTTAAATTAAAATCGAGAGGTTCTTGAAACCAGTACATGAAAACAGAAACAGTTTCTTATGTCAATTATATGGAGCTCACTAAAGGTTTTTTTTTGTGAAGAGCTGTTGTATTTGGTTTGTAGTAGGAGGTCTAAACCGACGTTGAAAGGAATCATTGGCTTAGTAACCTACTCTAAATATCATAACAAAATTATGTTCTAACCAGTTTTATACTCTCTATAATAGGTGTGTATCAGAATAGCTCACAATTAAACATTCCAACCATTAAGTACATTCTCTTTGTCGTTATTCATCAACTGGACTTAATTACAACTATAACTGTACATTTATTACGCATTCATTTGAAATAAGGCTATTGATTTTAGTTTCGTTAATATAACAGACACTATTTCAAAAAAATATTTCTCTCGCAAAAATATTCCTTTTGATGTAAATAATTTGTTGTAATACCTCCAATAGGTGGTGAAATGGTTTATTCATCGATATAGATTAGATAGAGATATTTTAACAAATTTAATTTCAATGAGAAAATAGGTCCTTTAAGGACCAACTGTACCTTTGGCTATTGGAAATTTAGTTACTATACCTTCTTTAACCCATTTTAAGAATATTTTCATAGTAGGGCCTAATATTTTCTTTCACAAAACGTACTCAATACTGAAATGCATACAGTATTGAAATACAAAATAAAGAACAGATTACCTACTAAGTCTAGGAACAGATTAAAGGTTTATTATACATCGCTATGTTGGACGCAAATGCCTTGAATACCATTTCCTCCTCTTGCAATGCAAATAACATTTAATAGCTGCTTTGAAGTAGAAGTAGCAGGAATATGCGGAAGATTCTAATAACGCAATGTTACATGTTCTGTTTTCATTCCTTGCAATTTGTGTATCCTGAATGTCTACATTTCTGCAGTAAAAGTATGTAAAATGTAAAAGTAAATCGCTCCCGGGCCCAGGTCTTACCATAATACGGTAATAGCTACTTCCCTATAAGGAAATTCACTAAATTTCCTTATAGGGAAGTAGCTATTACCGTATTATGGTAAGACCTGGGCCCGGGAGCGATTTATTTTTTTCATTTTTAAGGTCCCTAGAGGCCAAAAACACTATTCGTTCACATGTTTATATATGTGTGTCCTGAACCGATAACTTGAGTAATTTTTGTCCGTTTTTGATTAAGTTTGGCTTGAAGTTGTAGGGCCGGATAAACTTGAATGAGTTTGCAAACCAGCATGATCGGACTATGGGAACAGGGGTTTACGGGGGGTTTTATGGGATAAATATTGGTTTTTCTCATTTTTGACCCTCAAAACAAAACAAAAATTCCAATAGAACCATTTTTTTAAGCTTAAAAACAAATAATTTAGTATATTGAAGTGTTTTGTACTTTTATTGGTTACGGAGAAAATTCAAAAAATTGGTAATGTAAAATTACCATGCTATTATTAAGGAGAATACGCAAACTCTTGTAGTTTGCTCGTTTACGGATATATTTTGATCAAACTTGGCAAATTAACTTATTTTATACTAAGCAATTGATATTCTACTAAAAACCTCAAACTATTACCCTCCCTTTAGCAGCAAACCTAGGTGCTTGTTAAACATAATGGTATTTAAATATATTTAATTGAAAAACCAATCGGGCAATTGAAAATTCACTGCAGGGTTGCTACGGCAGGGGTATTATTTAATATTTATAGCATTTACGCTTTTTTTATCTCGATTAAATTTGCAACTGTAATTGAACCTCATTGTAATGTTAAAATTATTTTTTAACAAGATTCATTGCAATATTACACACCATACGAATATTAAAATATGTGCAGAGCTAACTCTATTAAACATACTGTTCTCTTTAATACTGCCACATTAAAACGAGAAAGGTACGTAAGAACTGATTTGAATTTCTTGTAAAATCTCATAAATATCGTAAGAGTTTACTTTCAAGTAACTGCGTTGCTGGTAAGAAACATTTTGTCAATACCTAAGCCCCTTATGTGACGAAATACATTTCTGCGAATCGTTAAAACTGTTTTGCTTTGACTGTAAAACGTGTTCAGAAAATAAGCTGACTTCAATAGGATAGCTTCTTTTTTTTAGAAAGATTTTATTGCAAATGTTTTTTATATTAAATAAAGATTTAACTGCTATAATTTTATGTAGAAATTTGTGTTGGAACTAATAATGCATCAATTAATAACGTGAAACAACAAAACCAACAATACTTTTATCTATAACAAAATATCATATCTTTTAACTCGTTGGTTTTTTCTGAGTCTAAAAAAATCTTCAAACCAAAGATACTTTAGAGAACTAACAATAATACAAAAAATCATTAAAACAATAAATTACAATAACTGTATATTATCTGCAATGTTTATTTACATGGTTTTATGTTTCAATCTCAACAGTTAAGTAAATTGACAAATCTTGTTTCATGTCACCAATTTGCCATTTTGTTCGTTCTAGTACACAAAAGGTTAAACAATACCTGTAAAATATATGGTCCTCATTCTTCAATTCCAATATGAAATTCTGCCTTTATCTTTATTCCAGCTTGACGGAGTGGGGTTTGAGGTTTGATATATAAGTAAACTAGATGTCGTCCAATGGTCGAAAACTCGGCCAAAAATATCTAATGTACAGACTTCTCTATTTTTACCCCATGCTGTAAATGAAACATGTGATTGTAATTTCTTCCATTAGTTTTGATTTTATGTTTATATTTCTTTGTTATTTCCTCACCAGCATGGCAACCCATAAGACCCATGATATTTTTTTTATTTTGAATTAATTTTTTGTGCTTATGTTTTCGCCTATTTTAATTTATAAGGGGATTCTCCACATCTATAGAAAAATATATTTCTAACAGATGCGTAGATTTTCCCTACGATGCTCACGAGCTGAAGATGTTTTAAAGAAACATCCTTGCCTATATATAGATAGCAACCTGTTTTTGAAATCCATAATATGTGGAAGGGAAGACACGAACAATTATTTGAATATTATAGTGGATGATATATTTATTTTTCTAAGCAGCGTAATGACATTGACTTTTAATAGGGCTAGTGGACTTATTATCCTTCTTAAAAATATTAAGCCTTTTATCATCGTTTATTTACTATAAAAAGTACAGAAAAGCCACAACAGTAAGTAAATAAAAGAATCTTACAATTCTGTTAAATATTCCAAATCTTCTTAGTGTCTTAGTTTCTGTTTTACGCAGATGCACAGCTTTAAAACACAGTTTTCTTAAGGTTTTAAAATCTTAACCATTTTTTACACATTAATTTAAAGCAAAAAGCAACCCTGTAAAAGAGTTTTTTAAATTGCCCTACTAGCTTTTCCATGTTTAATTTGTTTATATAATTACAGTAAAATAAATTTTCTGTCCAAGTTGAAATATGTTACTAGACACATAAGGCCCGTTCACACGGGGCGAGTTTACAAGCTACTCGCCAGCGTGTAAGAAGCCGGCGAGTTGGCGAGTGTGCTTGTATTCGTTCATACGGAGCTTGTCCACTCGCCAACTCGCAGACGTGTAGAAAGACGCCGGCGAGTCGGCGAGTGCGCTTGTAGTCGTTCACACGATGCTTTTTCCACTCGCTCAGTAGCTGGCTTGAACCAAATCCTCCAACATCTTTGAGTAACAAGCGCACAAGCACAAGCAACTGTGTTCACACTGGGCTACTTTACACGCATACTCGCTCAAAAGCTGGCGAGTTGGCGTGTAAAGTAGCGGCAGCGTCAACTTTTTCCAGGGCTTTTTTACAAGCAGCTTTTGAGCGAGTACGTCATTCACACTGAGCTATTTTACCAGCTGCGTGTAAAAAAGCCGGCGTGTAGCTTGTAAACTCGCCCCGTGTGAACGGGGCTTTTAACTCAGACATTAAAGTTTGGAAGAGTAAGACAGAAAGAGTGGTAAATTGTAATTTAGAGCACTAATGTAAGGCACTTGTCCAAAAACCCTTTGTCACGTAACAAGAGCCAATCTATCTACTTAACCCTTTCCGTTTTAAGACCACCCCAAGGGTGTTCTTAGTGACGAAGTATCTTTGTTTCCACTTTTGTAATATATGTTTTACAATATAAAAAATTACGTAAAATCGTACTTAAGTTGACTATATGGATGGATTCCATTCCTTAGAAATAAATTTCCTACCATATGAGTTTAGTGAGGTAGCTATGGACACAAAAGGTTTGCGAGTTGTTCATATAGTATTGTACCGCATCTCTATAATATTTTTTTTTATTCTAGATGGACCAATTTAATAATTTAATTGTGACAGCCAAGAAACTTCATTATTGACTATAGGCCCGTAGGTTTGTAAAATATGTTCCGTAGTAACCTGCTCTCGCGCCGACAATGTCGTATTCCCGTTATAGGCCTTATTGCAAATATTAATTCTATGTCCTATGTGTAGTGTGAATGCGTTTACGTATTTAAACAACCAATGAAGCTAATCCAACGGATTTAATATATTCCCTCTGGGCTATGTTTGACAGTGGTATAACTGATATACAGGGTGTTTCGAAACTCTCTCCCGAAACTCCGTAGGCATGGTCCTTAGGTCAAAAGAGACCAAAAACATCATATAAACATATGCCCTATCAGTGCATCGATTCGTTTTCCATCTGTCAGTGTGTTTGTATTTTTTACATAACTTCCCATAACTTTGAAACGACTTCAGACTTGGTACGAGACTAATAGAAACTATTTTTTCACAAAGCATCAAGGTTCTACATTGTATTATTTCAAAATGGTGGCCGTTTTAATTGTTCACACCTTAATAACTCAAAAACCAAAATTATAACTAATTTGGTAATAATTTGTTTGTGTTGTTGGCAATATATATAGTTGACTGATTGATCTATGTAAGAAAATAGAAATTGTAAAAAGGGAAAATGTAAAATGTATAGCTAGAAGATTTGGATCTGTAACTAAAATACATAGCTGACCGACTGAACTGATACAAGAAACGGAAATCCTAGAAAGAGAACATGAAAGAAGTGTAGCTAAAAGATGTTGATCAATGCTGGCAAGACAAAACTGGCAATAAATCTTTGTCTGGGTTTGTGAAGTCTTATCGCTTCAAGAGAAAAGTTGCTACTAATTTTTTTTTTCCCCGGTATTAATGAGATATTGCTCTGATGGCTCACTACTTAACCACTTGTATGGTTATGGTTTTACATATTTTGAGTTTCTATTGCTAGAGTGTTATAATAATTTGCATTTATAATACTACCTGCAATAATTATATCTGTGTAAAACATTACAACTGTAAAGTTTTGTTTGTTAGTTATCGTTATTTCAAGTGAGATACTGTTTTTTAATGTGTTATAATGCATAAAATATGTGTTTAAATTATTTATAAAAAGTTTACAAAATTAGCAGTTTCTTTTTTGTAGTTTAGGTTAACAAAAATTGAAATTACCACCATATTATTATAGAACAATATTTTATATAAAACATTTTTAATACCTAAAAAGTATTTTTTAATTAATGAACCTAATCAAAATATTAAAAAAGTTAAGCTTTAGCCCATGATTCTTTACTAAATTTCATAATTTTATCGTGAATGCCTTGTAAGGGATAAATTAAAATACAAAAGTTAAATAGCAGATATTTTGCTAAAGACTCGTTTTGTTAATATTTTCCTCAACTTTCGTTTGTTGTTTAACCGTTTTAAAAACCTATTCCAAAATAATGTATACTTACTTACGGAACATCTTGTACATTAAATTATCATAATATTGACTTTGTTTCTTACAACTTATGCAGTAAAAGCATAAAATTATGAATCTTTGTATTACAACCTAACATTGCTGTGTATTTGAATAATGTTTATCATATTGCACAATAATAGAAACCTGTATAAACTATCCAATTGACAAAGCTGTTGATTAAATTTCGTCAATACAAAAGACTGAAAACACTAAGTGTTTTTGATAGTAGAATTTGTCATCACTTGGTAGTGAGAAGTTTTTTCTAAAACTACGATTACGTAAAAGGTGAGCGAACCCATTCCAGCAATTAATTAAATAAAAAAATAACATAAAGATTTACAAAACTAAATAAATCAAATATATGTATCACGCTGTATACACAAACCGCCACACCTCAGGAGTTAGCACTAATATTGACACATAGATATATGACATTGTGATATCTGCGACCTAATTTATTGACAGCTCACCATTTGGGACCATACATTGGTCTATATTGTCACAGAACAAATCTTAATTGTGGAATATTGTACTATTAGATTTCCTCAGTTTATACTCAAAATAAATATTTGTGTAACTAGTGGGCAATGTGGCACTTTGCTGCACACGAGAGAAATGTTTACGCACGAGGCTTAGGCGAGTGTGTTAAGTTTCTCTAATGCAGCAAAGGTAGTTTGCACTCGTGTTACACGTTATATCTTTCCTACAGTTACTATGAATAATATAAATAATAATGCAGTGCCTTTTGAAGTCTCATATTCTTTTGAAAGACATCATATAACACTATAACATTGATGACGTGATAAACGCTCCCTCTTAAGGCAGTTTGTCACTCACCCTTAACATGTCTCTGTATGAACTTAATTATCATCTTATCTTGTCGCGTCACTTGTCGTTGGTTATCTAGATCAGCTGTTCAACAATTCTGTGAGTTAGAACTTGTTACTTTGAACATTTCTGGAAACTTGAGTTACTAGTATTGTAGTTAATACAAACATGATTGTTACTTGCTAATAACTGTAAAAGGATAATATTTAGTCACTTAAGTTCTAGTTTGAGATTTATCTAGACTTTTATAATATAAAACTAAATAAATATTGTGTACTTTTTTGGTGTTCTTTTTTATATTGTTGCAATTTTCTTCGTACAAAAATGGATTAAATGTGTCAATTAATAGAACGGTATTCTATAAAATAAATGCAATAAATGGAGTTGCCCTTGTCAAAAAATTTGATTTGAACAAATGTTTACGTTCATTACAAAACAATGGATTTAATCTGATATAATAGATGCAAGCTAGATACATAGTGTTTATTTAGATTTGATCATAGGCTGTATAGTTAAGGTTATACTTAAATAAAAATATAGAGTATTTTTATACTTATGTTTAAGAAATTTATTATCAAAAATTGTTCATACACGTGTATTTTCAACAAGTAGAAAAAATTATAAGATCAAGGTTTTTTCTAAACTTTTTTTTATAAATCGTTTTGGAACAAAGCTAAAACAAACTATTTTATAGTTTAATTTTATCAGTGTAAAATTATAGCATATGTAGAAACCAGTTGTGTTATTTAATTTGTTCACGTATGAAAATAATAATTTTTAACTGAACAAGTTATATTGAAAACTAACTGAAAGACAAAGAGATTAAATAGGATCATACAACGTACAGTGAAAAACTAATTGTAAAACATTGATTTATTAAGTTTGCATATTAAACAGTAAATAAGAAAAGTTTAAAGTTCTACAAAAACCAAAAATACTAGCTAATTAAGTTAAACAAACTCTAATTTAAGAAAGGCTGGTTAGTAAGGAAAAGACAGTAAACCTGTCAAATATATCTTTCTTTAGTTGAAAAGTTCTCTAGTTGGAGGTCTTAGTTTTCGGTTCCATTTCATTATCCTAAACTCGTTTCTTAATAATCGAAAGCCATTTGTTAAATTCAAGTTCACACATCTGGAAAATCTTATTTTAAATATTTTATTTAATATTAGAACTTGAAACATTTATCTTGTATGCTTGATCTTATCGAGCTTATATGGTTTATTTAACATATAATCTTATTACGCAAGTAAAAACAAATAAATGTGGCAAACATTACTTATCACTCTTATTAAGGATGGATTGATTGAAAAAAAAATTCTGTTTAGGAATGTGTGTATTTTATATTTTAATTTCAAGTACTGTATATTATATTTTCTGTTTTTTTCCTCTGTTACATGGGGGTAAATTTTAGACTGAACTAGATATTGAGGATAATAACTATTATTTAAGTACGATCTTACAAAAACGAATAATGTTATCGTTTTGGTTCTTTCAAGGCTCGCCACAAATGGACTAAGCTGTACTAAAATAATTAAATCATTGTACACTACTTCTTACACATAGTTGTCAGAGGTAAACATACTTGTCTTACTATTTTTATCACTTCGTAATTAAACCTTATTTTACTTATTTATGGTTTTTAATTTATTGGACCCGGTAGAACATATAACGCATGCACAGTCTAATTAACTACAGTGAGTCAAAACCATCCAAAAAGGATTGGTCACTAGACAGTTTCAATGTATATGTGAAAATAACAGGTTACCCCTTCGATGTAAATATTTGAGCCTAAAAATAGACATAAAACTTAAATTACAATCGTCTTCTCAAATTACTAATCCATTGCAACCGTTGTATTTATTCTAGTTTATTTCCTAATACATAGAATCCTTTCCTCTCCCCTTCCAAAGACAAATTTTCTAAAATATAACATGTGTTATTAAATGTATACTTTGAAAACTGAACCAATATTATTTCTTATTTGAATGAACCCCAGATTTCTACGTACTTGTAGTAAAAACATACTTAACATATATACTATCTCAATTATTTTGTTACTTTTATATATGTACAATTGTTTAAATTTGTCTTTGTCACGGCGTTAACATTTTCACCAGAGGATGAAATTTTGGTGAGAGGTTTCGACCGAAGTTACCTCTACAATTAAAGGTCACACTATTCTCAGCACGTCCAGTCTTACCAACACAAAATTAAATTGACCTCTAGATGTTGCAAGTCAATCTATGTTCATTGACCAACTTTAGGACGCCGTTAGAATGAAATCAACGACAAAATAGCAAGACGCAATATCTGATTGTGGTTTCTGAGAGTAATATTTAATTATTGTTAAAACTGCAAATAGAGTACATTATTAAAAACTATAAAATATTTAATTTTAGTTATTAAATATTTATAAGCTCTAATCATATAAGATATGTGTGTTTTATACTAAGTTCCTGGTCTTGAAATTATCTTTAACAACATTCAGATCTCTGCAGTAAAAGAAATCAGAAAAATAAATTGACTTTGGATGGAAGATGTATTTCAACTCGTTGAATAGCAAGTTCCTATAATATATGGTTGATTCAGTAAAACACAGCAATATTGTTTATTAAACATTGTTTGGTTCTGTTACTTGGAGGTTTTCCAGATGCGGTTGCCAACTATGATACGAGAAATACATCTTGGTAGTGTATCAAACGGAATTGTGTAAACATAATTATTGGTAATCAGTAAAATTCCAAAGATCTTCGTTCTAATTAGGCCTACATTATTTGTAACCGTTAGCATTGTTAACACTGTCTTTACTACATTCAAACCGATATGCTGGTCTTGCCTAAACCATAAACACTTAGCAATATGTGATTCCATAAAAATATTGGGTAACCTTTATATGTATTTGTTGGATGGATAAAAAAGTATGATTTTCAACTTTTTACCCTAATTGTAAACTTTTTCCTTCCCTTAGGGTATAGTTAAAACTTCTAAACTAGTTGATATTTAACTTACAAAATGTTATAAATCTTATTTTTTACATATTTAATTGTCTTTGTAAATGGATTGGTTCAAATGCGTTGTGTAACACATATATACATATACGTATATACTTGATACACAATTACATATTTTCTTGTTATATATTTGTAACCGGAACAATTAATTGAAGTCCGTCCTTGATGCCATGGGATAACAATCGTAGCACGTTTTAGCTAAATTAAACAAAATTAAACCGTTTTTATCCCTAAGGACCTTCTAATAATTGATAGGATGATTAATCCTAAATAATATCGCTTGGTTTAATTCATATGTTTTTGCAATATAAATATATTTATGTGAAATTAAGATCCATTACACATTTTATCCAGAAATTGATGATTGATTATGTTTAACCAATTACTTGACCCTTAACCACTTTGATGACTCAGCACATTTTAATATTTGATCACATGATTAATCGATCGGGTTTTCCATCACAGCTAAGTGAGACCCACTTGGACATTAAGTGGTTGCGGGAATACATTAATAAAATGTAAGGGAAACGATTCTGTGAAAACTCTTGCGTTGACAATTGTTTAAAGTGTTAAGATTGATTAAACTTACAACCAAGGTTTATGTACTTACAAATATAGTCATAAATTTAAAATATTTTAAAATCAGTTTGCTCTTACCTAAATTTATTCATTTTTTTAGTTTGTCAAACATAAATATTGATTTTAATCAATGACTCTTAACACTATTGCTTTTATTAAAGAAACTTAAATGTATGTTTGTAAATATTATCAAATTGTGTGTATAATTGAATGATTTGATTTTTTAACTGAAACCTAAATAGCCAATGTGCTTTTATCATTTTTGTATTTACTTTGATTTGTTTTCTTCCTAGGACCTAAAGGTGTGGGCTACAAGAAAAGATATAATGAAAACTGAAAACGCAGTAATAAGTATAGTTGGGTTTTTATTTTAGGTGGCAAATTAAGTAAAACCATCTACAAGTCCATACTTATATGATCATGCTTATGTCAAAAAACTAAAATATTACATTTTCTATGTTACTGAAAATCATAAAACTTTATTACATTCTCATCACCTTACAACACTTGGCTAAATGATATCAATTCTTTACTAACAGGAAAGTGTCATCGTATATTAAAGATAATGTCTGGACCTTAGCAACTGCTACGATCCCTGTTCTGTTCTTAAGCTTAAAATATTTAATTAATATGTATTTTTGTTTCAAACTGTAGAGTTTCCACCGATTTTAAGAGTAATGATTATTTCCCTCTTTTGCATAGAACTTTTTATTCACTTTAGCTACTTAAAGTCTTGAAATTCACCATAAAAAATATCTTTTTTATCTACAAAATAGGGTTATGTATTTTTTCATTCTGTTCTATTTATTCGAAATATTAAATTTTCCTTTTTTAATCAGTTAATAATTTGGTCAATTTAATAGATATTCTTAAAACTGTAAAAAAAATCTGCATACTGATAAAATTATTACTTTTATCAGTAAAATTTAAATTTTTTGGATAACGTATAGGTGTAGATTTAAAATATATATTACACAACATGTAATGGCAAACAAACAAAATTAATTTACGGTTCAACATAAACTACTTGAATGGTATTAGGCGTTACGAGTGCTGATTGATTTGTTTGATTGTCAATCAGTAGATGACTATCAGGGTATAGAGTACAGTATATAGTTAATGTTGACAGCAGATGTTAATAACAGGCCTAAGCTTGGACAGCAGATGTCAATAACAGGCCTAAGCTTGGATAATAGATGTCAACAACCGTTAAGCGATCATACATGTTAATAACCAATGATGAACCAAAGAGTATTTTTTTTCATTGTGATGGTATTAATTAAGAGTCTGAGTAATTACTTAGTCTTGGTTTTTGGAAATGAGTGCACGAAGCATCACATCGATTTCAGTTCTCTTGTTATACCTTGGTTCAATTAAACATGACTTTTAAAACAGTTGAAGTTTCGTCATAATTATTCGTGTTGGGAGTGAGCTGGTCTAGTGGTAGAGTGCGGAACTTCGGTCCACAAAGTTTCGGGTTCACATTCCGCCAATCACAAAAAAAGTTTTCAAAGTGTTAATGCCACAATCTCTAGGCCTGGCTTCAAGTAATTTGATCAACTATCCCAGACTAGGGCCTAAGTAATCGAAAATACATAAAAACTAACTTTATCTGTGACGGAGTGAGATTATACAAGTCCATGAATGATTTACAATGCAGATTAATACACATTGCATGTTTTTTCCATTACTCAATCCCAAAAGAGTTATTCGTAGGTAAAATGCATGTTTACGTAGAAATGCAAATAATCGGAACTCTTTTCTATATGTTGGCAGGTATGATCAGGTTAAAGTGTTGGCTGTGACATCAAATGAGACAACAATGTGACATTCAGTGAAAGTGTATCAATAAAAGAGACAACAGAGTGAATTATCGACACGTCACTAAAGACAACTCTATATCATTAAGTGATAAAATATAAACAGTAATGTAGGAGACACGCTTCAATGTAAATTAGAGGTCGTCCAGTTGTTGAAAAATCTACCAAAAATATGTAATGTACAGACCTCTCTATTTTCACTGCACACTGTACATAAAACATTTGATTGGACTTTCTTCCATTTTTTTTATTTCTGTTTATATTTCGTTGTTATTGTGTCGCCAGCATAGAAACCCATAATGCCAATGTTAAGTTTTATAAAATTTTAAAATTAGTTTCTTGTGCTTATTTTTGATACTATTTTAATTCTAACACCTTTAATTCTATATGAAGATTTCACTAAACATTTCTTTATTGGGTAGTATTTATTTTACTTACTAAATAGTCACAGCTAACTTGTCCCTTCAATTTAGATCTGAGTTATTATTAAGTTGGATCGTCGTATTAGAATCAGTCAAACTTTAGCTGTAATAAGGCCTCTCACTCTCCAAGATTGATTGCTAACTCTGTCCTTGTAGTATTGACTTGTCCCTCTATCCGACAAGGGTAGCTGCGAGCTTAAGAGCTTTTTAAATCTCTAAAGAATTTTTCATTCTGTAAATTATCTTACAAATTTTCACCTACGATTAGTTGGAATCTTTGGGACATACTTTTTTACTGATTTCCTATTACTCCTACTTAGCCTATTTCAATTTATAAAGAGATTCTGCACATCTACAGGAAAATGGGTTTCTAACAGTATGCGTAGATTTTTCCTGCGATACACATGAGCTGAGAAAAAGGGTTTTAAATAAACATGCTTGCCTATTAATATATATATATAGATATAGATATAAAAGATATAACAAATCCAGATAAAAAATTGTGCTCTAAGGTTGCTCCAGGATATTTAGGTTTATAAATTATTGAATATTCGTATACGTCTGAACTGTTTTCTTATCAAATCTTAAGTTTAAAATATGTACTTTCATTTTTGTGGCTGCAAAATACGATGTGCAATTTGTTTTAAAAATATATAATTTGTACTTATTCGTTCATTTCCAATTCAACAAAGTAGAACTTTACCATAAGATGTACAAATTATTATTTCACATAAAGCAAGAGCTATGTATTTTGAATTGTTTTGCTTTTGCGACAAAACCAAAGGATTTTTAAAATCAGGTTTCAAGAGTGAGATAATAACTTGTGAAATTTAGTGAGCGTAACGTCTAACCTCTAACTCCTGACCATTGCAACTAGAAGGAACTTACTTCACTCGACTAAAATAGATTATAGATAGTAAGTTCCTAAAGGTGTTAGTTTCTTAAATAAATGATACTTAAAATTTCATGGAAATTATTTTATTAAGCCAATAAAAGCTTACTATAAATATAAATGAGTGTTTAAAGAACACTTTAACAACAAACAAACTTTATTAATATGCCAATTTTAAATAAAATCAACCAATTTGGTATTGTTTAACCTTGAAAAATAAAACTTTCTTTATACAGTGATAGCTTATTATTCTGTATTGTTTAGAAAACAAATTGTTCCCAAATTAGAATTATTTTACTCACTTAGTCACTGTTATTGTTAATTTTAAAATACGATAGTTACATAATATGTTACATACACAATATGTATTGCTCACATATTACGTCGTGTATACATATTTTTAGATATTATTAATTTAGCAGCTTTTCCTGCAAAAGTAATGATAATATTTTAATTCATAATTCAATTATATCGTTAAATAAAATTAGAATGAACACATAAATTAACCATACACTCACTCATGTTCTATAACAAACTTCTCAATTTTTTATAGATATAATTATTGTATTTGTATAGTCAGGCTTCAATCAGAAAATGTTATGGATACGGTTTAGTTTATAGAAAGGTTTAACACAACTGCAATAAAGAAACTATCATCAAAATGCAAATTAAATGATTTGGCTATAATATAAATAATTTATAACAAAGAATTTAATCAAGCTCATACAGTTCTTTTTTTTAATACAGTACTGTCCTTAAATTTCATTTTTCTGATTTATTTTCTTTAAAAATAATATCATACCCAACAGTTCTTAGCTACAACCTTAAGTGTAGTTTCATGAGATATTCAACTGTAACTACACCTGTTTAAACAATAGAGTTGCTTTACAGTTGCGTTTGTACAAAGTTGGGTCTTGGCCAAAAGCAGTTAACGTCTGGCCCTAAGCTGATGGGTATTACGACGTTTGTACTTTAAGATAACTTTTGATGGAATAATTATATCCTACTTCAATAAACATCACTTTTCGTAACTTTACTGGATCTTCCAAATAAGGACTTTTAATCTGTTCTTGTGAAAGATAAAAAGTAAAATTGTATATACGTATGGTAATGCAAAACTATTATTTTAACAATATCCTACACCTATAACATATATCACAAACTTATGGACACTAAAACCAGGTAAACAGTTAAATAATTTAAGCGTTTAGCTTTTTCAGTGTTTTTTTGTCATCTAAAACCTAACTATTAACCTTTTCTCTTTACGAATAACAAAAAACACTTTAAAAATCAAAATGTATTGACAAACATTAAAGAGAAAGTTACCTTTCATAAATAAGAAAGTCCCTGAGATCCTTTCTGAAAATGAAAACCGATTAGTCTCTAGTGCCAAGGAAGTTTTTCTTAATTATAAAACTTTCTACTGCTAAATCTAACTTCTTTTTAATCAAGAATTGTGAAACTAATGAGAAAATGTTAACATAAGATACCAAAAATACCGAATTTTACAAGAGAAACATTTTATCTATATGTATAATTCTGTAAGACCAAATTTTTACCAGAACTTTGGTCCCCACAATAAGTTGTTCCCACATAAGTTTTTGTTGTGTTTATCATCAGTCTATGAACAAATGATAGTAAATGAGCATAACCTAACCCTAAACATATACACGACCTATTTATGAAAGCTGTAAAAATAAATCTTTTAAGAAGTATTAATTGCCAACTATTTAATTAGCGACCTTGCGCTCGTGTGTATTCACTTTGATTACATAAAAAGTCAACAACGTAAACAAATTGTAATTGAATTTTGTCAACAAGTAATTAATTACCCCCAGCTATCTTAGTGAATATCTTTTAGCTAGTTTTTTTAGCAACGTATCTGAATTAATTACTAAGTCAGTGTTCATATTACTAAGGGAATGGGATGAGCTCTTTGGTTCTCATGCTGATAACAATTATAAGTTATCATTATTATAAGTTATATTAATTAGGGGTATTATTTAATATTTATAGCATTTACGCTTTTTTTAATCTCGATTAAATTTGCAACTGTAATTAAACCTCATTTTAATGCTAGAATTATTTTTGAACAAGATTCATTGCAATAATACACACCATCCAAATGTTTAAGTGAATGCAGATCTAACTCTATCAAACATACTGTTCTCTTCAATACTGCCACATTAAAACGAGAAAGGTACGTAAGTAACTGATTTGAATTTCTTGTAAAATCTCATAAATATCGTAAGAGTTTACTTTCAAGTAACTGCGTTGCTGGTAAGAAACATTTTGTCAATATTTAAGCCTCTTAAGTGACGAAATACATTTCTGCGAATCGTTAAAACTGTTTTGCTTTGACTGTAAAACGTGTTCAGAAAATAAGCCGACTTCAATAAGATTCTTTTTTCATTTTTTAAAGAAAGATTTTATTGCAAATATTTTTGATAGTTAATAAAGATTTATCTGTATTTTATGGTGCAACATGTACAAGGTTGCTATATCTTATTATTTTTTTTATTAAATTTTATGAAGAGCTAATTGGTTTTATGTTTGATCGAATAATGTATCAATTGATAATGTGAACACAACAAAACCAACAATGCTTTTCCTTTCTTTACAACAAAATATCATATAATATAATACAAAAAATCATTAAAACATTAAATTGCAATAACTCTATATATTAGCTGCAATATTTGTTTACATGGTTTTATGTTTCAACCCCAAAAAGGGATTTTTTATCTTCATTAATTTCTATAGATATTTATTACCGTCAAATATCTTTTATTTTACCAATCATAACCGCAAATTAACATATATTTTATTTGTAAATGCATTTGTTTAACTCGGTGTGTGTGTGTGTGTGTGTGTCTGCGTGAGCATGTATGAGTAATAGATGTTGTAAATTTTAATACAAAAAATGTAGTCGTAATCATCTAAAAAGTGTTGTAAATATTAAATGTAAATATTTAATAATCCAATGAACTACATAGTAAAAATAAAAACTTGTACAACGTATGGAATGATATTAAGAACAAGAACCAGTGAAAGAAACTGATATTTCTTTAAAAAAATTCTACTGAGTAAATGATTAATGGTAAAGGAGGTCTCGCTTCTCCACTTTAATTTTCTTAAGTCAGTTTTTTCTTGATACATGTCACCAGTTTGCTCTTTTTTTCGTTCTAGTGCACAAATGGTTAAACAATACCTGTAAAACATATTGTATGGTCCTCATTCTTAAATTCCAATGTGAAATTCTGCTATTATCTTTATTCCAGCTTGATGTGGTAAGATTTGAGGTTTGATATTTAAGTAAACTAGAGGTCGTCCAGTGGACGAAAACATGGCCAAAAATATCTATTGTACAGACTTCTCTATTTTCACCCCACGCTGTATTTGAAACTATGATTTTAGTTTCTTCCATTTGTTTTGATTTTATGTTTATATTTCTTTGTTATTTCGTCACCAGCATGACAACCCATAAGACCCATGATTTAGTAATTTTGAATTCATTTGTTGTGCTTATTTTTTCGCCAATTTTAATTTATAAAGGGATTCTCCAAATCTACAGAAAAATATATTTCTAACAGATGCGTAGATTTTCCCTACAATGCACACGAGCTGAAGAGGATTTAAAGAAACATGCTTGCCTATTAATATATAGATAGCAAACTGTTTTGGAACTCCATAATATGTGGAAGGGAAGACTCGAACAATTATTTGAAAATTACAATGGATGATCTAACAAACAAACATTCTATTCTACATTCTATTCTATATATTTTTTAAGCAGCGTAATGACATTGACTCTTAATAGGTCTAGTGGACTTATTATCCTTCTTAAAAATCTAAAGCCTTTTATCATCGTTTATTTACTATAAAAAGTACAGAAAAGGCACAACAGTAAGTAAATAAAGGAATATTACAATTCTGTTAAATATTTAGAATCTTCTTAGTGTCTTAGTTTCTGTTTTACGCAGATGTACAGCTTTAAAACATGGTTTTCTTTAGGTTTTAAAATCTTAACAATTTTTTACACATTAATTTAAAGCAAAAAGCAGCCCTGTAAAAGATTCTTTTTATTGTCCTACTAGCTTTTCCATACTTAATTTATTTATATAAAGATTTTAAAATAAATATTCTGTTCAAGTTGAAAAATTTGGTTGGACACATCAACTAAGAGAGTAAAGTTTGTAAGTAAAACAGAAAGGGTGGTAAATAATTGTAATTTAGAGCACTAATGTAAGGCACTTGTCCAAAAACCCTTTGTCCCGTAACAGCCAATCTATCTACTTAACCCTTTCCGTTTTAAGAACACCCCAAGGGTGTTTTTCGTGACGAAGTATCTCTCTTTTTTTCCACTTATGCAAAACATATGTTTTAGATTTTTATAAACTTCGTACTTGAGTTGACTATTCGGATGGATTCGATAGAAATAAATTTCCTACCATTGTGAGTTTAGTGAGGTAACTATGGACACAAAAGGTTTACGAGATGTTCATATTGTACTTCTCTCAAACCTTATTTTGGAATAATTGAATAACTATTCATTGTGACAGCCCAGAAACTTCATTATTGACTATAGGCCTGTAGCTTTGTACAATATGCTCCGTAGTTACCTGCTCTCGCACCACCAATTACATATTCCCGTGATAGGCCTTATTGCAAATATTAATTCTATGTCCTATGTGTCGTGTGAATGTGTTTACGTATTTAATCAACCAACGAAGCTAATCAAACGGATTTAATGTATTCCTTCTGTGGATTTAAGTATTATTACTATGTTTGACAATGGTATAACTGATATACAGGGTGTTTCGAAACTCTCTCCCGAAACTCCGTGGTCATGTTCCTTAGGTCAAAACAAATCAAAAATATTGTAAAAACATATGCCACATCTCACTTCGTTTTCCGTCTGTCAGTGTGTATGTATTTTTTACATTACTTCCCATAACTTTGAAACGACTTCAGACTTGGTACGTGACTAATAGGAACTATTTTACACAAAGCATTAAGTTTCTACATTGTATTATTTCAAAATGGTGGCCGTTTTAATTGTTCACACCTTAATAACTCAAAAACCAAAATTATAACTAATTTGGTAATAATTTGTTTGTGTTGTTGGCAATATATATAGTTGACTGATTGATTTATGTAAGAAAATAGTAATTGTAAAAAGAGAAAATGTAAAATGTATAGCTAAAAGATTAGGATCTGTAACTAAAATACATAGCTGACCGACTGAACTGATACAAGGAACGGAAATCCTAGAAAGAGAACATGAAAGAAGTGTAGCTAACAGATGTTGATCAATGCTGGCAAGACAAAACTGGCAATAAATCTTTGTCTGGGTTTGTGAAGTCTTATCGCTTCAAGAGAAAAGTTGCTACTATTTTTTTTACCCGGTATTAATGAGATATTGCTATGATGACTCACTACTTAACCACTTGTATGGTTATGGTTTTACATATTCTGAGTTTCTGTTGCTAAAGTGTTATTATAATTTGGATTTATAATACCACCTGCAATAAATATATCTGTGTAAAACATTACAACTGTAAAGGTTTGTTGGTTATCGTTATTTCAAGTGAGATACTGTTTGTTAATGTGTTATAATGCCTAAAATAGATAATTTTTATTATCAAATATTTTATATATAACATTTTTATACCTAAAAAGTATTTTTTCAATTAATAAACCTAATCAAAATATTAAAGAAGTTTAGCTTTAGCCCATGATTCTTTAAAACAGTGTACCAAATTCCATAATTTTATCGTGAATGCCTTGTAAGGGATAAATTAAAATACAAAAGTAAAATAGCAGATATTTTGCTAAAGACTCGTTTTGTTTAATATTTTCCTCGATTATCGTTTGTTGTTTAACCGTTTTAAAAACCTATTCCAAAATAATCTATACTTACTTGCAGAACATCTTGTATATTAAATGATCATAATATTGTCAGACATTGTTTCTTACAACTTATGCAGTAAAGACATAAAATTATGGATCTTTGTATTACAACCTGACACAGCTGTGTATTTGAATGTTGTTTATAATATCGCACAATAATAAAAACCTGTATAAACTACCCAATTACAAAGCTGTTGATTAAATTTCGTCAATGCAAAAGACTGAAAACACTTACAACAAACTTTAAAACGTTTTTACATAAATTGAGTGAAATGTTACAAATTGTTAGCTCAATGAATTGTGATATCCTAATTGCCGGTGACTATAACATCGATTTGAGAGACAGTTACTGCCCATTTAAAACGGACTTCAGCAATTTGATTACCAGTTTTGGACTCAACCTCATGTTAACTGGAGAAATTACTCGGCCTAGCTCTGTCAACCTACTAGAGGGCTCCTGCATTGACAACTACTTGACAAATCTGCATCCTTCTCGCTGGTCTGCTGCGGTTATACCAACTACTGCGTCGGATCACTACATGGTGTCTTCTTCGCTGGACTTGGCTGTTGCTGCAGCATCTAATCAGCGTCATAAGGGGCCTACTAGGAGACTTTACCGGAGACATGTAAATAGCAACAATTCAAGTTTATTTAATAGCTACATTAGGACCTCTGACTGGTTTGATATTTACTCTGTATCTGATGTTAATGTTAAAATTTGTCTTTTTATTAATGTATTTTTAATGTATATAAATTGCTGTTTTCCATTTAAAATGGTTAAAATTTCACTACATACTAATAGTTCTGCTGGTCATTGGTACACTCACGAGCTTAGGCTATTGAAAGAAAAATGTCTAGATCTGTTTCATCTAAGCAAAACAACTGGTTTGGAGGTTCATAAAAATCATTACAGAAGCCACATGAGTGTGTACAACAATAAAGTAAAAGAAGCAAAGTTAGTTTATAATAACAATCGCATTCTTAGAGCCTGTAATAAACCCAAAGAGATGTGGAAAATTATAAAAAATAGTTTATCTATTAACGAGTTACCAGTTATGAAGGCTAACAACAACAATCTTGACTCAGAAGCCTTTAGTTCCTTCTTTGTTGATAGCATTAGTAACTTAGTTGATAATATTCCTAATAATGTAAATAGTATTGATGTATTTTTAGAAAATGTTCCTGTTGTTGATGTAAGATTTGATTTCTCTCATGTGTCAGTTGAAAAAGTTTTTGATGCTATTAATAATTTAAGTAACAGTACCAGCCTAGACATATTTGGTGTTTCTTCTCAGATGCTTAAAATAAGTAGTGCTTATATCTGTGAAGTTTTGGCTCATATCTTTAATTCATGCATTTCCAGTAATACTTTTCCAGATAAGTTTAAAGTGTCAAAGGTTGTTCCAATCTTTAAGAAGGGGAACAGAAGCAGACTGGGAATTACAGACCAGTAGCATTGGTTCCCACAGTGTCAAAGGTCCTTGAGAGATTACTTTCATGGCAAATCATCCATTTTTTAGAATCTAACAGTCTTTTGTCCGGTGTTCAGTTTGTCTTTCGAAAAGGCCGGTCAACCACAGATGCAGTGTTAATGTATATTCAAGATACTTTGGATGCGATGGAGTTGAAAAAGAGTGTTTGCTCCAAGTTCTTTGATCTCTCAAGGGCTTTTGACACTGTGTCACATCAATTGTTGTTTAGAAAACTAAGATTTTTAGGTTTTAGTGATAGCGCAGTTGCATTGATGGAATCATATCTATGTGGTAGAAGGCAGGCAGTGTTCTTTGACGGTGTTCTGTCGGATTTGGTGGAGACTCATCATGGCGTTCCGCAAGGGTCGATCTTAGGACCTTTGTTATTTATTATTTATGTCAATGATATGCCTTATAATTTACAGAATGATTGTGTTTCTTGTTATATGTATGCTGATGATGTGTGTCTAAATTTTAAAACTCATAAGGACTTGCAGAATGGAATCACCGTTGGCTCTGTTAATACAATGGTAGACTGGTGTAATGCTAACAAACTGTCTTTAAATTTAAATAAAACACAAGACCTGAAAATTTCTTATGCTAACACAGATTCTCATCAACAACCTGTTAAATTTTTAGGTATCTTAATTCAGAGCAACTTGAAGTGGGAATCACATATAGAATTTGTAGCTGTTAAAATATCCAAAGGTATGTTTATATTAAGAAAATTAAAAAATGTTCTTCAATGGAAGTTCTGCTTACTGTTTACTATAGCTACATACACTGTCATCTTACCTATGGTACCATTCTTTGGGCTAATTGTGGTTATGTAAAATCTTTATTTGTGTTGCAGAAGAGAGCTATTAGATTAATTGCTGGTGTTCCACCGAAAACTCATTGTAAGCCCATTTTTAGTTGTTTATCTGTCATGCCTCTTAATTGTATATATATTTTTCACTGTCTTATGTATTGTAAAAAGAACTTAAACACTTTGTCTTCCCACTGTGATGTCCATAGTTATAAGACCAGAAACTGTGCTAAGCTAAGAAATTATTACTGTACTTATAGTATTACTCAAAAAAGCTTTAAATATTCCTCGATTAAGTTATTCAATCATCTACCATATTATATTCAAGAGTTACCATTAGATAAATTTAAAATAGCTGTTAAGAATTTGTTATTGAAATACTGTTTTTAAGACTTAGATGAATATTTTGACAATTGTTTTGACCATTGAAATGTTTTCTTAATTTACATATTGACGCAGCCTATACAGCATTGTATGATTTTTGTACATTGTTGTCTCGGAATAAAGATTGATTGATTTGATTTGAAGTTTTTCTAAAACTACGATTACGTAAAAGGTGAGCGAACCCGTTCCAGCAATTAATTAAATAAAAAATCACATAAAGATTTACAAAACGAAATAAATCAAATATATTGATCACGCTGTATACACAAACAGGCACACCTGAGGAGTAAGCACTAATATTGACACATATGGCATTGTGATATCTGCAACCTAATTTATTGACAGCTCACCATTTGGGACCATACATTGGTATATATTATCACAGAACAAATCTTAATTGTGGAATATTGTACTGTTAGATTTCCTCGGTTTTATACTCACAATAGGTATTTGTGTAACTAGTGGGCGAAGTGGCACTTTGCTGAAAACGAGAGAAATGTTTACGCACGAGGCATAGGCGAGTTTGCACTCGTGTTACACTTTATATCTTTCCTACAGTTACTATGAATAATATAAATAATAATGCAGTGCCTTTTGAAGTCTCATATTCTTTTGTTAAACATCATATAACACTATAACATTGATGACGTGATAAACGCTCCCTCTTCAGGCAGTTTGTCACTCGCCCTTAACATGTCTCTGTATGAACTTAATTATCTCCTTATCTTGTCACGTCACTTGTCGTTGGTTATCTAGATCAGCTGTTCAACAATTCTGTGAGTTAGAACTTGTTACTTTGAACATTTCTGGAAACTTGAGTTACTAGTGTTGTAGATGATACAAACATGATTTTTAATTGCTAATAACTGTAAAAGGATAATATTTAGTCACTTAAGTTCTAGTTTGAGATTTATCTAGACTTTTATAATATAAAACTAAATAAATGTTGTGTACTTTTTGGGTGTTCTTTTTTTATATTGCTGAAATTTTCTTCGTACAAAAATTGATTAAATGGGTCAATTAATAGCACTGTATTCTATAAAATAAATGGAATAAATGGAGTAGCCCTTGTCAAAAAATTGCTTTGAACTAATGTTTACGTTCATTACAAAACAATGGATTTAATCTGATATAATAGATGCAAGCTAGATACATAGCGTTTATTTAGATTTGATCATAAGCTGTATAGTTAAGGTTATACTTAAATAAAAATATAGAGCATTTCTATACTTATGTTTAAGAAATTGATTATCAAAAATTGTTCATACACGTGTATTTTCAACAATTAGGAAAAAAATTTAGGATAAAGTTTTTTTTCTAAACTTTGTTTTATAAACCGTTTTTGGACAAAACTAATACAAACTACTTTGTAGTTTTATTTTATCAGTGTAAAATTATAGCATATGTAGTAAACTAGTGGTGGTAATTTAATTTGTTAACGTATGAAAATAATAATTTTTAACTGAACAAGTTATATTGAAAACTAACTTAAGGACAAAGAGCATAAATAGGATCATACGCCGTACAGTGAAATACTAATTGTAAAACATCGATTTATTATGTTGGCATATTAAACAGTAAATAAAAAAAAGTTTAAAGTTCTAAAAAAACCAAAAATACTAGCTAATTAAGTTAAACAAACTCTAATTAAAGAAAGGCTGGTTAGTAAGGAAAAGACAGTAAACCTGTCAAATATATCTTTCTTTAGTTGAAAACTTCTCTAGTTGGAAGTCTTAGTTTCAGCTTTATTTCATTATCCTAAACTCGTTTCTTAATAATTGAAAGCCATTTGTTAAATTCAAGTTTAAACACCTGGGAAATGTTTACTTGTTTAAATAAATATTTTATTTAATATTTGAACTTGGTTAATATAACATTGGTTGAAATAGTTTACTAAGCTCATTTAAGAGAAAAGGTAATTATCATTAACTACTTAACCAATTTTATTAAGTGTAAATTAAATATCAAGATGATTCTGTATAAGAATATTTGTATCCTTGGGGTAACCTTTAGACTGAACTATGTATTGAGAATTGTAATTATTATCTGATCTTACGATGGCCAGTAAAAGACTTGTTTTAGTTTTTTTCAAGACTCACCATAAAGGGACTAAGTTGTACCAAAGTACCAAAAAAAATATTGTTGTACACGACTTGATACCCATTGTTATCAGAGGTAAACATGCTTGTCTTTTATTGTCACTTAGTCATTTTACCCTATTGAACTTATTTATGGTCTTAATTTATTGAACTCGTTTAAACCCCTTACAAATATAACGCATACAACAATGCAATGCATGCACAGTATAATTAACTAACGTAATTCAAAACTATCCGATTAGGGTTGTTCACTAGACCGTTTCAAGTACATCTGAAAATGACAGGTTAGCCCCTTCGATGTAAATATTTGAGCATGAAAATATACCTACATGAAATTTAAAAATATACTCCTCTTCTGAAATTTATAATCCATTGCAACCGTTGTATCTATTCTAGATTATTTCCTAATACATACAATCCTTTCCTCTCGCCTTCCAACGAAGTTGTCTAAAATATAACATGTGTTATTTTAACGTACTTTTAAACTGTTAACGTACGTTACATTAAACGTACTTTTAACCTGAAGCAATATTGTTTAGCTCTTTATTTGTATATACCTACATACTTGTAGCAATAAAACGTCTTTCACATATATGCTGTCCTAATTATTTGTTATTTCCACATATTTACAATTGTTTAAATTTTTTCTTTGTCAACAGTATTATTATTTTCACCAGAGGATAGAAATTTGGTAAGAAGTTTCGACCGAAGTTACCGCTACAATTAAAGGCCACACTATTCTAGGCACGTCCAGTCTTACTTCAACCAACACAAAATTAAATTGGCCTCTGGATGCTGCAAGTCAATCTATGTTCATTGACCAACTTTAGGACGACGTTAGAATGAAATCAACGACAAAATAGCAAGACACAATATCTGATTGTGGTTTCTGATGGTAAGATTTAATTACTGTAAACTGCAAAAAGTACAGTATTAAAAACCCATAAAATAATCAATGTTAGTTTTTAAGTATTTATAAGCTCTAATCATGTAAGATACGTGTGTTTTAAACTAAGTTCCTGGTCTTGAAATTATCTTAAACAACATTCAGATCTCTGCAGTAAAAGAAATCATAAAAATAAATTGACTTTGGATGAAAGATGTATTTCAACTCGGCGAATAGCAAGTTCCTATAATATATAGTTGATTCAGTAAAACACAGCAATATTGTTTATTAAACATTGTTTGGTTCTGTTACTTGGAGGTTTTCCAGATGCGGTTGCCAACTATGATACGAGAAATACATCTTGGTAGTGTATCAAACAGAAGTGCACAAACATAATTGGTAATCAGTAAAATTCCAAAGATTTTCGTTCTAATTAGGCCTACAATATTTGTAAGCGTTAAAACTGTTAACACTGTCTTTACTATATTCAAGCCGGTATTCTGGTGTTGCCTAAAACCATAAAAACCTAACAATATGTAACTCCATAAAACTTTGGGTAAGTTTTATATGTATATTTTAATGTATAAAAATATATGATTGTTAACATTTTTTACCCTAATTGCCAACTTTTCTCTTCCCTTAGGCATATTTAAAACTTCTAAACTAGTTGATATTTAACTTACAAAATGTTATAAATCTTATTTTTTACATATTTAATTGTCTTTGTTCTTTTATTAAGTTTTTTGTAAATTATGAATGGATTGGTTTAAATGAGTTGTGCTTAATACACAATTGCATATATTTCTTGTTATATGTTTGTATCCGGAACAATTAATTGAATTCCGTCCTTGATGCGATGGGATAGCAATCGTAGGACGTTTTAGCTAAATTTAAAAAAATAAACAATTTTTTATCCCTAAGGACCTTCTATTAATTGATAGGATGATTAATCCTAAATAATATCGCATGGTTAGAATCATATATAAATACATTTATATTCAATATAAAGATTCACTACAAATTTATTTTTCCAGAAATTGATGATTGATTATGTTTTACAAATTACTTGTCCCTTAACCACTTTGATGACTCAGCACATTTAAATATTTGATCACTTGATTAATTGATCGGTTTTTCCATCACAGCTAAGTGAGACCCACTTGGACATTAAGTGGTTGCGGGAATTCATTAATAAAATGTAAGGGGGACGATTCTGGGTAAACTCTTGCGTTGACAATTGTTTAAAGTAAGATTGATTAAACTTACAACCAAGGTTTATGAACTTGCAAATTGTTATAAATTTAAAATGTTGTTGGCATCCCTTTGCTATTACATTATTTTTATTTTAGTTTGGCAAACGTAATTATTGATTTTTAATCAATAACTCTAAACACTATTGGTTGCTGTTAAAGGAAAATAAACGTCTGTTTGTAAATGTTATGAAATTGTATGTTTAATTATTGTATTATGTGAGTTATAATCTAAAACCTAAATAGCCAATGGGCTTTTTATAATTTTCTGTATTTATTTACAATAGTTTATTTTACCATACGACCTAAGTGTGGGATTTCAAGACAAAATATACTAAAAACTTAAAACGCAGTAATATTGTAATTGGTGATTTCTTGTAGGTAACGAATTAAGTAAAACCATCTACATGTCCATATGATTATGATATTTTCCAAAAACTTAAATATTAAGTTTGAAATATTAATGTAACTGAATATTATAAAAAAGCTTTATTACATTCTTATCACCTTACAACACTTGACCAAATGATATCAATTCTTTACTAACAAGAAATTGTCATCGTATATTAAAAATAATGTCTGGACCTTAGCAACTGCTACGGTCCCTGTTCAGTTGTTAAGCTTAAAATATTGAAGTAATATGTATTTTTTTTACTGTAGAGTTTCCATCGTTTTTAAGAGTAATGATTATTTCCATCTTTGTATGGAACTTTTTTTACTTTAGCTACTTAAAGTCTTGAAAATCACCATAATAATCCATTTTTTAGCTACAAAATAGGGTTATGTATTTTTTTCACTCTTTACTACTTATTCGAAATAATAAGTTTTCTTTTTTTAAACGGTTAATAATTGGGTCATTTTATTACATGTTCTTAAAATTGAAAAAAATAGACATATTGATAAACTTATTTCTTTTATCAGTACAATTTAATTTTTTTGGATAACGTATGAGTGTAGTTTTAAAATATATACTATTCAACATGTAATGGCAAACAAACAAAATTAATTTACGGTTCAACATAAACTACTTGAATGGTATTAGGCGTTATGAGTGCTGATTGATTTGTCTGATGTTCAATCAGTAGATGACTATTAGGGTCTGATAGAGTACAGTATATAGTTAATGTTGACAGCAAATGTCAATAACAGGCCTAAGCTTGGACAGCAGATGTCAATAACAGGCCTAAGCTTGGACAGCAGATGTCAATAACAAGCCTAAGCTTGGACAGTAGATGTCAATAACTGTTAAGCGATCATACATGTTAATAACCGATGGTGAACCAAAGAGTATTTTTTCATTGTGATAGTATTAATTAAGAGTCTGAGTAATTACTTAGTCTTGGTTTTTGGAAATGAGTGTACAAAGCATCACATCAATTTCAGTTCTCTTGTTATACCTTGGTTCAATTAAACATATGCCTTTTAAAACAGTTGAAGTTTCGTCATATAACATATTCGTGTTGGGAGTGAGCTGGTCTAGTGGTAGATTGTGAAACTTCAGTCTCTGGAGTCTTGGGGTCAAATACCTCCAATCATCAATGGATTTTATCACCGTTATAATGCCTCAACATCTAGGCCTGGTCTGAAGTAATGTGATAAACTATCCCAGACTAGGGCCTAAGGAATCAAAAATACATAAAAACTAACTTATTCGTGCCAAAGTAAGATTATTCAAGTCCATGAATGATTTAAAATTCATATTAATGCACAATGCATGCGTTTTCCATTACTCATTACAAACGTAATCCCACAACAGTTATTCGTAGGGTACCGTAAAATAAAATGCATTATATACATAGAGTTAAAAATGATCGGAACTCTTTTCTGTATGTTGAAAGGTATGATCAGGTGATAGTGTTGGCTGTGACATCAAATGAGACGACAATGTGACATTCAGTGAAAGTGTGGCAATAAAACAGACAACAGAGTGAATTATCGACACGTCACTAGAGACAACTCTATATCTTTTAGTGATAAAACATAAACAGTACTGTAGGTGGTACGCTTCAATGTAAACTAGAGGTCGTCCAGTGGTCGAAAAATCGACCAAAATATGTAATGTACAGACCTCTCTATTTTCACCGCACACTACTGTATAAATAAAACATTTGATTGGACTTTTTTCCATTTGTTTTGATTTTCTGTTTATATTTCGATGTTATTGTGTCACCAGCATAGAAAACCATAAGGCCAATTTTTTAAGTTTTATAAAATTTAAAATTAGTTTCTTGTGCTTATTTTTGATACTATTTTAATTCTAACACCTTTAATTCTATATGAAGATTTCACTAAACATTTCATTATTGGGTAGTATTTATTTTTCTTAATAAATAGTCACAGCTAACTTGTCCCCTCAATTTAGATCTGAGTTGATTATTAAGTTGGAACGTCGTATTAGAATCAGTCAAACTTTGGCTGAAATAAGGCCTCTCACTCTCCAAGATTGATTGCTAACTCTGTTTTTGTAGTATTGACTTGTCCCTCTATCCGACAAGGGTAGCTGCGAGGTTAAGGACTTTATAAATCTCTAAAGAATTTTTCATTTTGTAAATTATCTTACAAATTTTCACCTACGATTAGTTGGAATCTTTGGGATATACTTTTTTACTGATTTCCTATTACTCCTACTTAGCATATTTCAATTTATAAAGGGATTCTGCACATCTACAGGAAAATATGTTTCTAACAGTATGCGTAGATTTTTCCTGCGATACTCAAGAGCTGAGAAAAAGGGTTTTAAAGAAGCATGCTTGCCTATTAATATATAGATATAAAACATATAACAAATCTATATAAAAAAGTGTGCTCTAAGGTTGCTCCAGGATATTTAGGTTTATAAATTATTGAATATTCGTATACGTCTGAACTGTTTTCTTATCGCATCTTCGGTTTTAAATATGTACTTTCATTTTTGTGGCTGCAAAATACGATGTGCAATTTGTTTTAAAAGTATATCATTTGTACGTATTCGTTCATTTCCAATTCAACAAAGTAGAACTTTACCATAAGATTTACAAATTATTATTTCACATAAAGCAAGAGCTATGTATTTTGAATTGTTTTGCTTTTGCGACAAAACCAAAGGATTTTTAAATCAGGTTTCGAGAGTGTGGTAATAACTTGTGAAATTTAGTGAGCGTAACCTCCTTCTCCTGACCATTGCAACTAGAAGCAACGTACTTCACTCCACTAAAATAGATTATAGATAGTAATTTCTTGAAGGTGTTAGTTTGTTCTATTCCTAATACAACAATATTAAACACACATCTTGTTTCAACAAACTCTATTTCCAACTAAACCAATGTTTACAAAAACATGTTTACAAAAATCATCTGTTAACAAAAGATATTTAAACACAAATAAATCATATGACTAAAAGAACATACTTAATACAACATCCCGCCTCAAGATGTCTACATCTTCATGAAGCTCGGTACCGCCTCGGTATCTTGATGGACCTTCCGTAACGGGTTACTGTGCCAGCGTCTGGACGATCACGTGAGTTAGATGGACAATTAAGGACCGTAGATGAACAGTTTGAAAGAATGCAATCTTCTCCGTAGTATAGTGCAGGAACTAAGAACTTCTGGTTTCGTCGAATGGTTTTCTTGTCAATGTCCACAAGGTAGGAACGTGGTTCGTTCAATTTCCTGACTACTTTACCATGTCTACGTAGATCTGTGATCCATACCATGCTTCCCTCTTCTAATTCACTTAAACCCCTCGTTCCATGTCGTTTATCAAATTGCATCTTATACTTCGACTGGTACTTATTCTCCCTCTCAAAAAAGTCTTTATTTTCCACAGGATTTCCAACCAAAGTAGATGGAAGATTGTCTCTAATTTTCCCTCCAAACATAAGTTCTGGAATCAATGGTTCACTGTGATTAGTTGAGTTCTGAATACACACTGGACACGATTTGCTTTTTCTTTCTATTTCTTGAGAAATTCCAGGCCACCACATGGTTTCCAAGGCACGTTTCCTTGTTTTTGTGATTCCCAAGTGTCCACTGTGAAGCCTCTCGAGCATTTCCGCTCGTAGTTCATGAGGTATTATCATCCGAGTTCCTCGAAGCAATAACCCATCAATACAACTTAACTCGTCTTTCACGTTAAAGTATTCTTGAATCTCATTAGGTAAACTTGATTTTCCAGGCCATTCGTCTAAATTTTTTAGCTTGAGTTGTGCACATATTGGATCCCTCATTTGTGAGTGAAGTACTTTTGTCACATTTTCGTCTGTAGTGTTTATTCTAAACATACTGATTTCATGGACGAAGGCTTCCACTTCTTCTGTCAATTCGCCATCTTCATTAGCCGGAATAGGACATCTCGATAGCAGATCTGCTATGGCAAGGTCTTTTCTTGGGGTCCAGGTCATGCGATAATCGTATCTCATCATACGCATTCGGAATCGCTGTAGTCTCGGTGAGAGCTCGTCCAAATTTTGTCTATTGAAAATTGAGACAAGCGGTTTGTGGTCGCTCTCAATTGTGTACATTTTACCCATCAGGAAACATTTTAAACGGTCACTTGCCCAAGTGCACGCAAGCGCTTCTCTCTCAATGTTACTGTAGTTTTCTTCAACAGGCATTAGAGTCCGAGATATATATGCCACAGGTTTCTTGTTTTCTCCTTCAACTTGTAGTAAAACCGCTCCAAGACCTTTTTTTGAAGCGTCACAAGAAAGAATCAAGGGCTTTTCCGGATCGTAAACAGTTAAACATGGCTCTGATGATAAAATCTGTTTCACTGTGACAAAAGCTTTTTCCTGAGCTGGTCCCCAAAAGAAATCGTGTTTAGTCTTTAACAAGCTTGTAATTGGCTTTGAAATCTCACTGCAGTTCGGAATAAATTTAGCCAGAAAAGTGACCATGCCCATGAATCTCTGGACTTCATTAGCATTACTTGGGGCTGGTAAGTCCACAACTGCTTGTACCTTGCTTTTTAAAGGTATTGGTACAACCCTGGGGGTAGATATAGCATAAGGAACTGCATTCTCCTTAATTTCTATCTTGTACTCTCCTTTCATATTTCCCAATCCTTGAAATAAATTAGGGTACTTAGTAACCCAGTCAATATCTGATGAATCTACAGAAAAGATCCTCTTCACCAGGTTCAGCTCTTCACAGGAACGTCTGCTAAGAAGTGGAACATTGATCTCATCAGAAATATACGCATAATCATAAACCGATACACCCTTATGGTTAAGCTTCAGCCTTAAAGTTCCCAAAATATTGATTCGTTCTTTCTTCTTTGCACTGTACACAGCTTATTTGCACTTTCCTAGAGGCAGAATCTTAATAAAATCACCAAGAACTCCTACTGGAATCATGGTTACATCAGCGGCTGTGTCAAGTTTAAATTTTATAAGCCCTAACACTTGGTTTCCACAGCTTGCTTTTACCTCCTGGGCCCAGGCTCTGTCATTGTTTTCTATATTCCCGATGAAAATCTCAGGAACCTGTAGATCTCCACAGTCTGAAACTTGCTGTTCGATTTCTTTAACAACGTTTTTGTTTTTTCTCATCCACTTTTCGCGGTAGGGACAGCATCGAAAAAAATGTCCAATCTCGGAACATTTGTCACATTTGGCTTTCCTAGCAGGGCATTCGGCCAGTGATCCGTGCCAATCATAACCACATTTCCTGCACTTCTTTGTATTTTCTGCATCCTCGATGTATTTCTGGTCACAAACTCCTTCTGTCCGATTCGGTTTACCGTTTTGAACTGACGTTTTACTTACCAAAAAAACATTAGTATTGGCAAGTTCACGTTTTTGGCGTTCTAGCTCCTCATGTTGGCGCAAGGTATTAATTGCTTTCTCCAGAGTCAATTGAGATTACAGCTGGAGTCTATCACTCAGACCCTCATCTTGCATACCAATAATGAGGACGAGAAGCATCATCTCATCATTTAGTTCACCCCATGCACACGTTTTCGCAAGGCCATGCAAATCTGTTATGAATTTTTCAGATGGACCACTCCCTTGTGTCTCAAAAATTTTGATCTCTCATAAATTATATTCCGTCTTGGCACAAAGTATTCATCAAAGGCCCTAAGAGCCTCGTCATAAGTATTAGGTTTTGGTGAAAACGAATCGAAAATATCTTCACTTCTACTACCCATTACAAACAAAAGTACATCGATTTGCCGAGCGTCGGAAGTGCTATCCAGACCGCAACCCCGTCTGTACCTTTGAAAGCGATTCCTCCAGGAATGCCACTCATTCGGAATAAAAGAGAACGTTTCTGGAGTTGGTAACGTGATATTGACCATCGGAGTAGGAGTACACATAACTGCATCATTTTCTCTGTTCGTATGTCCCAATGCAAAACCTCGTGACTCATCTTTAGTCTTTCTAGAGTCCCTTTCTGAAACGTAGTTGAGTTCACTTTGGGCGTCGTCCTCACCGTTATCCTCATACCTTTGCCTCCGAGTATTTCGTTTTTTTCTGCCCTTACTTGACATTATGCGTGGTTTTAGACTTTCAGTTCGATAAAAATCCACTAAGCTGCCACCATGTTCTATTCCTAATACAACAATATTAAACACACATCTTGTTTCAACAAACTCTATTTCCAACTAAACCAATGTTTACAAAAACATGTTTACAAAAATCATCTGTTAACAAAAGATATTTAAACACAAATAAATCATATGACTAAAAGAACATACTTAATACAACAGTTTCTTAAATAAATTTTACTTAACATTTCATGGAAATTATTTTAATAAGCTAATAAAAGCTTGCTCTAAATATAAATTGGTGTTAAAAGGACAATTTAACAACAAATAAACTTTATCATGCCACTTTAAAATAAAATCAAGCAATTTGGTATTGTTTAACCTTGAAAAATAAAACTGTCTTTATACAGTGATAGCTTATTATTCTGTATTGTTTAGTAAACAAATTGTTCCAAAATTAGAATTTTTTACTCACTTAGTCATTGATATTGTTAATTTTAAAATACAACAGTTACATAATATGTTACATACACAATATGTATTGCTCACATATTATGTCGTGTATACATTAGTTATTTTTAATTTAGCAGCTTTTCCTGCAAAACTAATGATAATATTTTAACTTATAATTCAATTATATCGTTAAATAAAATTAGAATGAACACATAAATTAACCTTACACTCACTCATGTTCTATAACAAACTTCTAAATTTTTTATAGATATAATTGTTGTATTTGTATAGTTTAAGGCTTCAATCAGAAAATGTTATGGGTACGGTTTAGTTTATAGAAAGGTTTAACACAACTGCAATAAAGAAACTATCATCAAAATGCAAATTAAATGATTTGGCTATAATCTAAATAATTTATAACAAAGAATTTAATCAAGCACATACATTTCTTTTTTCAATACAGTACTGTCCTTACATTTCATTTTTCTAATTTATTTTCTTTAAAAGGAATATTATACCCAACAGTTCTTAGCTACAACCTTGAGTGTAGTTCCATGAGATATTCAACTGTAACTACACCTGTTTAAACAATAGAGTTGCTTTACAGTTGCGTTTGTACAAAGTTGGGTCTTGGCCAGAAGCAGTTAAACTTAACGTCTGGCCCTAGCTGATGGGTATTACGACGTATGTACAAAATAAACTTTTGTTGACATAATTATATCCTACTTCAATAAACATCACTTTTCGTAACTTTACTGAATCTTCCAAATAAGGACTTTTAATTTGTTCTTGTGAAAGATAAAAAGTAAAATTGTATATACGTATGGTAATGCATAACTATAATTTTAATAATATCCTATTCCCAATGTGATGGACACTAAAACCGGGTAAACAGTTAAATAATTTAAACGTTTAGCTTGTTCAGTGTTTTTTTTTTTTGTCATCTTAAACCTTACTATTAACCTTTTCTCTTTACGAATAACAAAAAAACTTTTAAACATCAAAATGTATTGACAAACATAAAACAGAAAGTTACCTTTCATAAATAAGAAAGTCCCTGAGATCCTTTCTGAAAATGAAAACCGATTAGTCTCTAGTGCCAAGGAAGTTTTTCTTAATTATAAAACTTTCTACTGCTAAATCTAACTTCTTTTTAATCAAGAATCGTGAAACTAATGAGAAAATGTTAACATAAGATACCAAAAAGATCGACCTTTACAAGAGAAACATTTATCTATATGTAATTCTGTAAGACCAATTTTTTACCAGAAAATTGTGGTCTCCACAATAAGTTGTTCCCACATAAGTTTTTGTTGTGTTTATCATCAGTCTATGAACAAATGATAGTAAATAAGCATAACCTAACCCTAAATATCTACACGACCTATTTATGAAAGCTGTAAAAATAAATCTTTTAAGAAGTATTGATTGCCTACTATTTAATTAGCGACCTTGCGCTCGTGTATATTCACTTTGATTACATAAAAAATGTTTCTCAATAACGTAAACAAATTGTAATTGAATTTCGTCAACAAGTAATTATTTACCCACAAACTGTCTTAGTGAGTATCTTATTATCTAGTTTTTTTGCAACATATCTGAATTAATAACTAAGTCAGTGTTCAAATTACTAAGGGAATGGGCTGAGCTCTTTGAATCTCATTCTGATAACAATTATAAGTTATGCATGGACAGGACTGGCTTTAGAGGACCACCACATTTGAGGGTAAAACTTTGCATGGTTCTGTAGAGTTGGTTTCAATATGTCATTTGCATACGTTTCTTAGATAAGCATGAATCGAAATTATCTTTGGCAATTATCCTTTTGATCAACAATAGTAGTTTAACAAATTTTATCAAATGTATCATTACCGGTACCACATTTTTCAATATCACAAAGAATGAGTGATTTTTTAACCATGTTGGTAAAATATGAATAAAACATATACGTCTATTATTATAACTTATTATTTAATCCAATTTACTGCACAATATACAATTTCGAATTTTTGTCATTGGTGTAGATTATTAGTGATATCTAACCCTATTTATCGTCCGTATTAACTTATCAACAGTATTATCGTTCAAACATTATTATAAACTTTTCATTACATTCTGCGTGTGCAAAACCTTTTGTCCTACTACTTAAAAAGTCTTTTAAAGAACAATAAAACCAATTGCGTTAGTTAAAAAAAATATCCTTTTAATTTCGACACTATGAATTTACCTAGTAAGGAAAGAAAATAAAACATCTGAAGATATATTCTAGACTGATTCACAAGAAATTGCAGAATACTCTTTGTCGCATATTTATCTTAGAAAAACATAAATTTTGAAAATAGAGTGTTTAACGTGTACTTATTTGGTTTTATTGTTTTCTCCAACTTTACATGCTCAAAAACAATAACCTTCATGTACTCATGATGGCTTTATTAATATACAAGAGGGGAAATAACAGGTGAACATAAATATATGCAAAGTACTTGAACAAAAATAAAAATCAATTTCTTACTGTAACTAAAAGCAATTCGACACTGCGATATTAAATATAAATAGTAACATACTATTTACCTCAAACATTTTTAAGGTCGTAATAGTTTTAAATACTGATACTGATTACATTTCTTAAATGACTATTGCTATTTAAAAGGATGTAATCGTCAAAGACAATTTCAATTCATGCTTATCTAAGAAAAAATCATGCAAATAACATATTAAAACGGACTCTTCAGATATCTATACTTGAAGTAACCACTAACTTCTTGTATTAATTTACTTATTCCTAATGTAATTTCACCAACGACAAACTTAATGGAGAATGAATCGATAAAATCAATTAGTGAAATGATGTTGATGTAATGAGAGCAAAAAGGCAAAGGACCAGCATTATATTAGTAAATCCATAAACTAATCGAAAATAAATCAATTGGAATTAACTTTTGGCTATTTTATCTAACTTATCTCTGTTTCTAGAGTTGTGTTGTTTATTAGGATTTTACTTAGATATGGAATTTGCAAACAAAATTTCCACAGTTAGTCCAAATATGTTTTTAGCAATTAAAGAATGTATCGATTATTTGCAAAGAACCTACCAGCCTGATTTAAGAATCATATTTGAATATTACTTGCAATATGGTGCTATGACGTATAATTTTATATAAGCCTAGTTTAGATTGATATGAATAATAGTTATTTCATAGCTACAAATGAACGTGTGTTAGTGATTTCCTATTGTAAAATATAATATAACTAGCAGAGTAACCGTCCTTCGTACGGGATTGGCATATAAGTATAAAATGCTTAGTACAGTTATACCACTTTATGTATCTATATTCTGGGGTTATACTTAACCTTTGCGTTTGCAATGGGGGAGGACACAGTATGATAAAATTTGCTTCTATAAATTTACGGTATGCTATAGTATTACACATCTACCATAGCCATAATGTTCTACCACTTCAACCAAACAATAGAAAAAAAAATATTAAAGATTCACAAAATGTCACAAATTATTCGTAAAATTAAAAACATAAACAAATATGTAAACAATTCTACTTTGACAGTTCTCATTGCGTATCACAGATTTTTGTTGCTGCTTAATTCAATTTAGCTGTTTTCATAAATGCAAAAATATAATAATGCTGCACCCTGTTGTTAAATCTTATAACTTTTAATTCTTTTGCATACCATAGAAAACAACCTTTTAGTTGCAACAGCTGACTATGAGCAGCTTAAATGAAATTCTTTAATTTCATTTAAATATAAGTACTCATAAGGTTAACATGGGAAACTCTAGAGCCACTGGGGCGAAGCCCGAAAGGATTTTTGAGATAAGAATATGCCTATATGTTAATCGGGAATGTGAGCTATCATCATGCCAAATTTCAGCCCAATCCGTCCAGTAATTAGTGGGTGATTGAATTTCAAACAAACACACAAACTTTCACATTTATAATATTAGTAAGATAATTCATCCCAGACAATACACGATTTAAATTCCTAATGACTAACGGTTACACAACAACATTAAACAGCACTTGCAAAATTCAGAATATCGTAACATCATAAGCAACGGCAAGGTGGGACTCATAATGAAGTCTGTATCACTATTTTTAAATTAATGATGGTGCCAGAAAGATGATTAATCTTCAATTCTGCACCCTCCTAACGAACCTCACACAAATATGAATTCTTGTATAGAATTTAGGTAGGAAAATTAATTACTCTTCGTTTATTATTCTAAAATTGTTATAACGTACTTCAATGGAACCTATTTCTTCTAAGAAATAAATTGTACTATTAAAAATAGACAATGTAATACAAAATGCAAAAACCGTTATTTTAAACTTTATTTTCCTTATTTCAGAGCCTTAGCTTAATTAAGGCAATGCATATTAATACAGTATATCCTTAATAAATATACGGCAGTAGTTACCTAAACTATTTATATTATATAACTACAAATACATACTATTATACAATTTTATAATATAATAGTACGTATTCCCCCAGCTCGCTCTTCAAAGGTTAGAGGCTTAGTGGTAAGAGCGCGAGACTTCAGTTCCAGAGGTCTCGGGTTCAAATCCCACCAATTCACCAATGGACTTTATCTAATTGAAAATGCCACAACCCCTAGGTCTAGCCTGAAGTAATGTAAAAAACAATTCCGGGCTCTGCCTAACGTCCTAGGACAAAAAACACTGTATTTTACAAGAGCTAACCAAAATTCAGATATAGAGATGGAAAAGAGATCATGTAACAACACACATTGTTAAAAGCCACCAATCGCAATGTGTGATTGTGATATTTGCTAGTCCGTTTTATACCAAGCTATTGGATAGAACTAATTATGCTGGTGAATTTCAGCTATGCTCTTTGAAGTAATTACACATCCAATTTTTTGAATTTTAAAGCAAGGTAGTTAAATAATTTGAAATTTATTTATTTCAGAATAGAAATATAAATATTACATTAATATATATATATAATACAAACTACTCTGAAAATAGTTCTGCAAAATAAAACTAGTGCAAGTCTTGAAAACGTTTATGAAAAATACATTATGAGCTCCATTTCTCCACTTTAAATTTATTTAGAATTAATTGACATTGACATGAAGTTTATTGACATTAATTTTTCGTATAATCACTCTTTGCTTAACCATTGAAAAACAGTAACACGCTCTTATCTATCAAATTTTAACGTAAGCCTTACCTGTAAAATGTATAATGATATTGAAACCAATTGCCTTACATTATTATCGTACAAAATAGATTTATTTCGATCCCAGCTATTAAGCTAACTAAAGCTAGCTAAACACCTGCAGATTATTTATGTATTTTGGGCATTTTACCACAACGACATTATAATTTATTATTCTAACTATGCATACAAAATATGCTTATCAAATATAAAACCATCCTTTGGTCATTAACCTAGAAACTATAGTTTGTGTATTCATTGGTTTTACTCAACTCGACAAACATTAGAAAACTTTCATAACTAGCTCCTTACAATAAAAACTCATCATATTGCACAATAATGCACTGTAAACGAAATTACATTTTACTTTTAAAGTACAAAGTAGGGAAATTAAATTTAAAATGCCATCGATCAATCTTAATTTTGTCGAGCTTCACTTTTCAAAAACCATTAGTTAATTTGAATATTTATGAACCATCAATGTTGGTTGGTAAATTCAATAATGTATTTGCTATCAGGAAAAACATTCTTTTTCGAGCTTAGATTAATTACTTATAATATATTGTCACTTTAAAATCAAAGATACTGTAAAACATAGAATAGAATTGGAACGGGAAATCGTTAATGAAATAAATATTGATCTTTTTAGATTCTTAAACTTTTAATGAATAGCTAATAAGTGAAATTCAGATATAGAAAAATCTGATAGTTGACAGACAAAAAAAGTTACAGATTTGTTTAACTTAGTCCTGCCATATACGAAAAGTGAATTTATCATACCTTAAATACTAATAAACCCAAAACGTTATATTCTTTGTATGTAGCAGTGTGTTACTTTGAACAGTTTTTATAAATTAGATAAATTAATATAATAATTATATTTAATCCGAATACTTAAGTTTATTAAACTCATGGAAACTTTCTATGGCTCATATTTTGAAGTTGATTGAAAAATTACTTCAACTATGATTTCAAATTCCCGTATTTTAAAACATTATTTGGTCGCTGTCATTAGACACTACTACCAGATATTTTGTCCTTGATTTCATTCTAACGGCGTCCTAAAGTTGGTCAATGAACATAGATTGACTTGCAACATCTAGAGGCCAATTTAATTTTGTGTTGGTTGAAGTAAGACCGGACGTGCTTAGAATAGTGTGACCTTTAATTATATGATCAACCTTACTTCGGCTAAACTAAGGGTTCTCGCCAACATACACTAAAAAGTTACACTGTTTTCGTGACCGTTGTCTCAAAGTAACAAAATTCGAGAAAAAAATATTGTTAGTCTCCTTTTATGTAGCTTTACTAATTTACAACAGAATGTATAACTTTTATTCTTCAAACAAAATTGAAAAGGACTGCTGATCAAACCAATTAAAGTAGTATTAGTCTTTTAGTTGCCTCTTTTTTGTAACAATTAATTATTTGTATTACAACATTTTTTACTCCATATTTTTTAAAGCCCAATCCTTAAATATAAAGTGTTATTATGTGTTTCACATGTTACATTATTTGTTCTTTAGTTATAAATAGTGATTTTGAATGCTGCTGAACACAAAATACAAAAACAATAAAAATAAGAACTGGGGTTTTTATTTTCTGAAAATACTTTTACTGAAATAATGGTTAGTACTCTCTGAGGGACATTTCTACACAATTTCTAAATAAAAAAATAAATAAAGCCCCTTAAACTACAATTTATAAATATTTTAGCAGGATATGTATTTCATTTTAAGGGGTAAATGTTAGTGTTACTTGTAGCATAATAGGGGTTGACCAAATTTATTTCATTTAACCTCATAATTTTCATTCCGTTGTATACCTTTCATTTCAATGTAAAATGTATTTTTGTATATTAAAATTTAGCAATTTAAAATGTGTAACTGGCCACATGTGGTATGACAATATATTCACTTTCTATTCTACTATATTTGCAGTTTTGCAATAGAATTGTTGAACAGCTGATTATAGATAACCCGAAGACAGCTGATTGACGAGGTAGGAAGATAATTAAGTTCATACAAAGACATGTTGAAGGCAAGTGACAAATTGCCTGAAGACTGAACAATTTATCACAATGATCATATATCATAAATCATATGATCATATAATCATATGTCTTTGCGTGAAATAGATTATGATGATGGAATCTGTTTTGTGTATGGCATAGAGAATATAATAACATTTCACTGTATTTGAGATATTAGAAACTATTTTACGGATATTTTTTTAGTAGTTTGACTGATATGTTTTATTCATTACAGATTTTAGTGAAACCCAATATTTTTCTTGTAGTTATTTTTGTCCTAATACGCTAGGCACGAGCCCGGTGTCGTTTTACATTACTTCAGGCTAGACCTAGGGGTTGCACCATTATAACATAGATAAAATCCATTGCTGATTTGGTGGGATTTAAGCCCGGACCCTTAGAGCCCTATTACACTAGGTCACCAGGCGACGTCACCGGTGGCGTCACCGGTGACATGACTGGTTGGTGGGCATTGGTTCTTATGGCGCCTATTACACTAGGGTCACCGGTTGCGTCACCAGCCTTTGGTGACGGACCGGTGACTCTGCCCCGTGACCAGACGAGTAACCACTGGTGACCAAGATTTGTCGCTGGGCATTGAATCAAATGAGACATATTACACACAGTCACCGCGGTTGCGTCACCACTGTATATTTGTGTTCTGCAAGTTCAGATTGTTGCCAGTGTAGTGAGTGGACGTATTGTCGGAAAACTATGAAGAATTGCTACTACATTCAGTTTCTTTTTCACCACCACCTTTCACAATACACTGGCTTTTTTACAGAGTCGTCTTCCCTTGTTCCCTTCCCTGCATCTCGTCCCCGCTTAATCAATAACTTTTGATCACTAGACTTTTTTTACTGAAGAGTAGTAACTTATATAACTATATAACTTAACTTAACTACAACTTAATTACTTAAACTGAAGAGTAACAACGAGGTGACAGCGCTGAATGTAGACACTGGCTGGAGTGGAGGAACTTTGGGGGTTGGTCTCACTCCTGGTGGCTTCTCTGGTGTTCAGGCTGGCTGCCCGTACAGTAACCGGTGACGTCACCTGGTGACCTAGTGTAATACGGCCCTTAGGAAACGAAGACCCGCATCTAACCACTAACTAGCTCAACCCCCCTCTTGTATTATCAAACCTATGTTGTATAGTATGAGATATTTATAAACCAACATCCAACTATTTAACTATAATATAACCCTCAATTTAAACTTTCCAACATACTCAATTAAAATTAATATTACGTGTTTAGTTGTCCTTTCAAATTCATAATAAATTATTTGAGAATAACCCTTAAATTCATAAAATATAATTTTTATAATAACTTACACTACTTACTAAAAATAAATAATACCTAAAATAATATTTGAAAATTTAAAGAATGCTTGTACATTAATGAACAAACATTTGTTAATATAGGTTTATGAAAATGTTTAAAAGCGGTTAACCACTGCGTGAAGAAAACATAATATAAATTGTTTCCTTAAAGTCTGGATTTGTTGCTAAATTAAAAGAAATGTGTAAAGGGATCTGTCATGAAGAATTGTTTTGTTGAGCTGCCCCTGGATAACGTTATTAAGCAGACTTTTCTTTGATAAATGGCCGCGTCTCAGCGTTTTGAATCCTTTGATGAAATACATACTTAAGATATGAAAATACATTTATCAACAGAAATTACCCCTTTGTGACAATAAAAATACACAATGATAACTGAAAGTTTGTACATAGTTGTAATTAATTTGCTTAGTTTCAACTTTTTCTTCTTTTGAACGCGTTTTTCGTAATTTATGTAATTTCTCATTGAACCCCATAAAATAACGGAAACTCAGATTTTTTGACTGGCTGGATCTATTTTAATTAAAAATATAGTATTTTATGGTCTTTATGATTCTAAACAGGATGGTGCAACCCCCATTGCTGTTATTAGCACTGTAAAAAAATTATTGTAGCTTTTTATGATTTTCCCAAATTATTAGCATAATTACTCCCACCAAGATAAAGGTTGTTTACAAGCCAATGAGAGAAAGTATGTGTTATCTTATCAACAAATGTAAAGAATATGTATATTTTATTGAATAATTTATTCACTAGAATACATGTGTAAAATGAAGTAGTGTGGTATGTAAAATGAACCAATTAACCAAATTACACCTTCGCCATTCTATGATTACATTCCATTCAAGTAATGTGTCGCGTGTCTCAAAGTAATGTATTAACAAAATGTTTCTGCTAACGTTACAATTCTAAGGTATGCTAAGGATAGTAATAAATATAGTGATTATTTTATGTAATATTTTATTTTCTCAAAATAAAAACACTACAACTTTTCTAATATTTTGAAAGTGCGTCCATAATTATTGTTCATCAAGTTTATGGAATAATTATTGTATTACTGATTGAGTATACTATATTACACAGTAATATTTTTTACTCATACATGCTAAAAATATTTATAATACAGTAATGCGCAATAATGTCTCAACCGGCAAAATTATAAGAAACTGTATGTACAAAAACCTTCCTTTATTCCACCAAATGTAATATTAATTGATGTTTCGAAGCCAAAGTCTTAATAAGCTGACCCAAACATCAATTTATAACAGTGAGGTACAAATTATATTTAAATTCTACGAGGGCTTACTCATTTTTGTTTGTTTTCTATTAAAGAGTACACTTACAAAATATTATTAGAAAAATTAAATCACTAATTTTACTAGAAATAGTAGTACTCATTTAAAAATCTTCCAACCAAACAAATTATTTTACCAAGTTAAATGTGTAAGATTTATACTTATACGTTTTATTTATAGAGCTAAGCAGTGTTTTCTTTGCTCTGCATACAGAGAACTAGTTTACAGTAGACTAGAAGCAGCAAGAATATAAACAATACAGCTTTATATCTGCATCTGTTCAATATTTTCTCTTCGCCCGCCAGCTGTTTGGAATTTAAATGCTTCTCAGATTCTATTTCATATTAAATTCTATAGCAAAAGATTTTGTATTTTTCTTTTAAAATACTGCATCTTTGTTTTGTCATTAGTAACATTTGTTCATCTTAAACTTTGGAGGGTTAAAGTTGAAAATCGGTTTATTGATATGTATTTATTTAAGAAATGTTTAGCCTCAAAATATTCTGCTTAAAGTTTTTGTTGAAAATAAATTAAAGATGCTTCTAGTAACACTTGGTCGATTTCGATAGATGTATCAGAAATCAGAAATCAGAAATATTTATTTGTCATTGGACATTACAAAAATGCATTGACAATTGTCATGTGTATATAGCATGGCTACAGTCAGGCTAGACAATACAACTAACATGTCCAATATGTTAATTTTTTTTTTTTTTTTTTTCAGCTCTGTGGATTACCAACAGTATGGAGTGTGATTTAACAATAAATACATTTTGTAAATAAATATGAAAATTTAACAAAGAATAAATTATATGAACCAACAACAAAATACAGATATTAAGATAAAAATTTATAAAAATTAACAATTGCAACAAATGTTGATGGACATTTAAAATATAAAAAACAGTAGACAAGGTCCTGCTAACAAGAGATAAAAACAGTATAACAAACGCTGATAGACAATTAAGATAAAAGATTAACAACAATATAAACTAACCAATATTAACAACAATATAAACTAACCTAGGCACTGACAATGAGTCTAAAACTGAACTTCCTTTACGGCCATGAAGTCGTCAATAGAAAAAAAAGGGTTTCTTAAGAGCCAGTCATAAAATTTACTTAAAAATAAAGAATGTCTACCTGGATAAAATTGAACAGTCTTACTCAATTTATTAAATACCTTATCGGACATAACAACATGACTTTTCAATGTTTTACTCAGCCTATTAAATGTTCTGTTTATCTGACAATTACTTCTTGTATTATATGTATGGACTTGATTGTTAAAAATTGAAGTTGATAGATTTTTTAAAGCATAAGACATAAGATCAAAAATGTACAAATTAACAACAGTTTGAATTTTTAACTCGAGGAATAAAGGTTTACTATGAGCGTCTTGGGTGGAACTTGCAATTAGTCTAACCACCTTTTTTTGTATGATTAAAATATCTGTAATTTTGCAGCTGTTTCCCCAGAAGATAAGACCATAACGGAAAATACTTTGGAAAAATGCAAAGTAGGCCATTTTTATGTAGTCAAAGTCAACAAAATACTTAAGACGTCTAATGAGATGTACCACTCTGGACAATCTTGCAGCTATATGATCGATGTGATTGTCCCACTGAAGGTTATTATCAAGATAAATGCCTAAAAACTTAACACAACTTACATTATTAGGCAGTTCAAGGTTAACAGGCCTGAGACTAAAAATAATATTCTGTGTTTTATCGTTATTTAATAGAAGCCCATTTTCTTGAAACCACACTGATGCCTTGTTTAAAGCCCCATCAGCTAAAGGTTTAAGTAGATCTAAATGATTGCTAACTGATACAAAAGTAGTGTCATCAGCATACAGTATGGTTTTTGTTAAGCTAGGTATTTTTTTTGGCAGGTCATTTATGGCTACTAGGAATAACATTGGTCCCAGAACAGAGCCTTGTGGTACTCCATACTTGAGAGTAGCCTCGTCCGACCACAAGCCATTTAAAAGTACACGTTGTTTGCGATTTTCTAGGTATGATTTAAAAAAAGAGAGAGCAGACCCCTTAATGCCTAAGTCCTCTAATTTGCACAATAGATTATCATGGGCCACACAGTCAAAGGCCTTGCTCAGGTCACACAGTGTGGCCCAAGCAAAGGCCTTCCTCTCAAAAGTATTTAATACTTCTTGTACTAAAGCATCGATGGCATCTGTGGTTGACATACCACTGCGGAATCCATATTGAGACATATAAATAAGATTGTTATTTTCTAAAAAATTGCTGACTTGATCAAACACAAGTATCTCAATAACTTTAGATAGGGTTGGTATGATTGATATGGGCCTATAACTTTCAGGCCTATTCCTAGCACCTTTCTTAAAGATTGGACAAACCCGTGAAATCTTCAGTTCCTTGGGGAAATGACCATTGAGCAGACACAAGTTGATACATGAAGTGAATGGGTGTAATATACCAGATATAATGTGTTTTAATGAGTTGTTTGATATATTGTAGAAATCATTACTATTAGAGTTTTTTAGGCGTTTTACAGCTTTAAGAACAGATTCGGGAGTTACAGGATTAAAGGAGAAAACTGGCGGGGAAATGTGATTGGTGTTATGGATTTGACTATCTGGAATGCACTGAGTAGCTCCTTGCTGCTGCACAGTATTAAGCTGCTGCTTGATGCTCTCAACTGAATCTATGAAAAAGTCATTAAACTGTTGTGGTGTTATTGGAATTTTTTCATTAGAACGAGAGGTCTTAGTGTTATCTTGTATTACTTTCCAGGCAGCCTTACATTTATTACTGCTATTTTCTATGTAATTGCGATTATGTAAAATTCGAGCTTTTTCTATATTTTGTCTATATTCCTTTTTTAAACTGTTCATTTGAGACTTAACTTCTAGAGAATTGGTATGTTTGAACAACTTACTCAAGGTCAATAACTCCTCTTTCATACCAGCAAGATCACTGGTGTACCAGCTGTTTTTGATAGGTCTACTATCCATGCAGGTAGTAGGCCTATGTTTCTTCATACGGCAGTAATAGTTTATTACTGTGAGTAACCTTTCAAAAAAACATGAAAACCAGATTGAAGCATCAACAGTTAGACTTTGGAATAACAGATCCCAGTCAAATGATAATAGGCTATCAGTTATGTCCAAAAGGCTTGACTTGGGCAATACTGTTCTAAGGTAACTGATAGGCTCATTGTCAGATAAAATATTTGAATTAAAACTTAAACTAAGGATTATACTATCATGGTCAGAGAAAGGAAAGAATATTACATTACTATTACAGCTAGCAACATTGTTAGTGCCTATCCTTACAAAGACATTATCAAGGCAATGCTCACCTCGTGTTGGGGAAAAATTTTTACAAAAATAGTTGTTTTGTCTAAGAAGGTTTAAAAAATCTTTAACGGTTTGTTTTTCTGTTGTGATGTCAAAATCTCTATTCACGTCTCCTCCAATAATCACATTATAACTGGGCCAATTACATAAAAACAACAGCAAACATTCCAATTTTTCAAGAAATATGCTTGGACTACCATTAGGAGATCTATAGAGTGAAACTACAATGATTTTCAAACTATCGAAAATTACAGATGACAATTCGAAGTGTAGCTCGTCACATAAATAGGCTACGTCAAGTTCTTTAGCCTGTAGGGCAAGGTCATTCCTTACAAAAATAAGGGTACCTCCTCTGATTTTATTTGATCTGCAAAAAGCGTTACCTAATACATAATTACTAGGACAAGAAAAGCTAACCTCACCTGACTGAAGCCAATGTTCTGAGATACAAAGTATAGATAGATTAAGATTAATAACAAATCCTTCAAGAATTATGAATTTGTCCTTAAGTCCTTGAATATTGAGGAACAGAAAGTTAAACTCCGTCTCACAGTCTAATGATTCAGGTTCACCAGTCGCTTTACTGAGTTGAGAGTAGGCATCACCTCGATCCCACAGCGGTGCGTATATTTACCGTCTTGTGGGTTAACAGTAAGAGCGTAAATATAAATGTTAAGTGTTATTAAATGTAGGCTATATTTTATTTATTTTACGTAAATTTAATAACACGTACAATGCTGATCATGAAGTTATTTAAAGTTCTCGCTCATAAAGCATGATACAGTAAAAAGTAGTTTTTTATGAGCATAAAGCCACAGTTCCGTTTTGTGGCCAAACATTCAACGTAAAAATATGGGAAATTGAAGGTGAACAATGCAGCTCAGAATATATATCATTGTCGTATATAAGTTTAGTTTGTATAAGCTATTGGATTTTTTGGTCAATTAATAATTGATGGTCATCCAATAAACAAATAAACTGAATAAATTATAACGGTTTGGTTTATAAAAAAAAGGAAAGATTATTCCACCAATGCGAAAATAAAACATTATGAATATGAAATTGGGCTCTTGATTAAAAGAAAAACACCCACACATTATCAACATCCACAATAATCCTTCTATTAAATTTAAATAACAATTAATTAGTTTTAGGTAAACCCCTATTGTGCGTCTTTGGTTTTGTTCCTAGTCAATATAAATAAATTCTTTTATTTAAAAACTAATAAAACATTATTAAAAAACTTGTAAACTCCAAAATAATATTGCTATTGCAAAATGTTCATTTGCTGGAACGTTATACATTCAACAGTAAAAGTTTTAGCAATTCTTGAACATGTATTTCATCAAATAAGCAGCTTACATATTGACAAAAGATTGTGTACCTCGAGATGCAGTGATGAACATTTGTACGACATTCATATCATTTTACAACTTTACTCGGATTTCACATTTTGTATTAAGATTTTCTAAGAAAATGTACCGTGTTAACAAGTGTGTTTATGTTATAGAATGTTGCACCAAGTTCTATGTTATAATATAAATTGTTTTTATCGTTCTAAGAAGGGTAAAAAAGATTTAAGGCTGTATGCGAAATATTAGGGCTATCTGTTGCTGCGAGTTCTATTTAGAAAAAAGTACAATACGATGTCAAAAAGGTAATATTGTAACAATAATTATTACCTAGTTAAATTACAAACACACTTAGCACAACACATTAAACATGGACAACTCGTTTCAAGTAGACAAAGAAAATAATTCACTGTGGTTTAAACCACTTAGATTCTGTTTGTAGAAAACGTGTCTAGTGTATTTAAATAAATTAACTGTCTCAAATTGTTTGTTTTACGTGTCTTTACACGTTTAACAGTTTGCAACGTGAATAACATGGTGTTTAAGTTTAGAATGAATTATATTACAAAACCGTTTACAATAATCAATGTTATTTCACAGGTTATGAATAGGTGAAGTATAAACTTAGTATAATATGCCAACGACATACATCGCTATTATCTTGTGATCTATTTTTACTTTGTCTTTTTGATACTGAAAGTAATTTAAAATATAAATAAGTAGTGTACTACGAAAGTATGTAGGCCTGTAGTACAAAAAACTTTGAGAGTGAGCTGATCTAGTGGTATAGCACAGGACTTCAGTCCCTGAGGTCCCGGGTTCGAATCCCGCCAAATCACCGATGGACTTTATCTACATAAGTGATAATTCCGCAACCCCTAGTGTCTAGCCTGAAGAAATGTGAAATTCCGGGCTCGCTAGTTTCCAAGGGGGGGTTAGTATGAAAATCTATAATATAAGAAAATATTTTGATTTTACACTAAAAACCCCATGGGGTTTATACAACGAACAGTGTATGGTTTTTAATTCTGTATTAAAATATGTCAAGTCATAGTTAAATCCACAAAAACAATCTGATAATTTTATTAAATAATTTCGTAGTTTGGCATGAGGAAAGTTCTTGGAAGGATAAAAAACATGAAAACTCCATCAAAACTTTTTAATGATTCAGGGCCTTTTTAATCCCCTTGCTGCTAGATCCTATTATTAGTTTCGTCCACATGCAGGCTTCATGTAAAAAAAATTGCTGACGAATATATTCCAATTGTATTTTTTTTATTTACCTAGTTGAATTAATTGACAGTTCTGCTTGTTTTATTGAAACATGCAGTATATTGAGGTTTGTATATTTTTTACTTGTAAATATCATTTGAATAGTGTTGATTTTTCAAAGTACGTATCTATATTTTTTCGTCTTATATACGTTTTAAAACCACATAAACATATCGTTTATACATCTAATATAATCGTCAAAAATTGTATTTGTACTGATAGTGCATTTAGAGTAAGGACTACCTTAATCATTTAATAAACCTAAAAACGGAAATTTGGAAAAGTGTTTAATTTTCCGTACAAATCTTAAAAATATTTTGTTGGAATAACACTTATTATTTATATTTTTTTATTTAACATCAATTATTCTTTCCCTACCAATGGCGCATTTCAGTTCACATCAACATATTCAAGGACTGTTAAACAAAACCTTAAATATACGGTCATATTATACATATTAACTTGAAACTTGGTACGTAAGTAGTGACAAGTGAGACTAATCTTTGCACAAAGTATCAGGTTTATAAGTTGAACCAATTAAAAATGGCAGCCATTTAAAATTTTATTTCTTAAATAACTCAAAAACCATTGATTTTACAAAACATTTACAAGAATAACTTTTTTTAGACAATTTAATTACAAATCGATTGACACCTTATTTTTTGAGATCGGACAAATATCAACTGAGATATGGCAGCTTTAGTGATACGTGACCACTAGAGGTTAGCTGCAGTGCATACCAGAGCATGCGGCTTAAGTCTGCCACAACAATGCAACAGTCTCCGTCCGCTTTATAAGTTATTTTTAAGCGATTTTAGATTATTTCAAACAATAATAAAACTATAAGGGCCCTTTCACACGAAGCCACTGGTGGCGGACACTGCAGTTGCCGGCGGTTGCCGACTAGCAGTTGCGCGAGGAGACACTGCTCGGCCACTGTGTAGTGGCGGGCAACTACAGTGGCTGTGTGTGAAAGGTCCCTTTTAAAATAATGTTAAAGCTGTGGCGGGCAACCAGTGGCGGCCACCGGTGGCGGCCACCAGTGGCCTCGTGTGAAAGGGCCCTAAAAGTATTTTTTTTTATAAATTATCCATCAGTAGTACCATGGCTAAGTTAAGTTGCACACCTTTTTACTGCCTTTAAAATAAACACAAAAAACTCAAACTATTTGTATCAGCTGTGGTGAAGTCAACGTATGTTTATCAACTAATCAGCTGATTTTATTGTGACCTGAAAATGTTATTATTTATTCATCACTTTTAAAGTGTACACTCAGCGTAAAAAGGTAGAGGAACTGACTTTATTAAATAAAGTCTTTCTTTGAATAAGAACTTTTAGGGTTATGTTATAATTGTATTATTGTTTGAAATAATCTAAAATCGCTTAAAAATAACTTATAAAGCGGACGGAGACTGTTGCATTGTTGTGGCAGACTTAAGCCGCATGCTCTGGTATGCACTGCAGCTAACCTCTAGTGGTCACGTATCACTAAAGCTGCCATATCTCAGTTGATATTTGTCCGATCTCAAAAAATAAGGTGTCAATCGATTTGTAATTAAATTGTCTAAAAAAAGTTATTCTTGTAAATTTTTTGTAAAATCAATGGTTTTTGAGTTATTTAAGAAATAAAATTTTAAATGGCTGCCATTTTTAATTGGTTCAACTTATAAACCTGATACTTTGTGCAAAGATTAGTCTTACTTGTCACTACTTACGTACCAAGTTTCAAGTTAATCGTTTAAGGAATTCGAAAGTTATGGATTCATTTGTGAAAATCACATACAGACGGACAGCCGGACAACGAGGCTCCGGCGACCCATGTTTATAATGTAAAATATTCTTGTATTAACCCAAGGAACAATCCTATGAATTTTTTCGAGAGAGTTCACAAACACCCTGTATCTACGTCTTTAATGGATAATTTTTAGACCGTTTACTTTGGATAGTATTTAAAAATCTGTTATCAAAGTTTAGACTGTAACAAAAACTGTTAATAAGGTTTATACAACCCCCCCACCCTGCCACAGCAAACCTGCAGACTAAGGAAATTTCTATTTGTCTAATTGGATTTTTACACAAATATTTCCATAAACAAGACATAGCTTCTTCATAGAAATACGGAATGTTTTAACAGTATATATACATAAACGGGACATTAACATTCATTTATTCCCTGTTTAAATAACATTGGGAGAAGGTAAAAAGTGTTTTTTTCACCAAACGTCAATAGTATAGGATGAAATAAATAAATTTGCCAAATTTGATTAGCATACGTAAGCAAGCAAACAGCAGCTTTTTCTCCATTATAACATGGAAATCTTAAATGTACAATAGCTATTCAAATTTCAAATATCAAATTGAGTATACCTATTTTGTTGTATTCTACCATCATGATTGTCTTTGTAAATTGGCTGCTGCCGTTGGAAATAAATAAATAAATAAATTTAACGTTGTCTCAGTAATAGTTTTCTTCCTTAAAATGGCTTAACGTTAAACTATATCGTGCTACGTCGTCAGCAACATTTGGAAGTCCGCCAAACATCTTAAGATTTTACCTCTTTGGTCGATGAGTGACTCAAAGAAAATTATCAACTTGTTTTCTTTGTGCTATGGAATCCTATACTCAGTAGCAGACACGTTTTTCTGTTGTTTAGCATTTCTTACGTAATGTATGAAAAAATCACAGCTTTGTATTGTAATAAATATTGCGTATGTTGAACAATTTTTTGGAGTTAAGCTGCAGATAAGATACCAAATACCTTACAGTTTTTGTTTATATTTTTATTGATCATCTGTACTCCAGTGAGAATAAGCTTTGTCTAATCCTGTTACCTAAATTATTATTTTGCAAAAGGGGACTTTAGTTTTATACCAACCACAGCGATGAATCAACTTCCAAATAAGATTTTAATTTGTTTAAATAACGAAATCTTCCTAACCTAACCTAAAACATAGTCCAACCTTAGGTTAGGTTAGGTTATAATTATTCGTTTTGGTCGGTATAATACCAAAGTGCATGCAAAAGGAAGCAAAAACACAATAAAATATTTCGGTTGTACTTTTCTTGTTATGTGTAATATCTTATAATATAAATTCCACAGAGAACGAAGTAATGTAGAATATTAAAAGGATTCATACGTAGGAAATGGAGTCGAAAGAAAGCAGAAATTGTAAATTTGGCGTTATTAGAATCTTCCACGTATTCCTTGTACTTTTTGCGTCAAAGCAGGCATTAAATATTATTTGCATTGCAAATGGCGGAAAAGGTATTCAAAGCATTTGCGTTTACTATACTTGATGTTTACGAAAAACCTTTACAATAATTGGAGGACTATTTTTGTTCGTTTGATTTCTATGTTTATTGAAGCTGCGTCTCCATCACTATTGCAAAAAGATAACATTATTATGCCCAAAAGTAAACTTTAAAAACATTTAAGCTGAAAAATTATCTAATAAATTGTCCACTTTAAATGGAAATGTTGTAACTACTTTCTCAATTTGTAGCCTATAATAATACATAAACTCATAGGCTTTGGTGTTTGAATTCTAATTGGTTCCGTCAAATGAAATGTATAACAAACCATTTTGTGAGAAATAATTCACTTTAAAATAGTCTGCATGGTATTTACAAGACAAAAACGGCTTAGCTCTAAATGAAAAAGTAATACCACAGCTACCGTTGTTATTTAGTCTAGTTAGATTTGTCACAGAGAATGCTCTTCATTTTAGGTTGGAATGTTTAATTGCTTACTACAATAACATTTGTTTAATGTTTTCATTTGGTGATGATTGAAATATTGTCACTATTTACGTTCAACGTAAAACCATGAGTGGCATATACATATGAATCAGAATTATTACAAAGATAGACCCTGTGGGTTTTGGTACTTAGCTGTATTTATAGAAAAAATACGAAACAATTAAACGTAGCTTTTAGACTGTTTTCGAATTCAATTTGGACCTAACTTTACATATACATTGACTATAATCTGTGTAATTTTAATATTGTTCTGTATATTTTTATCGAGCAAATGTTTTATCAAGCAATTCATTGAAACCCCAAATTTTGAAACAAAAATTCCATATTCCATGTATTTAACTTTTTTCTGTCATCGCCTTTGTATAGTCGATGATTCTAAACGAAAATTGATTTTATGGATGTTAAAATTTTCATCTTATTTATATGTATATGTGGCCAATTTATGGGCTTTTTTCAATAATCAGAGTCTTAGATTTTTAAACCTTTAATAATTTTATAAAATTGCATTTTAGAATTTTACCTTTTATTTTTTAACAAATCTAGTTGAAAAAAAAATTTAAATCTGAAATCGGTGCAGATTTGTCGAATTAACCAACCTAAGTTACCAGGTCAAGGTCAGATTGTTGGAAGATGGCCAAGCAATATGCTACAGTATAACTATACATATTTCTAACGTAAGCTCTGGTGAAAAATAGCCTACGTATACTTTGGTGAACACGTTTACCGTTTGTTACGTAAGAGCAATAAAATATATAGCATTAATTTCTTGGTTAATTTGAGTTTAAATCCCAGAATAAATTAATTGTTCCTTCTAATTAAAATGTATTGTCAATAATACTTATAAACATACGTATTGCAATAAGTTAAATAACATACACTGACCGATTCTTTACAAATCGGACTCCTGACCGTTAAATTATTATAAAAATACCCTCAAACATACGTCTAAAATGTCATTTAAGTTCTTTTTATAGTGTTTTCTCTAATATATTTTATTTGAGTCACATTTGGCATCACGATCGATTAAAGTATGTTTTCCTAAAAAGGTCATGTTTAAGTTTAGACACATCACCATGGTCAAGGAGAATTTTTCGTTGTTCTTAGTACACTAAATGCATTACTTATTTCTTTAAAAGTTTTCCTTTTAGCGAATTTCCCATATAAAAAATAAGCTATTACCGTAGTACTCATGGTAAGACCTGGACGCGGGACCGATTTTTTTTTCGTTTTGAGGTCCCTAGAGGCCAAAAACACCATCCGTTCAAATTCATATATATATATATATGTATATATGTGTGTGTGTGTCCGTCAGCACGATAACTCGAGCAAAAATGATCCGATTTTGATGAAATTTGGTACAAACATGTAAACCTACGTTTATTCGAACGAGTTCGCGATCCAGCATGATCGGACCATGGGAACGGGGGCTTACGGGGGGTTTTATGGGGTAAAAATAGGTTTTTCCCATTTTTGACCCAAAAAACATAAAATTTAGCAATTTCTTTCCAAACCATTTTGTAGAGCTTAAAAAAAAAATATTTAGTATATTGAAGCGTTATTATGCGCCTAATGGTTACGGAGAAAATTCCAAAAAATTGTAAATTTAAAATTCCCATGTTATTCTTATGGAGAATAAGTAAACTGTTGTAGTTTGCTTGTTTGTGAACATATTTTGATCAAATTTGGAAAATGTTTTTTTTTCTTACTAACTATTCACATTTTACGAAAAAAAACAGTTTTACCCTCCCTGATGCAGCAAAGTAGTATACTTGTAAGTACTTGTTAAACTAATTCTATTTAAATCAAGAATAAATGTTATATTTTTAAGTAGACATTTCAGTATAAATCCAATCAGTCAAATGGAAATTCGCTTAGTCTGCAGGTTTGCTGCGGTGGGGGTATTTTATATAAAAATTGCAAAAGCTTATTGCAATTAAAAAATCCGCACCGTATCATAGAGGCTTTGACAGACTTATACATTTTTACTTTGAGACGAATTATCGTTCCGATTTAATCGGTCAATGGAAAGGTTTACAGTCGAGAAAGATTTAGACCGTTGAAAAACTGAGACATTTATTACAAATATTGAAAATCTCAGTACTGTATTCAGCATTGTTTCTATACATTTATTTTAAAGAAATAATGTATTATTCAAAGCAGTCTCTTCTGCATAAGCAGCACGATCAACCAACCTTTATGTATCAGTAGTTGTGTGTTTGCCTTTCGATATAAGCACATGAATTGTAGACGGGTAGGCCTATGGTACTTCATTTATCATACCGAGTAAATAATTCTTCGCATTGTTTACATTTTTAACTATAAATGTTATATGTCCATGAACGCCGGAATTTTATCATTAAAAAATCTTTGCTAGTTATTTTCCGTAAACAATCACACACAATTTAGGCATTTTTAAAGCTATTGTTTATGCAAGTTCAAACATTTTAAGCTTGAATTACGATGAAATCATGAATATTTAACCTGGGATTATTATTAATTGAATCAAAATAAGAGTGGCAATCTTTCAACTTTCTATTCTCTGTTACAAATACCTAACTATTGTTAGCCCAGAGTATAAAGTTCAGGAACGTGTAATAAAGACAGAGCTTCCCGAATAAATCATTTACATTGAATTACTGCTCTAGATCTTTCCACCTACGTTCCTAAGTTACTTAAAACCTTTTCTGTAATCTTATGTTTCCAATAAGTGCTTTATTTCCTTGTTACTACAGTAGTCAGTTCTCAAAATTATTTTGATAGCAATTCCATGTACAAATACAATAAATTTTAAATAACAAATGAATACTTATGTGATTAGCCCTATGTGACTAACCTTAACCAAAAGGTTTTCATTAATCTTAGCCTGAGGGTTTCTTCTTTTTTTCTTAACGCCTAATCTTAATCCACGATAAGACAATCTTTGAAATGGTCAAGTTGTAATCTATTTGTGAGACCAAATTGTTTTTTTCACTTGTCTTCACAATTACTTTCCCCCTGAGCTTCGTAATAGGGTTTACTTTTTTACACAAAGCGGGAATCAACCAGTGTTGCCTTTTAACCTTTTCTTTTGTATGAAACTGAGCTGCATAACTCAATAGGTTGAATACGATAATAGTCTTTACGTGTTTAACTATTTTGTAAACCGCTGAAAACATTATTGTACAAATGTTATTTATTTATTCATCGTCCTATTTCTGGATATAGATTTAGGCCGCAGCCTTCGAAGTGGCAACGTCGCAAGTAAAGTTGTAACAGCTGTTTTGTTCGAAAGCAGCTAATGGTATTTGTGTATTTACGAAATCTTGGTTACTGGACTATAAAAATATTGACTCTGCTTTAAATGTACAGATATAGATTTTCAATTCATATTGTTTGGTTTACAATTCTGTATGTTTCATTTTAAATATTTTAATAGATTTATGTTTATAAATTTAAATTTAAATCGATAAAGTGCGAGTTAATGAGCTGATGTCACCTGTCTGCCATGTTATCTTATGGGACGTATGACACTAAACAACCCTACTTGCGACGTTGCCAATTCTACCAGGCCGCGGCCTAAAGGCGGCCGTGGTCCAGTTCAAGGTCACGTGACTAGTCGATCAGCTGTTCCTGGTTTATATTATTGTATCAAACAATGCATTTGCTTGGCTATTTAATCTGTAGAATGTTGCCGTTGGATTTTACTGCCCATTTTATGTATGTTATTAAATGGTAAATTGTTTTTTTTTCACATGATATAATTGACCTTAATAAATAAATTGAAAATTATATGTAGTTTTAGCTTAGATGTGAAATGTGAATATACTATTTTAATGTTTAACAATCCATGACTTAAACTGAATTTCAAACTGTATATAAAATACGGACACAGATCTGTCAACCGCTGATGCCTTCTTTCACTGGAGTCTGCATTCTATTGCATTGCAGCATTGCAGCCTCCTTTGAGAGGAATTGGAGCACATTGATATATTGCATTATTCATCTTACCAAGATAGCGAAGACGCTTTACCACTATGCTATATAGGTTATTGAAATAAATAATCTCAAACTAATCACCTAAACAGCTTGTATTAATATGTAACTAAGGTTGATCATCTTCTTCAATCCTAACACTCACCCTCTTTCATACTTATCTTAAAATTTGTACAGAAGTATGCGTCATTGTCTATTGAATTAAAATATTTTGTACCTACCGTTCATTCAAGAACAAAATAAATTACCAGTTATTAGTTAAATGTCTTTTGCATCTTCATTTCAGGAAAAAACACGGTGTAAATTTGAATGAGATAAAATAAATGGAAGGTAGTGTAGATTTTAAAAGAGAACAAATAAATGGAAATGTAGTGTAAATGTTGAAAAGGATGGATTTAAACTACTAAACAACTTTTTTTTATTTGCTAATCCTCGTGTATATATAGTGCACAGTTTAAAACTTAACTGAAATTGTTTTTTTTTGCTGGTGTATTGTCCAGTGTTCATAGAATGAGGAAAGGTAGGTTTGAATAACCTACAGCCTTAAATATCATCTTATTTTTTACTTTTCATTTCAACGCAAGTACAACTTATGAAAGGTTTCCTAAAAATTGAGTTTGATTGTTTGGTTTGGTAATTAAAACATTCTTTAAAATAATTGTGAAAAAGTTAGTACCACTTACAGTTTAGGAAACATGTGCTTGTAACAATAGCATCTTCTTTCTTTCAGTAGTTTGATTCATTCAATTTTCAGAGGTTTTTTTAGTAATAAATAATGTTAAATCAAATTTCTTTTTCTTAATACATTTCTATAACAATACTGATTGTGAACAATATTTTTTTTATAATGCAACAAATTTTAAGTTTTTAGCACATATTTTGTAGCACTCTACATTTATTTTGAGCTAGTTTTAGAAAACGATGAGAACAGGCTAAGAATAATCGAATTTGTGGTTAGAATATACCTAATGGGTAATATTAAACACATCAATACTAAACCTTATTGCATATATAGCTTGTAATTTTCTACAAAAACATTTCAGTAAACTTTATGAACTCAAACTTGAATTGTTAGGTGAAGAGAAGAAGTAATCGTACTGGCCACGAATTATCATTAAAAATGAATTAAATAAATGTATCCAACAAAAGATTTGCCATTAGTTTAAATACTGTAAAAAAAGCCAAATATAATTCAACAGATGTACGAATTGAATATTTTCATAAATTGACAGAACTAATTATTCATTGGATTGATTGATCCCCGAGAAATACATTTTGTCACGTCACTCTAACATGTCACTGCACATTTTCATTTTATAATATTGTCAATTCTCCATTTTATTGTCCGCAGTAATTGTAATCATTTAAATTTATTTGTAACGCTCCTTTCAGCTCAATTCCATTAATAAAATAAATTATAGATGGGTTAAATGTCTGGTTGCCAAAATAATCCTTTCAAAAAGAAAACTTTCCGAAAACCATATTCAAATATTTAACTATTAATTCAATTTTTTATGTTATAATTAACAGATAAATTATCCACTCAAATTATGCTTGGATACATTTTTATCTAAAGTGGTATCAATAATATTGCCTTTCTCTCAAACAGACAAACATATGATGCGTGGTTAGTCCAACACAAAGGATTTTACTTACAGATTTTCTTCACAAAAGAGAAAATAATCTCCAGACTCCACGTATCTTAAAAGAATAAAGAAGACACAGGGCAAAGTTTAAAACGAATCTTTTATGTATTGAGAACTTTTACACAAACTCTTTAATGTATAGAAATCGAAAGACTGATTCTTCAGTCAAAAATCAAAGAAACATTGTTATTTGGCTCACTACTTCCAAACACATACATATTGATATTAATTGAAAATGACAAATTGAAAACTTTCTTTTATCTAGTACCATTGTAGAATTAATTATGTTAAATGTTGCATTAATTTATAAAACAAAACGGGGGCAAGGGCCAAGCTGATTTAGAAGTGGGGTTTTATTCACATATTCCCGGGTTCAAATACTTTGTATAGCCCACCTTCACATCCTAGGAAGCTAGTTCTAGTTCGAAACTGTTTTGCACATTACTACAGGCTAGTCCTGTGGGTTGTGGCATTATCACATAAATCTATTGGTGATTGGTGGGATTTGAGCCCGGGTCCTCAGGTACCGAAGTCCCATGCTCTACCACTAAACCAGCTCACTCCCTGGGTTCGAATACTGTTAATCACTAATCATCACAAATCTTTTATTTGATAATTCCAATAGTCAGTGATTCGAATTTACCTAAAAGTTGGTTCACCTATTGAGGAAAAAATTCTATTGCTGGTAAGGTAATTAAATCAGCATGAAAGATAATGTTCACCCTAACTGGCATTGCAGTGGTTATAGTCAAAACACAAAATATTTAAGTTTTATTACATAAAAGCGTCGCCTCTTGGATACTAAAGTCCCTTTCATAGTCAAAGATAAAGTGATGTACATGTTGAGAGTACTCTTTCCCTAATTTCTCAGCTAAGAATAGTGTCTAAGTTTCTTACTCACGTACCAGTAATTTATAAACTCGTTTAAATCCTTTAGACCAAGTAAAAAATGTATTTCAATGTAAAACATAAACAAAATTGTGCCAAGGTAAGGACTGTAAGGTATCACTTATGTTTATCAAAGAAATGGCTCTTATTGGTGTTATTAGACCCCGATTACTTTTGCTTGCTTCAGGTCCTTAAATGGCTTTGAAAACAACCATATTTATTATCTACTTATATGATTATTTTAAATATTCTGATGGTTTACAGAATGTTTAAAAGCCAGGTATTTTGCTCGTGATTTTTTAACAATAAAAACAGTTTAAGTGAAAAAGGTCAATTGTATAACTAAATTTTCAATTGTTTGTGTTTTAAATCGTATTAAGGAAAAAAGCATGTTGATCTGATATAAGGTACGTATTGTAAAGGAAACCCAATAAGCTGATGACACAAGAAAGAGATTCAACAGAACAAACGTTGATATAGAACCTTTGCTTGTGTGTAAGGTACAATAACAATGTTTGGTCACAGAGGTACCTTTGAACTCAATTATGTTATTGGTCAAAGTGTAGTGATAAACTTTTAGTTGGATATAACCTTTGACACAATAGAAGCACATTGTACAGTCTGCTTCTTACAAACTGTTTGGTCAAATTTATATACCATTGAGCTCAAATTTATATTCTCGTGGCTATTAAAAAATCCTTGCTGAACAATCATCTTTTCTAAGTTGATTGCAAAACAAAAAACAAATATCTAATAAATTTAATAAGAACTATTTAGCCTTCTAGTTTTCTGTAGGTGTGTTTTATTTACAAACTGGCAGCCAACACTTTTATGTACTTAATACCGTGTTAGGATAGACCGTTTTCATTTGTTCATAAACTGTTAGTTTTCCAGATACTAAGGACAACTTTTTCGTACTTCCTTTTCACATAAACCACTATGACAATTGGATAAGATTCGGAAAATTGTTGCTGAATCATCTTTCGAGTATTTTAATCTTGAATTGTATCTCATCTACGAGAATAGCTACAACTTCTAGATACAGTTCTAGTTTTCAATTCGCAGTCCATTTTTTTTATCGACAGTTTAATACCTTTATTTTTGCAATCTCATTATTATTTTATGTATTCTCCAAATCCCTTCTGGTTTCATGAAGTACTGCTTTTGATCATCTTTATTTTCATCTGTTTCAAATTCATTTATCATAATAACGTCATTATTTCTTATATGTATTGATAGGATTTTCGTATTTTCAGGTTCAATCAAATGTCTTTCACGTTAGAACGAAATAAAAATAGAAAATAACAGAAAACAAATGTATTTTGAAAACTTTCTCCTAAAATTTTGACAAAAGTATGTGGCACTTTTTTCCAAATATTAAAATTCAAGAATGCTGTAAAACTTGAAATTTGAAAATATGTTAACCGGAAACTTTGATTTTTGTTCGTATACTTGAGGAAATATTACGGATTTGTTTTGTTTTTACCACGGTTATTTTCTGTTAGATACACAGTGTATGGGTGAACATAGAGGAACTGGCAATCATATTACCTTTGTTTTACAAAAACATTGTTACTTTTCTTCCAATCCAGTTAGAAGCCCTGAGTCAAATTACAACACATGACTTGCTTTGAGTGTTCACTTTGTTGATTATCTTTGTTGCTGGTGAACATCAAAAGCTGTAATTCTAGGATGATTCTCCAAACATAACTGTGTTTCTCTTTTTGTTGAACTTTTACCCTCTAAAAAATTAGGTTTTAGAGTGAAACAGTTATCAAAAAGTACTAGAGAAGACCATACATTATACTATTGATACAGCTGTTTCATTTGATGGGACGTATCCAATAGTCAATGGCCATACTTCAAGAACTATTCTTCATTTATCTTAATGTAATCGTTCAGTTTTTTTTACGAATCAAATTACTTTTTTCTCTAAATACAACACAATTAACATATAAGAAAAACTAAAAACCCATCAATGCAACAAAGTATTTGGTTATATGTAAGGATTTGTTGTTAAATTTCCTTTTTAATTGCGTAAATTTATTATTCATCTTTTTTTTCGTCCAAGCATTTTTTTTCACTTTTTTTATCAAATGAGTAAATGTTTTCCACGCACGACGTGTATAAAATTATTTTAGAATAGGACTGTTTTATATTTATAAATTACTAGCTGTACCCGCGGGCTTTGCCCCGTTTAACTTCATATGTGAGCTCGTTCGCATGGCTCAATCACGTCCTGGTTGAAGTTCGTTCGCTACGCTCACTCACCTTTAGGTTGGAGCACGTTCGCTGCGCTCACACGTCCTGGTTGAAGTTCGTTCGCTACGCTCACTCACCTTTAAGTTGGAGCTCGTTCGCTGCGCTCACTTGCCTTCAGGTTAGCTCGTTCGCTACGCTAACTCGCCTCCGGGTTGAAGTTCGTTCGCTTTGCTCACTCACCTTTTGGTTTAAAATTAGCTGTTGTCAAATATTTAAACAAAATAATAGTGCTGCACTCTGTTGGTAATCCTTGTAACTTTAATGCTATTGAACATCATAGAACAGAACCAACTTGTTTAATTGAAACAGCTGTTAAGATTCATTTATTCCATTTAAATATGAGTACTCATTAGGTTAACATGGGAAACTCCAGAGCCACTGGGGCGGAGCCCGAGAGTCCGATCAGAATAAAAACCACTTAGTTTTCCTATTTAATGCCTAAAGAATCAGTGTACCAAATTTCAGCCTCCTAGGTAAATGGGAAGTGGGAGAATTAGTGATGAGTGAGTGAGTGAGTCAGTCAGTCAGTCAGTCAGTCAGTCAGTCAGTGAGGGCTTTGCCTTTTATATATATAGATAAGTAGTTAAACTTTCCGTTTTGATTTTGATGTTTTTACAAAAACTTTCAACCGAAATGCTTGTTAGTGAAAGATTAAAAGAGATTATTACATGTTTATATCTTCAAATTATGGATTCCTCGTATTAAATATCCATTGAAACACTTGAAACTAAAGCATAGCAATGTGAATGAATTAGCGGACATTCATTACGTTTTATATATATATATCAATTAAAGCTCTGTTTTAATTTATACTGTAATCTCCAATATTTTCAGGTCTACAGCGATTTAGCAGTGACTTCATTTGTATAAGCAATACAGTTGCTTTACAGTTGCGTTTATACCAAGTTGGGTCTCAGCCAGAAGTAGTAATCCTCATCTTATGACTCTTGCTAATGATTATTATAGCAACGCTTTAAAATAAACTTTCGTTACAATAGTTCACCTCATATTAAAAACAACCGTTTTTATAACGAGAAACATGTACAAAAATGTTTTAGTACTATAATATTTATATACAGTTTTCATTTGGTTAAATTTGTATCAAATTCTACAACTGTTACCAACTTTCTTATTTTTTTAACCGTCTAACAATAGTGGAATTAATTTTAGCTCTAGAACTATTCGTCATAAAATAATGTAATACAACTTTTACGCATCTTTTATACAACTGAATCAATCAGAAACGTGTCACTATATGAGGCGTACTTTTTATCATGAAGCTTTTAAACTGTTATGGAAACAACAGTGGTATTACATGTTAGCAATAATTACTTTTTTATCTTACTGTTATCCGCTTTACATTAGTGCTTTCAAAACCATTCAAACATTATAGGTATATTTTATTTATAACATGAACACTATGTTTTTTATTGCCTAAAATATTTGGGTTTTTCATTTTAAATATTTTACTCGGGTATATTATAGAGAATTTAAAATAACTTATCTTATTTAAAAGCCAAAATATACTTTATAAAGGTCATGAGGAACTGTGTTTATTATTTCATCGATTATTTTACGCACTGTTAGGCTTTTTTTTATTATGACTTAGTTATTTGTTTGATTTGGATGCTTAACTTATTCTACATATTTATTCGCGTGATTTTTATTCGTGGTGACGAAATAACAACGAAATGTAAACAGAAAATCAAAACAAATTAAAGATATTCCAATCACATGTTTTATTTACAGTGTGGAGTGAAAATGGAGAAGTATAGACATTAGATATTTTTGGTAGAGTTTTCGCCCACTGGACATAGTAGTATTAATAAATATATAGTAAATATATAAACTGTAGTATTAATAAATTTAAATCTTAAAAACATTTTTGAGCTGTAATGAAAGGATTGGCGAACCAAAACATTATCTGAAGATCTATGGCTTATGGCAGGAAATAAGTAAAAAGTATATCTCAAAGATTACATTTATAAGATTATATCACTCATTGGGATAATTTACAGAATGAAAAATGCTCAAGAGATTAAAAAAGCTCTTAAGCTCGCAGCTACCCTTGTCGGATAGAGGGACAAGTCAATACTACTAGGACAGAGTTAGCAATCAATCTTGGAGAGTGAGAGGCCTTATTACAGCCAAAGTTTGACTGATTCTAATACGTTCCAACTTAATCAACTCAGATCTGAATTGAGGGGACAAGTTAGCGGTGACTGTTTAGTAAGAAAAGTAAATCCTACCCAATAAAGAAATGTTTCGTGAAATCTGAATAAAAATGTGTATACTTATAATAAAGTACTTCTCGATCAGCATAATACGTGTTATTAAATTACCTGAAAGCGCAAAAATACGTAAAATTACACTTGATTTTAAGCTACTGCATAAGTGTAATTTTGACGTATTTTTGTGCTTTCAAAAAATTATAATGTTTAAAGCATTTTAACACTTTTCTTTTAGCCACTCTACATAGTGGCCTTACAATCTTTTTTCAGACTCAATTAAAGATACTTTTGTCCAATTATGTCTAAATACGTGTACTCTGAACGTCTTTGAAAAAATAATTGGTTAATAAACTAAAATACAATAGTATATCTGTGTTGTATGTTGTCTTCACGTTTTTTAAGTACCACAGGCACAAGAGATATGTAGAGATTCAGTTTCGTAGGTAGAGAATTGAGATGAAAAGAGTAGAAAATGTTGCGTTATTAGAATCTTTCACATATTCCTGCTACTTCTACTTCAAAGCAGGTATTAAATATTATATATGTATTGAAATAATCAGAAATGTCATTTAATATATTTGTGTCAAACATTCTTCATGTTCACTATAAACATTTGCAATAATCTGTTCATGATTTGATGGCTCAAAAACTGCATTTATAAAAACTGAAATTGACCTGAAAAATAGTCCTAAAATGGGTTGAAGTAGATACAAATAATAACTATAAACCATTATAGTCGATGAAAGAAACTGTCCTTAAATCGTGTTTTCACATTAAGGACAAATCCTAAGCTTATTTCTCTAATCTGCTTTCTATAAATAAACAATGTTATACCTAAAACGTGTGTAATTCTATTGGTGCCGTTTTATTAAAACAACCGATTTCATAAAGGAATATTTTGATCAAAATAATATTGTTCTCGTTTTTTGTTCTTAATGCTAAGTCGTCTTGTTATTATTTTAAACACGGTAATTAATATTTGACTAAACTAAGAATCTGTTTATTTTTTTCAATTTTATTAGCTTGTTTAACTTTCAAAATTTTGTTGAATAACTACTCATTTATAAAACTATAATTTTGTTAATAGTTTCTTATGCAGTTATACTTTTAATTAAGCGAAAATCTATTTGAAAGATGAAACTTAAATTTCATCTTAGTAAAACATTTTTAGTATAAATAAATCCAAATCACAGTAAGGGTGAAATATTTTGAATAAGATATCCAAGCATTGTGTTATATTATAACTACTTCGTCTTCCGAAAACAAGCCTTTGTGAAAGATATCATATTTTTAATATTATATTTAGTTCAAGTCAAATCTAGACCAGTCGATTTCAGCTTTAGGTTTTCCACGAAAGACTTCTATATCCTACTTAATGACATAAATTGTACTGAGAATTGACCAAAGAAGATTTTCAATTGCTCTCAACACAAATTATACTGCAAGAAATATTTCAATTAATCTTTCCAATTGATGTGAAAACTGCATTTAAAGCAATAGGTTCCGTTCCAAGGGGTTTAATTGCCGTTTCAGGTAGTTTTACTTTGAGACGGATTATCATTTCCAATACGTTTGATTAGTCTTTTTTATATGGTTGAGAAATATTTTAACAGTTGAACAACTATTATGTTTATATTTAAAACGTAATATTGTGTGGAAACCTATTTATAAACATGTATTTTGAAAAAAATGTAAGATGCGAAGCAGTCTCTTCTGAATAAAACGTGATCAATCAATCCCTATGTATCAGTAGTTGCATGTTTGCCTTTCATAAAGCCATACATATCAAGTAGACGGGTATCATGCTTCATTTATCATACGAGATAAATTCTTTGCAAGCTATAGCGATTTTTAACTTGGAGACTTGCTATGTACTTATTAACAACTAATTGTAAAAAATAAAATATTTTGACCATAAATTGAACATTTAAATAAAGCCATATCTTCAATGTAATGTAATTAATTGTTTAAACAAAGCTAGAATCTTTAGTGATATTAATACAACCAACACTAATCCAATTTTCGTCAACAAAATAAAAATTTAAAAAATAATAGATAATAGTATGATAATTATTTTAAGGTAGCTGTAACTTGACAATTTATTCAGTCCAATGTTTTTTCCCCCTTTTTACTTTCTCCCCCTATACCATAGTATATGGAGAAAGTATTGTTTTCGTCAAAATTTTCGAGTTTGAGTTTTGAGTGGATATATTCGTTTTGGGTCCCCCTGGACCCCAAAAAGTGGTTTTCAAATTGATGTCTGTGTGTGTGTGTGTGTGTGTCTGTGTGGCTGTGTGTCTGTGTGTCTGTGTGTCTGGATGTGTACAGAGCTAGGGACTACACCTGTGGTCCGATTTCGATGAAATTTGGTATGTAGGTTCTAATCCATGGTATCTCCAGGCGTTTTTTTCATTTTTTTTAAATTTTGATTTTTAATGGGGATTTTCTCATAAAAACCCATAAAAACCTGAAAAATCGGATTTTCTCGAAAATGGCCCGAACGATTTTGATAAAAATTTAGTATGTTGTAGCCCTTTAAATTCTGAACAAAATGGTACAAATCCCATTTCTGTAAAAATTACGGTTCAAAAGTTATGGTAAATTATGTTATTTTTCCATAAAAACCCCATAAAATAACGAAAAATTGGATTTATGACAAAAATCTGGTTTTGATTTAACATAGTATGTTATGGTCCTTACAATTTTGATAGTTTTTCAATTTTTTAGAAATTTTTATTTTTATTGGGGATTTTCCCATAAAACCCCATAAAATAACGGAAAAATAGGATTTTCCCAAAAACGGCCATCACGATTTTGATAAAAATTTTGTATGTTATAGTCCTTTATATTCTGAACAAAATGGTACAAATCCCATTTCTGTAAAAAATACGGTTCAAAGGTTATTGTAAATTATGTTATTTTCCCATAAAAAACCCCATAAAATAACGGTCAAATCGGATTTTCACAAAAATGGCCCGAACGATTTTGATAAAAATTTAGTATGTTATAGTCATTTAAATTCTGATCAAAATTGAAATAATCCCATTTCCGTATATTTACTCTCACCGCTTACACATGATAAAGGTTGTTGACAAACTTATGGGAGAAAGTATGTGTCAGAATGCTGATACCGTTTATTTCAAGTTAGTATCCAAAATTCTAAGATTTTTAAATGTTTAGGTCATTAAAAACAATTCGCAACAGTTTGTTGCAATCACTCTTATCTGAAGTTTTAACATCTCAAAATCTTATAAAATTAGTAACATTCTGTTTAGTCTTGAGTGATCTTTTTTCATGATGAAAATCATATTTGATATTTGACATATAGTACAGGGTGTTTATAAAAAATCTTTACAACTTGTCATCCCTCCATCCTCTTTGCATAGTCTATAACATAAAACTTAATAATAGGTGGAGCTGTTAAAGTTGATTTATTCCTTTGCATGACGTTGTGCTACTCTGAGCCATATTATTTTATTGGATAACTATTTCTTTAAGAATATTACCTTTTCCAAACTAAGTCCCCACGTAGTTTTCAATTTGTTTAAGAATCACTGAAGAAATTATGTTTCCTAAATAAATATATTAACAGTACTTTGTAACTAACATTGACTCATAACTCGTCAAACCCTCAAATAAAATATGTATATTTAGGACATTTCAACGTGGAAATATATTGTCAGCTTCGGGTATTTGAAGCTACTTAGTCTGAGACATCGCCATTTAGAGTCTAGATATTACAACATACTATTAACAATGAACTTTGAAACAATTAACATTAATTTACTATTAGGTCTGTTGAGACAAATAAAACCAACTGCACTGATAGCATGGGTTGGAGGTTAGACTTTGCGCTTGAAGTTTCTTATTTGAGTAAGTAAAAAAACTTTCTCGGACAGACAAATGTATGCATGAATGGTTCATCTCAAAGGGGTTTACTTTTAGAAAGGAAACAATCTTCACATGTCCCAGAAGATAAAACAATTCAAATAATGGAGTTTGAAACGTATCTTGAACGTATTGAAAACTTCGACACAATTGTGTACAGGAATAGAAAGACTCGAACTTCAAACATTCACATTATCTGATTTGGTGAGTTTTACAAGGCAATTCTTAAATATTGAATTTTGAAGTAAATGCAAATGTGTTGATTAGCACTGTTATGTTAGTTTAAGTTGTACATCAATAATTAAAATAAAACGAAGCAATTTTGTCTATCAGTTGGTCACAAAACCTTTTGTTCTTTTCCCGCAGGTTCAAATATGTTTTGTGATGAATCCAACACATAGTTGTTCACCTCCTCAAGCTGTGGGTCAATAGTTCATAGAGTAAAAAAAAAGATCTCTGTTTCGGCAAGGGTATTTGAATCAAGGATAACAACCATTGAATATATGATATAAAAATTAATTTTTGATACTACAGTTTAATAAATACCAAAGACGGTAATACACAAATCTAGAATATTTCTCTATTATTTATTACTTAATAACATTAATATTAATTTAGTATACTGCTCATTTTGTATTTGTAATGACTATAATGCTTGAGAATACCTGTAGAAAAGATTATTTTATTTTTAGAATATGTGATAAATAACCACGGTAAAATTCTCAGTTATTTATTAAAAAATGTTAAAGTAAGACTCTTATTGGTTTGTAATACCACAGTGAAATTTACTTTCTTCAGGCTCATTGAATGGTTGAAAATGTTTATAAACTTCTTATTTGTTTTTTATTTTAACATTCTAATGATGACTTACAGAACCTTTAAACGTATTAAAGCTACTTACTTTGTTAACGTTTTTTTTTCTTGACAAGGTGTTATAAATATACAAAGCGAAAATTGAATAAAGCTAATTTTCTAACGGAATTTTTATTTGTTGTGTTTTCAAACATATCAACGAAAAAATAAAGCTTTGTTGATCTGATTCAACAATTGTATTGTAAAGGAAACCCAATAAGCTGATGACACAAGAAAGAGATTCAACAGAACAAACGTTGATATAGAACCTTTGCTTGTGTGTAAGGTACAATAACAATGTTAAAGGGTTACAGAGGAATTCTTTGAACTCAATTATGTTATTGGTCAAAGTGTACTAATAAACTTTTAGTTGGATTTAACACATGACACAAGAAGCAAACATGCTGTACAGTCTGACTCTTACAAACTGTTTGGTTCAATCTCAGAAAAAAAAAATTAGGTATTAACGTTGAAACAAACATTATTCTTACTATCCTAGGTAATTTATCAATATTTTCTAAGTTGGTTGCAAAACAATAATAAAAATAATATAATTCAAAAAATCTATATATATAAAAGGCAAAGCCCTCACTGACTGACTGACTCACTCACTCATCACTAATTCTCCCACTTCCCACTTACCTAGGAGGCTGAAATTTGGTACACTGATTCTTTAGGCATTAAATAGGAAAACTGAGTGGTTTTTATTCTGATCGGACTCTCGGGCTCCGCCCCAGTGGCTCTGGAGTTTCCCATGTTAACCTAATGAGTACTCATATTTAAATGGAATTAATGAATCATAACAGCTGTTTCAATTAAACAAGTTGGTTCTGTTCTGTGATGTTCAATAGCATTAAAGTTACTAGGATTACCAACAGAGTGCAGCACTATTATTTTTTTTTAATTTATGACAACAGCTAATTTGCAACCAAAAGGTGAGTGAGCGCAGCGAACGAACTTAACCCGGAGGCGAGTTAGCGTAGCGAACGAGCTAACCTGAAGGCAAGTGAGCGCAGCGAACGAGCTCCAACCGTAAAGGTGAGTGAGCGTAGCGAATGAACTTCAACTAGGACGTGTGAGCGCAGCGAACGAGCTCCAACCTAAAGGTGAGTGAGCGTAGCGAACGAACTTCAACCAGGACGTGATTGAGCCATGCGAACGAGCTCACATATGAAGTTAAACGGGGCAAAGCCCGCGGGTACAGCTAGTATTATATAAAATAACGTGAAGTAAAAGTAAGAGCCTCTAGTTTTTTTGGTAAGGTATTTTTACATTTTTGACATTCATTCTAAAACAATTGATCATTTAAAAACTTACCTACTTGAAATTTTACTAACATAAAACCACCATGGATAAAGGACATGTGGCAAAATGTAGTGCTGAGTCAACTGTCGAGTTTTTGCCACTCCATTTAATTGCTTGTCAAATTGTAGAAGGGGATACAGTTTTCAATGTCTAGCTTGAATATATTTTTCAATTATTTATATTTTCCACAAAATTCTGTTATTGATACATAAAGTGTGAAAACTGTACCTGATTTTCATAAACCAATTGATCAATTTCATTTCCATTCTTAGCAAATTATTAGTTATCTATTTTCAAAGCAATTTCAAAACACACTACGGTATGCTAAAAACCACAGCAAAACAAACTAATGCCTGTTTCTGTATACATTTAGATTGTGCAACAATGTAAACAGCTGATTTTAATCATTAAAATAAACCGTAAAAACATAGAATGCATGGTAGGTGTAAATGGAGAACTAATTGAGAGTGAAGGAAAATAAATTTAGAGCAAAGGAAAATCAGTTGATCGTTTTTCCCCTGCTCTAAATTAGAGCTTGGGAAACATTAAACAACTACTTTAGTTGATATTACCTGTTATCTAAAATAGCTGCTTTCGATATTGAGTGATGGAATATTATATTTCATTAGTGGCCGAAAGTGGCATTTCTGGTGCACGCCCAAGTTTTTGTGTGAGGCGAAGCCAACACAGGGAACCCCAATTTCACGTGCGAGGTGAAGCCGAGTATGTGAGAGCTATTTTCATGTACATGGCGAAGCCGAGGACGGGAATAATGGAGCAAGTGCCAGATAATAACTTTCGGTACGAGTTATGAACGATACTTTTCATCACTACGCAAAAATACATAGAACATAGAACATAAAACATAGAATAGCAGACCTCGGTAATATTACAACTATTTTATTTCTCAATTAATTTGCTTAAACATCAAAATAAAATAAAAATCTTCTAAAAGGAAACCTACGTATATTTCTCACTAGCTGTAACCCGCGGGCTTTGCCCCGTTTAACTTCTTAATTTTTAAGATTATCTCGTTCGCATGGCTCAATCACGTCCTGGTTGAAGTTTGTTCGCTACGCTCACTCACCTTTAAGTTGGAGCTCGTTCGCTACGCTCACTCACCTTTAGGTTGGAGCTCGTTCGCTGCGCTCACTTGCCTTCAGGTTAGCTCATTCGCTACGCTAATTTGCCTCCAGGTTGAAGTTCGTTCGCTACGCTCACTCACCTTTTGGTTGCAAATTAGCTGTTGTCATAAAAGTAAAAGAAATAATAGTGCTGCACCCTGTTGGTAATCCTTGTAACTTTAATGCTATTGAACATCATAGAACAGAACCAACTTGTTTAGTTGAATCAGCTGTTAAGATTCAATAATTCCATTTCTCATAAGGTTAACATGGGAAACTCCAGAGCCATTGGGGCGGAGCCCGAAAGGATTTTTGAAATAAGAATATGCCTATATGTTAATCGGGAATGTGAGCTATCATCATGCCAAATTTCAGCCCAATCCGACCAGTATTTTTCGCGTTCACTTGTCACAAACATACATCCATACATCCATACATCTAAACTTTCTCATTTATAATATTAGTAGGATTAATTTTTTTTACATCAAAATAAAAGAATAAAACAACTTTTAACAATACACACAGCTGATACAAATCTTTAAATTAAACCGTAACAAAACACTAGCGCACGTAGTGAGTAAATGGAGAACTAATTGAGAGTGAGGGAAAGTAAATTTAGAGCTAGGGAAAATCAGAAGTTATCGAAAATAGTTACTTTCGTTTCGGTGTGATGAAAAAATCTTGTTTCAGCAAGTATAAGTATGAAGTTAGTAGAATATTTATGTCATTTCCTCACACATTCACTGTAAATGATAATGACTTTGAATATTGAAAAATATTCAAAGCCATAGTCACTTGAGTGTTTTAAGTAATTTGAACTGAATAAAATTTTAAATATTTATTTTAAATTATTGATTTATGTATGTGTAATCAAAATCAGGTATCGTCAAATTGGTCTTATGCTTGGAAATGCTTGGTGGGAAGGACATATTTTTGCTTTTTTCACTTTGGTTATTTTCTAAGTCAGATTTACAATGATGGGTGTCGGATACATAAAGGAAACGTCAATCATATTGCCTTTGTTTCAAAAAAACATTGTTACTTTTCATTCAATCCAGTTTGAAGCCCTGAGTCAAATTACAACACATGCCTTGCTTTGAGTGTTCACTTCGTTGATTATCTTTGTTGCTGGTGAACATCAAAAGTTAATACAATCATGGTTCTTCAAACCAATGTAACAGTATTTGAAATAGAAGATCACGTTTGACTTCAATTACTTTCTGCCCAAAACCTAGACCTGAGAGTGGAAATTTAGAGAAAGTAAAATGGAGGGCAGTGATTGAAAAGTTTTATTTTTAATTTGATGTGTTTTTCTAATGTTTTCTACAATACTGAGATTTTTATGATTTTTTACGAGAATAATCCAGTATCCAGTCCTTTGTCGTGTAAGTATGTAACACAAACCTTTTAAAAATAAGTTGTATCAAGAATACAATGCCTGGAGACTAAACAATCTGTAAAAATTAAAACCATATTAAGTCACAACAAACATGTGAGGGGACACGCTTCCAAGCAAACTAATTATGAAATTAATCATGTTGAAAATAAAGAAAAGAATTCAGTTACAATGTATTTAAATGATTTTAAGACATACATATACTGCAAAGGTTTAATATTATGGATATCTTTTTTTTCAAATTTAAATAAAAATTAAGAAAAGCTACTAATCTACTGGCATATGTATATTTCCAAGGTCGAGGAATATTAACCATCGACATAAACTAACATTTTGCTAAGTTTGTTTTGTGAGTGTTAAGACCCTTTGAAATTCTGATTCTTTTCAAAGAAAATGAATGGTGCGAGATAAATATAAGAGCACATAAATATTACAAATATCTTCAGCTGTCCGCTCTATTAATTCGTATTGCTATGCTCCACTGTGGGGTTTCAATAGACATTTAAAACGAGAAATTCATTCCTTTCAAAATGTAAAGTAGTAATATTCTCTTTTAATCTTTCTTTAACAAGGCTATTCCATTGAAAGTATTTGTAAATCATCTGAAGTTCCATTTCTTAGAATTTATGAATATAAGTGTAGTTTTGATTCCAATCTGTATCTATAACAATAAAATTGGTTATAAGATTTGTATGACTATGATACATTTTACCCACATTTTATTGGTTACGAATATTTCATGTTTATACCATTTTAATTAGATTTAGTTTATACAGTATTACTTTGTCATAATAGCACAAGTTTTAAATTGTTCTATTGTTTTTTTAAACTTCTTCAGTATATTATGAATATATTGGGTAGGTATCACAACAATGTGTATCATTCTATGTGGTAATACCTAATTTTACGTAAACATAACAGTAAAAAAATTAAAACATTTGTTCTATCCGGGTTGGTTTAAAATATACATATTATAATTTGTAATAAAAAATTAAATCAAATCAAATCATTTATTTCCGTAAAACATACAAAACATACGTATGGCATCACCATATTTTACAATAAATTTTCTATTTACATAACTGGACTGGACACCTTAAATAAGTGATAAATTTGTCAACATCATACACACTTAATTCTATCAAAAAACTCATAACCCTTGGTAAAATATTTTATGAAATATGTATAAACTTTAAGAGTGGTTTTAAGTGTTAAAAGTTATTTTTACCAAACTATCAATTAAAAAATTACATTTTAACATTTTTTTTTTACATTTTTATTAATTAGTGCACGTAATTTAAAATTAAAATTTAAAAAATCTCAAAACATCAAATTTAAATCATTTTAAGTCCCAAATCCCATAACCAATCCACTTTTTTCTTAATAAATAAAAAAGTTTGGGCAATTTATGTTGTGATATCCTTAAAATGGCTCCTAATTAAACATTTCAAATTTAACAAAAACGAGCCACCCAAAACTATACATTGCGTAAGCTTTTGCAATAGAGTATTGACAAAACATCCGTTAGTGTGAGAGTACAATGGCTTGAATCTACTTTATTTTTAAGTACTATTGTAAAAACATTGACAATTTAAGTGACTCAATCCAAGCAACCCATATATTTGTAACTTAATTGTTTAGGTTTCTTTACCTCATTATCTTGTAAAGGTTTTTTTTTTAGGGAAACGTCAAAGTGTGAATTTAACAATGACTGGAAAACCGAGATTGTGACAGGGAAAACATCTTGTGCTGAAGTTTGTTACTTCTCGGCTTCAACAGAGTTTTCTAGTTGAGAGTGACAGCGACAGATGTCATTCATGACAAATGTCAAGAATTTAACTCTGACTATCATTTAGAATCCAGCCATTTAACTCATTGCATGACTTTGAATTAATATGCTTTTGAAACGAAACTACGCGGTTTTAAACTAATTATAATGTAACAGTTTTGTTCATACCGATTATTAAATTAACCAGGTCACTCAAGTTTTTCTACCAGAGGGGGGTATTTGAAGATGGGGCTGGAGTACCAGTTATTTATTAATTTAAATAACAAATGTTTTATTATCTTTACATGTCAAAATTGATTATATTAAAGTGTTTTGCTTTGTTTTTCTACCAGAATTTATTTGCCTTTGACACTGGTAAAACTATTAGGTTTCATGTTTAAAAACGTCTGATTGTATGTTTTTCCTCTGAATCGTCAAAAAAAAGGTTCAAATTTGTTAGATAAAATATACAGGGTGTTCAAAAAAGGTGGGGACATAATTTACGTATACGGGTCAAAATAGAAAAACTAGAATAACACATTTTCCATAATCGCTTCGCTAACCAAAATATCCACCATTTTGTATTTTTTACATAAATATTTTTATGTTTAAATCGTTTCAGCCGAATTTTATGAAACTTGGTATGTGTGTTAAGGTAAAATGGAAAATGGGAGATAGAACCATACGGAGACCTGATGTTGTATTGCTTCAGTTAAGCGAAGGATAGACATAGATAAAAGGATTGCTTGGAGTAAAGTGACAAGGGATCTGCAATGGGAAAAAGTATAAGGAAAATGCAGAGATTTATCAGATGAATGCAACTATGGATGAGGAGATGGAATATCTGCGAAACTTCAAGAGGAGGAAACTGAACAGTTTGGAACAACACTGTGAGCCGATTAAAGTCAAGTTGGGACAGAGGACAAGGACTGAAGATGTAATAACAGTATGAGTTAGAACGGGCTTGTTGAAGTGTGTATTATGTATCTAGTGTTAAGTATCTCATGTAGCTCGTATTTACGTATCTTTTGTACTTGTATAGTAATAAAGTATTTCATATACTAATACTAATTTGACCGAGGTAGCAATGCTGCTTCACATTCGGGAGTCTATCAGGTTGACCATTCTGAGAGAAGTACGGTTTATTCCCTCACTAAGGCAAATGCCGGAATGGTCCCATCTATTTACCTCCGGTCTATAAATAAATATACAAGTATCTACAATAAAAAGTCTTTAAAGTATGAATGTATTACTAAACAAATAAACACTATTGTGATGTTGAAATTTAGTGAAAGCTAAGTGATTGCTTGGAAATTGTTTTGATGAGGGATCAAGTTCAACTAGCTCACCTAAGAAAATAAGATTGGTGAGTAATAGATACACAATAGTATCACAAAACACAGATATTTCGTCCTAATATAGCTTTCAGAGGGATTGAAGAGGAAAAAATTTAAACTTGTTTGTAATTTAAAGTAGTTAATGAATTTATTAGTAACTAATAAATTCATTTCTTAGACTGATAACTGTTATCAGTCTAACAAAATATATAGCATTGCCAATTGCCACACTACATGATAAATATTACGTCTAAGATGTTTTATTCAGTATCATGCAACTGACACATGTCTCAGTAAATTGACTGACAGTTCGCTCGTGAGTTGCAGACAAAGTGATGCTTTTGACATTCTTATCACATTCTTGAACATGAAGTGTGTCAAAATGTAGACTTATTTTTGGTTCGCTAAGTTTGTTACTATACAAATATCCATGTGGTTTTAGAATGGAAAAAATCACTATTTAGAAACTTAAGTTAAAATACATGATTGTTGATAAAAAACCAAAACGTTCAGTTAAAAATAGTTTTTATTGCACCACTTAGATACAACATAGTCATTTACAAAACTTTTTACAGCAGTACAAAATAAGTTTTATAATATTTACAAAGAAATTGTAACATTAACAGAGCATTATATGGAAATCAACAATCATCAACATTATAGAAGAGTCTTTGGCTAAACAAAATTATTTCTAAAATGTTAAACTTAAAATACAGCATTTCATTGTCACAATTACTCTTACAACTCAACAACTATGCAAGATGGAATAATAAAGGAAATTTTCAAAGTGATTTTATCACTGAGTAAATCCATGGGATGGTGAGCCAGAGTCCATGACTAAATTCCCATATTTGTCTTTCAACCGAACTCTACCGTTTGAGTAGACAGTTTCTGTGGTTCCATCTGGAAACAAAGTTTTCATAGTTCCATCTGGGTATTCCCTCCGTTTCCATTCAGCAGTGTGTATTTCTTTCTGCCCGTTTGGAAGAGTCAATATTTGAGTTTTGTCAGCTTCGATTCTAAGTCGAGTTCCGTCTGTGTAGATAATCTCTTGAGATCCATTAGGGTAAGATATTTTCTTATTGTTATTTGAATACACTATTTCGACTGTACCGTCCACGTGCCGCTTTTCAATCTTGCCATCAGGAAAGTCCACGATTTCCAAACCATCTGGAAGAGTTGTTTGCCAAATTCGACTTTTAGAGTAATAGTACTTTACCGTACCATCACGAGTAATTTCTTCCACATCGCCATTTATGTAAATGTATTTCTCACTGCCAGTGATTTTGTTCATCTTTTTAATGTTTCCATTTGGAAACGTTATTTCTACATTACCACTTTCATCGGTAACTTCTTTTATAGTGTTAGATTCTTCTTCTAATTGAGGTTTTGAACATCTGTCTGCCACTTGAGAATTATTGTCAAAAATTTCAGCTTGAGTGGAGGTAATTGTTGTAATCTTTTTACTAGAACCTTGGGAATCGTTTAAAGTAACAACAGATTCTGCCTTATTTACTGAAATTTCTTCTTGGGTAGGATTTGATTTTGATGTATTATTAAAATTTGGCGGTTCCCTGTTCACATTTTGTCTTATTACTTTGACGCCATACATGCTTTGAAGGTCTAATTGGGTAGCAGACGATCTGAAGTTCGATTGGGTGGTTTCAGTACCAGACAATTTCTTTGTAAAACAACCTTCATTCTTATTACTTTTTTCTCGATGATTTTCTTCATCAAGTACAAGGTTTGAAATATGTTCACTTATAGCATGGATTAATTTTGTGTTGTTGAAAGGTTTCCCTTTTTTCTTCTGGTTAAATAGATCCCAGTATTTGGCCTGCTTTCTAAAAGTTTCAATTTCTTCCTTTAATTTTTTATTATCTTCCTCAAGAACTTTCACTTGATTTCTTACCCTAGCTTGAGCAGCTCCCCATCGACTTTCTTTTTTGTTGAGTTCTTCTTTCATTTCAGTTAATTGTTCTTTTAAAGCCTGAATTTCTTTTCTTTCTTCCCTAGTAGGATTTTTCGTTAGCGACTTAGAGTACTTCTCAAATGTTACTTTTTCCTTTGCTAATTTTTGTTTCTCTTCCTCAAGATGAGCTTTCAGTTGTTTCTTTTCTTCCTCTAATTCTTTTTGCAACTTTTTCTTTTCCAAATTCATTCGCCTTTTTTCTTCTTGTATCTGCCTACGTTCTCTTTCTAAACTTTCTCTCAGGGCTTTGATATTACTGTTTTCTTCACGAAAGATTATTATTTCTTCTTCCAGTTCTTTTAGTTTTGCTAACAATAAAGGTGGAAAGTTGTGATCATTGTTTGAAGAAGCTTCATTATTTTCATGGTTTTCATTTTTTAATAGGTCGGTAACTCTTAGGCATTCCTGAGAAGGGTTTCTCTCATTTTGAAGATTTCTAAATGATTGTTCATCTTGAGGTATAAAAGGTCTAGCATCTTCATCTGAAGACTGATTGGAACACTGACTACAACTGCTGCTGCTCTCTTCTCTCCATTCATGGCTCTCGTCAAATTCTGTAATTCTGTTACCATCTTTAAGACTTCCACTATCAATAGATTGTGATTGTTCAACAAAGCTCTTATAATTAATCTTGTCAGCAAATCTTACATGTAAACTTTGTTCACAATCTTCCAAGCTACTTTCAACTGAAATACAATTTTCTTCACTTCTGTTTGCATTTGTTGTCCAAGTAGCAACTGCATGACGAGGTTCCAGTTCAGTACTGTTTTTATTCTTGTTCTGATAACTTTGTAATTCCTCATTAATCACGCCATTTTCAGTCATATTTTCTTCTTTGTCATTCTTTGCCTCATGTGCAGATGCTGCAGCCATACCAGGAACCACAGTTTTTTCTTGGGTATTTTGCTCAATCACACTTTGTATTTTTTCAGGTAACTGATTGCTGTATTTTGATGTGATTGCTTGTGTTTTGTACTGTTGACTCTCAATTTTCCCTTTATTCGGAGTTGACATTACTGCATTTTCCATTAGCTTGTTTACATATGATGAGGTGGAACAAAAACTGGAGTCCAACATATGTTGCTCTAGTGTTTCAAAAACTCTGAGCTCCTCCCTATCCCTAGACAATCTGTTTTTACCTAACGCTAAGAGTTTTTCCATCAACGAAGCAGTTGAAGAGTCAATGCTTGAGTTGGGGTCCATTTTTTCAAAATGATTGCTATTGATAACCTTTTCCAACATATCTTCTGGATTTCCACCACTTAGAATGCTTTTCCAAGTAAAGTTTAGTTTTAGGTCAGGAGCTTTAAGCGTTGGAATATCTTCACTTTTTCTTGATTGGATACTGCTATGATGACTTACAAGTTTTGGATTTTCAGATGATTTTGCTGGCTCTTTTATTAGCTTGAGGCTAGGTTGTCTTCTTGGAATGAATTTCTTACTGTTTTTAGATGGGCCCATATTAAATCTAGCTATACCTTCTCCTCTTTTTAAAAAACGGAACTTAGGTTTGTCTTTTCCTTCTAGTTTTTTTGTTTCATGAGAATCCACGGGGCTTACATTATTTTCAACAAGGGCTGTAAAATTACTGTTGCTTACTTTAATAGGAATTTCGTCAAAGTTTATTCTCGAGTTTGGGCTTGATTCGCAAGATGGGTTTGTAAAATAACCATTGTTTTTTATTTCCCTACTAGTAGAGTTTCTATCTACTGTTTTATCATCTATTTTACTTTGTTGTTGTTTGTGCCAGTTTTTTAACTCTTCGACCTGCTGTTTTATGGTTAAAGGTTGACGTTGTAGTACTGCTGCCATTGTAGAACTAAGGTGTAGAATGTTTAAATCTGTAAGAGAAAAAAAATAGATACAAATAATGAACTTATCAATTTGTTTCTAGCACACAACTTTGATTTGATTATAAACTAACAATAATTATTAAGTAAATTAAAATTTTAAAACTTTATTTCTTAATACAGCCAGTCAAAGATACACCCTAACAAAAACACTAGTTGGGGAGTAGTTGGAGTCACTGTTTTTAAATGAAAAAAGACTATGTGTTCTCTTTCATACTGACCAGAATGTTCTGCTGACCAGGAAACCGAGAAAACTGGGAATAGTACTTGAGAGCCGGGAAATTAGGGATATTCACCTAGCCTAACGCCAAGCTCCATTAGTTCTCTTTTAAGGTTGTCGTGAATTAAAAAAACAAGGCCGTGGGAGATGATTACCGGAGTTCCATGATCGCAGAAGACAATCATGTTGTGGCAAAAATCGCAGGAGATGATCTTGGTATTTTCATTCTTGTGGAAAGCAATCATTAAGTTGAGGAATATAACCATTTGAACATACAAAATATTTTGTTTAAATTTGTTTGTTACAATGTTAATGCATTTCAGCTACCAAGAATGGTTTAGTAATTGGAACAGGGTCTGGTGGTGATTAGTTCGGATTAGGCCCTGAAATCGGATCGTGTAAACACGTGCTCCTGGTCACGATTGGATGGCGATCGGGTAGGGAGGTTGGGAAGGATTTCCATCGGATTTAGAGAGGAAGGGTGAGGATAGCGCACTTCCTCTGGGAACAGATGTGAATTCCGAAGCTCTACACCAGGTAACTCTCTCAGTCCAACCTTGATATGAGTGTCTGAGTTGCATTTTACATTTTTTTGTGTTTTTGAGATGACGTAATCTACTCCACAGAAGGAAAAAGGTGTTTTGATGGAAATTATAGAAGTGCACAAATATTACAAACTGTTGTGGGACACCTAAGCTTTATATTTACACTTTGAAAAACTTCCAAAAAACTACTTATTACAATCTAATGTCGTTCTCCAACAAAGAACGCAATGAGCTCAGATCCGGCACAGAGAACGGATCGTGTAAACACAACGCTCTGTCGACCAGGTGAGAGGGCGGTCGGGACCGGGAACGGGAATGGTGGACGGTCGGGATCAGGTTGTGTAAATGGGGCTTTAGTGGGACGCTGGTCTGGTGTACATATTCAACCTTTGAGGACAGTTGGATAATCTACCTACTAGGAAGTAGTACATAAAATTACATAAATTTGTATTCATGTATTATGTATTTAGATTGTGTTAAGTTAAGTTATAGACAGCAAAAAAATTAAATGATGCAAAAATCAATAATCATAACAAATTATTTAGGCTAATTTAATATTATGATTGATCTAACCTACCAACTAAAATTATTTTGAAGAACTTGGTCTGGCTGAAAAAGTGTATTGCTGTAATATATTAGCTATTCTATAGTTAAACCTTTAAAAACCGTTCTGGCAAGTAAGCTTTACAATATAGCCTAAACGGATTTTTGTAATTTTAAATATACTAATAAACTACTTTTTTCTTATGGTGAACAACTTTAGGTAGGAAATAAACTGTAGAAGATTATTAAGGAACTTGTTTGGGAAATTGAAAAATAATATTATGGTGTGTCTGTGCATTTTTGCAGGTTTCTTTATGTAATCGTATATTACATGACTAGTCCTGAAAATAGGTGTTTACCGGACAAGTGTGGTCGTTCCCATGCGAGACGAAGTTGAGTGGAGGATTACCATACGAGTCTGGTAAACACATTTTGGACGAGTGATGTACGATATTTTACGCCATACTACTCTAAACAAACTTAACAATAAAAAAATTTAGAGAAATCCTTATATTCCCACCGACTAAAGGATTGAGTCACTACTTATAACCTCTATGAGAGATTATGTTTTATAACCACTCATTGCCAAATTTAATCAGCTAGTAAATTAAATAAATAAATTACAGTATAGCAGTACGCAATGAAACCCCATTTGATTAAGCTGGCGGCAAACAGCTGTTATCTGGACTAAATCCTTGCGTGGGAAGTTTGTTTAAACAGTGTTGTGTGGCGTAAAGAGTATAACGAAAAGAATTCGTTTTAAACCAACCAGTGATTGCCGTTGTCTTTCTTCCACTTCTCTATCCAGTCAACAATAGTGCATATGTTGGCTCCGGTGTCATCGTCAGTGTTACTTTGCAGCTCAAACACAATCTCAGGCTTGTAAGACTCTCTCGCCTCGTCTAGAATCGTCTGAAATATCTCACACTGGATGTTGTCGTCAAACTTCTTGCCTGAATAACCTCTGAAATTAAGATAATTGCATGTAAGACAATTAAAGATGTTTAATTCTTGAAAGTTCATGATTGTTTGAAAATTGCATTTATTTGTTTCCAGAACAATCCTGGATAGAGTACTTGGGTTTATTCTTGAAATTATTGTGGTCGAAGAACATGCCTACAACGTTTGAGCAATTGTTGAATATTCAAATTTGCCTGATTTTCTATGAATTTGAATGATAGTCATAAGGTCACTGTGATAGAAATATACCTGTTGCAAGCATCATAATAATGTATGTTTATTGTAAAACTGCTTTCTTACTTAACAATATTGGAATCATTAATAAAACCGTAATATTACGATCTATTGCGTTTTATCTTTTATTTTTTTATTAGCTTACTACAAAAACAATTTTACTAGGTAGTTTAGTTGAATCCAAGCAAGTACAGTTACCCTTGAACGTCAGTCCTATTTTGATAAATATAAAATAAAAGGTTGAATAACTCAAAAGGTCGGTTAAAACAGACAATCCCTAAAAACTTGAAGTGCTATTCTTTTGGAGTTAGCCTTTATAATCATTATTCTGAAGCCGTGTGTGCATTATTTACTAAATAAACAACACTGATCTCCTTTTTTTCTTCAGTATGGACGGTAGAAAAGTCACAAATAAATCCAAAACACAGTTAAGTCAAATACTTTCAATGGAATAAATTGTAGCGAGAGGCAAAATTCAATAGAAATTCTTATTTTAATACCTTTGGTAAAATTAATTGATTTGATACTTTTCAAATCCATCGAAATACACTTATTTTCCAAATTAAAGATACAAGCAACCATTTTGTTATGAACTATGAGACAGGATGTTTTTTATACAGTAACATCCTGTAAGGTTTAGCGTAGCCTATTGATCCCATCGCCGAGTGTGGGAACGGAAATGCCGAGACTCCTAGAAAGCAGTGGTTAAACGGAACTGCTCTCAAAATAAGGCCAGTTTAAACAAACTGTAATCCTTTAATAGAGAGGGCGGATAGTCGGATTATTGGTTAATGCGAGGTCGGTTAAGAGGTTATCTACAGTGCATGGACAACACAAGAAGATTTTATTTATTTTGTTGTAATTGCGGATTCATTTTTAGGTTTGTAACTATTTTAGTTGTAGAAAATATTCATAAATATCAAGCCAAATTCAATAAAAAAACATTTGTTTAGTTATTTAAACTTTTAAAAAAATTCCCATACTCCAAGAACTTAATGTCCTTACTAAAGCTAACCAGAATATCAACATCAATCTGGTGTCCATTAAATAGCCATTTTAAATACCTTGCTTTGAGACGGTCAAAAAGGTACTTGGTATCAGTTCGGAGGACGTATACTGCGTCAAACCATCGTTCAGGGAAGAACTCACAGCTGTGATAGTCAAGAATCTTTCCACCAGGAGCTACTCTGGTCTCCAACTCATCCAGTAGCTGAAAAATTACCACCAGGTTAACAAAAGGAATATTAGATTAGAAGTACACAATGACATGTATGGGATTATTGACTCTGTTCTCAATTTATACATCAATAAAAAATTTCAATAGCAAGTTGGCCTTGATAACAAGTATAATTTTCAACAATTCTCGTTGTTTTACGCCTAAGTAGGCCTATATGTGTTATTGTAAATCTCGATAAGGAGCCTAACATGAAAACAAGTTTTTTTTTTTAATCTTCATGAGAGTTTTGCTATTCTATACTGTATTTCTCTATCTTCTTATGATTTTCATTGGTGTCTACAAAAAATAGACACACTATTGTACGTAGTATGAGTGAAAGTAGTGAGATAAGTAGTGTAAATACTTCTTTTGATGTTTTTCTAAAGAATGCACCTCAAACAAATGCATCTTTCAGGTTTGGTTATGTAACTTGTGATGAAGTCCTATCGGTAATTAGGAAAATGAAAAACTCAAAAACAAAAGATATTTATGACATTTCTAACTGGTTCATCAAAGAGACCTCCTCCTGTGTTGTTTTCCCTCTCACAGTATGCATAAATGCTTGTCTTCAGGAAGGACACTTTCCTGAATTTTTAAAATTGTCAAAGATCTGTCCGATTTTCAAAAAGGGGGATAAAGCTAGTCCTCAGAGCTATCGGCCTATCAGTCTGGTACCGACTTTGGCTAAGGTAGTCGAACATGTGATTTATAACTAGGTGAGAAATTTTTTTGAGTATCATGCTCTGTTCAACGAACAACAATTTGGTTTCAGGGCTGGACGCTCTACTACGGGGGCCATCGATGCCATGGTCCGCACAGTCTTCAATTGTTTTGAAAGTCGAGAGGCTGCTTGGGCCACTTTTATTGACCTAAGCAAGGCCTTTGATTGTGTTGACCATGGCATCCTCCTCCAAAAGCTGGAGTATTATGGTATCCGTGGTGCGAGCCTCAGCCTATTCAGGACATACCTTGCTGATCGAAGACAGGCAGTTTGCATAGGCAATACCTGGTCCTCTGTCCTATCCACTAACTGTGGAGTACCTCAGGGCTCAGTATTAGGTCCTCTCCTGTTCCTCATTGCCATCAATGACCTGCCCTTCAGCCTCAACTGTGAAGCATATTTGTATGCAGACGATACCACCATTCTAAGTAAGGGTGCAGATGTAACGCAGCTTGTAGCTGCAGTGGAAAGTAGCCTAAGTTTGACCTCTGAATGGTTTGCAGCAAATAAATTCCTTGTCAACGAGGACAAAACACAGTCTATGCTATTTAGCTTGCGGCCTATACCTCAAATGGAGGAAACTATAAAAAACAACTCAAATGTTAAGATTCTTGGAGTAATTGTTGATCCCCAACTAACTTGGAACTCACAGGTACAACATATATGCACAAGACTAAGTAGGCTTACTTTTTTATTTAGAAAATTAAGGAACCTTCTGCCTCTAAATCATCTCAAAAATGTTTACTTTGCTCTTGTCCAGTCAATTCTAAGCTACGGGATAATCCTTTGGGGAAATAGTTACCACATCAATGATGTTCTTGTTGCCCAAAAAGAGATTATTAGAACTATATTTAACAAAGATCAAAATGAACATTGTAAACCATTATTTATTAACTTTAATGCTTTGACTGTGATAAACCTTTATATTTATAATGTATTGTTATCTAGTTTTAAGTTGCATGAAACCTTTGCTCTAAGGGGTGATTTTCATTGCTTTGACACTAGGAAAAGAGAAAACCTTGACATTCCTTTTACAAGACTGGAAAAGATTAAAAGAAGCCATATTATTATGGGTAGAAAGTTGTGGAACAAACTATCGCCAAGAATAATTCAACTCCCTTACAATAGTTTTAAGAATGCAATTTATGAATGGCTTGTCAGAAACCCCCTGTATAAGATTGATGAGTTTTTTGCTTTACAACCAATGACATAACCACATATGATTATTTAATACCAGCCTTGCATGTATTTTCAGCCTGTCTATAGCTTATCTGCTTTTGTATGATTATTTATTTGCATGATTTGTAATAATTCTTTATTATTACTATTAGTTGCTTGAACTTGACTTGTGCCTACCAGCATGTATTTATATAATTTGACTGTGTCTCATGCATTTATATAATGTCTATAGACGAATAAATATCATTTCATTTCATTTCATTTCAAAGTTAGTTAGAGTAGGCCTGTATTGAATTGGAAAAATGTTAGCTAACTTAATCTGGTCTTTTCAACAAAACGCTACCCAATCTAAAGATCAACTTTATCAACTCTTTATTAAATTACTAAACAAATAGCAACATATAGCTTAAGAAGCAATAACTTACTCGGCTATCAAGCTACAAATCCAGAAAAATCGGTTGGTAGCTTAATCCAACAGTATTCCTTTTTATTCAAAAACTTGCTACAAATTTGTATGGGAATGGGATGTTTAGGTGTACTTCAATAGTAAGAGACAAAACAAATAGGTTTAACAAAACTTATAAAAGTTATTCTGATACAAACCTTGTCCTCGTCTAGCACAGGGCATTCATAGACATTATCATAACCTTCATAGCACTCATGTTCTTTAGCAATCTTCCCAACCTCTAACCATTCAAACCCAGTTCTCTTGGCTATCTCAGCACATAAAGTTGATTTCCCAACCCCTGGCGTACCTGAAAACAAATTTAACCTAAAGTGGTTTAGTTATAGTCATTATCTCGTTTATTGATGGTGTTTTGGCTACATTGGCATTGACTTACTTGTATGAAATCAAGAAAAGATTAGACCTAGGCTATCAATTTAAATCTATATATTAATAGGCAAGCATGTTTCTTTAAAACCTTTTTTCTCAGTTCGTGTGCATCGCAGGGAAAATCCACGCATACTGTTGGACAGATATTTTCCTGTAGATGTGAATTTAAGATTTTAAAAAAAAATTAACATGGACCTTATGGTTTTCCGTGCTGGTGACAAAATAACAACGCAATATAAACAGAAAATCAAAACAAATGGAAGAAATTCCAAATAGCCTAAGCCTACATTTTTTGGGTTAAAATAGAATAGTCTGATCATTACATATTTTTGTTTGAGTTTTTGACCACTGGAAGACCTCTAGTCTATATATATAAAATCCAATAGGCCTATATGTTTGTTTGTTTGTTTGTTTGTCCTTTATGGACTCCAAAACCGCTAGACAGATTGTAATGAAACTTTCAGGCATTATTAAGCATTATTCAAGGATGGTTTGTGTGCAGTTTTGTGCAGATCCGTCATAAGGGCTCTGCCACAGTGGCTCTAGAGTTTCCCATGTTAACCTTATGAGTACTCGTATTTAAATGGAATAAAGAATCTTAACAGCTGGTACAACTAAACAATTTGATTCTGTGATGTTCAATAGTATTTAAAGTTAATAGGTTTACCAACAGGGTGGAGCACTATTATTTTTTTTTTTTTTTATTTATGACAACCGCTAATTTGCAACCAAAAGGTGAGTGAGCGTAGCGAACGAACTTCAACCTGGAGGCGAGTTAGCGTAGCGAACGAGCTAACCTGAAGGCAAGTGAGCGCAGCGAACGAGATCCAACCTAAAGGTGAGTAAGCGTAGCAAACGAACTTCAACCTGGAGGAGAGTGATTGAGCCATGAAAACGAGCTTATATTGGAAATGAACGAGCATTGACATAAAACCACATTAGGACAGGAAGACGTCTGTCGGGCCAGGTAGTTCTAATTAAAACTTATTGAATAGGCCTAAATATAGATAGCCTACAACTCAAGGTCTTTCGTAAAGTCGCTACATGGTTACTGCTCAAACGGCTGGCTACAAAAAACTTAAGCCCCCCATACACGGTCCAACATGTCGGCAGACACGCCTAGTCTGCTGCCTGTCTGCCGAGTCTCAAGTCTGGCTGTTAACACACACGATCAGACTAGAGTTTCAACTGTGGAATCTTCGTATAGGCCTAGCTTCGGTTTAATTCAGTCAGCATCGAGCTTGCTAATTACAGCCATAACACTGTTAAGGGGACTTGAAGAAAATGTGCCGAGGGATGTAGGCCTAATGCACGATTTAAGGATGGACAAAGAAAATCTCTTGCCTCAGGTGTTTGTGTCCGTAGGCTATGGTTTGCTTCGTATGTCCCACAAACACAACATTCTCCAGTACCATTCAATAAACTCCCGCCAAAACCTTTTTTTGTTACTACACATTTTTAATCGTATTTACTCTATAACGTCCAAATTGAACATAGACCTGTCAAAAACAAAAATTCTTTCATAGGCACACCTATTTATAGAACTAACATTTTAATTAATTATATGCCTTACCGCCTAGAACTTAAATATTGTAGGTTCTCTGCGGAGCTGTACACAAATAAATTACACAGAGGATACGCGTCCAGTAACCAGACGTGGATTAGGCGTCCGGTAGTGACGTCATCGGGTTGTGGGGTCCCGGAACGCCACTACCACAACGATACGATGTTCGGCCAGCGTTGTTCGTGGTGTAGTGGATAGAGTGCTTGGCTGATATCCAAGAGGTCCCTGGTTCGAAATCCATCGGTTTCTTTAACTTTTAGTCACAGATTTTGCTTTGAATGTAATTTCTTCTTAACTGTACATCTTTTGTTAGAATTTTTGGCATTTATAATTTTATGTTATGAAGATAATTGAACCTTCATTTGATTTTTTTCACTATCAGCAAGTTTGGTTGGTTAGGTTAGGTTAAGACAGTAACTGCCGGACGCCTAATCCACGTCCGGTTACCGGACGCGTATCCTCTGCGAATAAATTAAGTAAAGATAACAGCAGAAGAAGCAAGTTAACACACCAGTTATTAAAATGTTTGGCAACTTCCTGCTGGTCATTTCCAAAGAAATTAAACAGATAAACAGAAATCCTTTGGGTAGGTAGCAACTAGGCTAGGTTTCCTTCTATAAGTACAGCTTAAACTTACAGTTTCGTAATTTTTACTATACAACTGCTTAGAAGGGCTGGTGAAGTTATGATAAAGAATTAAAGACAAAAAAGATTTGCACACTTTGACTACACTTATCACTTTTAAACACTTAACCTCAAAGAAAAATAATCAAAACGAAAACATGAAGAACTGGAAAAGAAAAGAAAACTGAAACTGAGTCACTGCCATTGAATTGAAACAGAACAAAAGGTTGCTTTTTCCTATTTTTGGCGGTTTAAAATTCCATGGAGTATACTATGTTATGTAGCGTATAATAATAATCAACACCCTAAGAACAATAATCAATGCACCTAGGAACTAAAAAACCAAAAGAATATAAAACAATAAATATTATAAAATATTAAGAATTGCTGGTAATACTGTAGACTAACCAACACAAGGGAGTATTTTGAAATAAAATAAAATTAAATTAAAAGCTTTATTTTCCATTAGGGCATAAAAAATAATAGGTGAAATGGTAAGTAAAATGATAATATAACACAGCAAACAATGCCACCACTAAACCATGCGGAACACCAAAACACTAATGATGGCAAAACAAAACAATCCACTACCACAGAAAACATACTATTATAACCGTTATAACCGTATGTTTTATCATAGACAAAAAGAATTACATCAATATTGTTCTTATTTCTGGTATTGCACATAATCGGTCATGATTTCCTCATTTACAATGGAGAGGCAAGGGCGTCATACTCAGCATTTGCTAGGGTTCTTACTGCTCTTTTTTTTGTATTAGCAATACATTATTAATTTCAGCAAACCCACCCCAAAGTCTGAGCCCATACAAAAGAACTTCTTGAAAAAGCGATATAGAGTTTATTTAACAGTTTTTACTCAGACAACTTTTTTAAGATAACTCTGGAGAGTTTACTGCATACTAAGGTTATGAGGGCTACAAGTCAGTTTTGTATCAATGATAATACCCAAGAGAAGAGCTTAACAGAGGTCACGCACGTCATATTTTAATGGGTTTTTTTTTCAGCGTAAAGACCAAATATTGTGTTTTGGTTTCATTGAGGAGAGACAAAAAAGCTTATCTATATGGTATCATGCGATCAGTTCATTATTTCTATGGGGTTTGATTCATAGTATTTCAACTATTTTAGCACTATGTTAACTAGATAAAAGAATTTAAATTAGTTATAGGGTCCAGATGCTTGTCGGTAGCGTGTTGAATAATTTTATCGCTAGCGATGGGTACTTTAAGTGTGTGGCCAAGTCAACAACGGGGTGCACGCACAGGTCACAAAGCTTTGTGGGTCCTTAGTAGTTGTGCTGCATTTTGGTTGAAAAGTTGGTCTCACAGATTCTAAAAATATGGAGTCTGAAAAATTATATTCATTACCTATAATTATTACGTCTATAATCCAACTTTCGCATAGCACCTGAAAATTAAAGTTTTGGAAATTACCGACCACAACAACAACAACAACTGCTCAACAAGTGTTGGACAGGGGAGTGAACCTGAAGGGAGGAAATTTTTCAGGTGTCAACTTTTATGGGATGGTTTTATAAATGTATCGATGCCTTGGAAACAATTGAAAATAAATATGGATTCGTACAGTGGGATTAGATTATAAAATCAGAAGCTGGTCATAGTTCCAAATGATTCAATAGAATTTATTCGCCGTTCAGGCTTTATCACATACATTTACAAATCTTTGTTTTTAATACAAGATAAAACGATAAAACATACCCAACCCTAACCAGTAGAGTAGGTTTGTTAGGTACTTACTCTGGAATCATTGGGTATACATCTTGGGATATGTATAATCAATGCTGAAAATCATATTCTTCTTGTCATTTTCCAATGAGTAAAAAAGCTCCAAAGGGGGGAATGGCCGGCATTCTGCTCATAATGGTCCTCCTACGGACGGTCCAGGTCCAGGTAGAAAGGTGAAAAACGTCAATATTATGGCGTCGGTCTGCTCCTGTTGTTGATAGTTTCTACAGTTAAAATCTTAAGTGGATTTATTTATTCAGAAGTGCCGTTCTTTAATATTATTACGAACACTCTTCTTTGACATGTTTTCATAGTGCTTGTAAGACAGTGTTAAACTTGAATTAATGGCAGACGGTGACGATTTCGGCTCCAAAAGACACAAGAAACACAAAAAGGAGAAAGAGGGTAAACATTTTTTGTTTGACTTTTCTGAATAATTTTCATATGCCTGCCTACATTACTCAGCTTGTAAAGTCACATTTTGTTAGTTTATTTGGCTGCACTTTACTTTACACTCATTCGAATGGAAATATCGATCAATATATCGATTGTTCGATAAGTTATATCGTTTGGTTAATTAGGTAAGGTTAACCTAACCTAACTAAACAAACAATATAGGTATCGAATGAAACAATCGAACAATCAATAGTTTCATCCGAACGAGTGTAGGACGTAAAGTAAAGTGCAGCCGTTTATTTTAGTCAATCCTACCAGGCCGTAACTTACCTAGGCCTAACTTATATGCCTACAGTATTTTTTGGTTAGCCTCCAGGCCTATCCTAAAAATAACACAGATAGTTGCCTAGGTCTAACTAATTAACTAACCAGATCTCTTTTCTCCCAGACCCTCATTGGATAGGCTAGGTACAGTTTCTTAACACAGGGCTAACTTAACTTAAATATCGATTGAGGCATTTCTGAACTTTTCTTCTAAACCTTTAAGGCCCTAAACCATTCCTACGATCCTAATAAACGATAAATACCTTTATTATTATTTAAGGTGCAGAAACCACAAAAAATTGTGTAAATATACAGAACTAAGTTAATAAAGTTACTTTCCTAAGGCACAGAGCACATCGCACACCTAAGTTATTTAACTTTGGAACAAAAAGTGAAACTTACGGATTTAAACCTACTTCGGTTGGAACTGAAACAAATAGTGATCTTATTTAGACATGTGGGAAGCCAGGTCGGGGCTTAAGTATACAGGTTCGTGGCTGTTCGTGTATTGAAGTTATGTTAGATTAAGAAGGTAAAGCGTAGGTTATAACTTAGGCAATCGGGTTGTTTATTGATGTTACACCCATGTTTTTAGGTACCGTATTATCTTTTGGAATAGTTGATTAAGTGACGAGACAGTTTAAAAAATGCTTTGCTTGTCTCGTAGTTTAATCATTTAGGTACTAAATACCTACCTTACTAACTTACATATGTTCTAGAAACCCTGATAATTTAGCTTTTCATAATATAGCTTACTTGGTTTATGTTTTGTTTCAGAGAAGCCCGGTCTCCGGTTAATCCTCAAGGTTGGTAGTTCCTCTACCCCTGAGCACAGTAACGATTCCCACGGTCCCGGGGCAGGAGGGGACGAAGAGTCGATGCAGTCTGTAGGCTCATACCCTCCTGGGCAATATGACGACAGACAGCACAAGAAGAATAAGAAGAAGAAAAAGAAGAAGGAAAAGGACAAGGATAAAGAAAGAGATAAGCATGACAAAAAGAGAAAGCACCATCATAAGGCAAGTCAGCGAAAACGTTTCTGTTTGTTTGCTCTAAGCTTTGAAGTTCTTTACTGTTTGTTTCTTGAAGTTCTTTACTGTTTGTGTCAATATGCTTTAATAATACAATATATGAGTCAAATCAAAGTATAGGTCTACCTACATTGAGAGGGATTCAAAATTTACTTTTGGTTCAAGATTCACAAGATCTTTATTTGTCATTAAGTTAGTAATACACAATATATTTATCAAACAAATAAATATATAAGTTAGGCTTGGTCTATATTTTGATCTAATTTGGAAACTACATTAGCCTAATTTCTTACTAAACTATTAAAATTTTACAACAAAAAACACTTTTTTACCCAGCCCTGTTGCAGCAAACCTAAGTAGGCTACATGAAAAATAATTCTATTTAAATAGGGAATAAATGTGATATTTTTAAGGAGACATTATATTGTAAATCCAATCAGGCAAATGGAAATTCACTTAGTCTGCAGGTTTGCTGCGGTGGGGGTATTTTTCATTTCTGGGGATTTTCAAAAAATTTTCTTTTTTGTTAAAGTTACGGGATTTCAGAATTTTGTACTTTACCCATAATTGAAATGTGAATCTGATACGTTGGTAGCATTTCGTTTGCAAGGGTGGTAGTGCTGATAGCAGACGGCAAGTCGAGGAACGCAGCGAATCACCAAACACTGAGCACGTTCTAGCGGTACATCGAGGAACCTTCCTTTATCAGTCTATATTTAATTCTTTTGTCTATGGCTGTGCTGTAGTCTCTAACGATTTTAGACTATTGCAATTGTTATTTAATCTGATTTTAGGAGAAGAGAAAAAGATTAAGAGACGAGTCCAGCCAGGATGATATCAGTATGGGGGAAGAATCTCTCCAGGAAACACCTCGGTCAAAGAGAGCGGCCGTGGACAAAACTCCCGACGTAGGAGATGCACCAAGTATGTAGAACCACCACATGTGACAAATCAATTAACCAATTTATTTATTATTTTCTTATAGGCCTAATATTTTATTTTTATAGGTTCTGGTGGCCATAGCTTAAAGTATATTTTTCGATGATTTTGTCATCTTGTAAACATTAATTTGTCTTTTACAAATTTGAAGGTTTTCAGCTGAATCACAGTTTAAGATTTGTAGATGTGTCAAGATCAAGGAGAATGGATAAAAAATGTTTTTAAGACATTTCCCCTAATCCAATCATTTTGTTTATCACTCATTAGGCCTACAAAAAACTTCTATAAAAAAGAGTGTCTTGTGTTTTTGTTCAAAACAATCCATATTGGACTCATCATACAATAGATTAGCATTAGGCTATTCTCACGTCCGTTTATAGTTGCCTGTGTTTTGTTATGGGAGTTACCTCTGCTGTTTAGTATTGGCTTTAACATTATAGCTAACATAAGTAGTAGTAAGGCTTCCACACTCATTAACATAATGAAATTGTCCTCAGAGTACCTAAGTTCTGATGTTTGGCCTCTCTGCTGACAGCCATAACAGCTCTGGAGATTTTTCTCTGCAAGGCTAAAACGTCAGCACTTAGTAATAACAAAATGCCTTGGTTGCCTGCAGTCATTTGAAACTAGTGTTACATACGTTTCCACTTGAATGCTTCATCAGGAAAATTAATTATCCACTGTAGCTTCTTGCATGACATATAAGCTTACACAAATGATAAATACGATTATAAGGTAACATTGAATCAGTTAAAAGCCGTATAAATCATTGCTGTACACCATCAACCATTTTAGAGGCATTCAAACACAGTATTTTTGTTGCCAGTGATTGGTAGCCCTGGCAGTAGAGAGCCGCGGCTCTGTGTGCAGTTGCTGCGGCAACGCCAGGAGATGATGTCTGCTAAGAGCCCGCTGCAGAAGCTGCTGGACAATCTGCAGCAAAGCTTGGAGAAGAAGGATCCGCAGCAGTTCTTCGCTTGGCCGGTGACGGATCAGATTGCCCCTGGATACTCGCAAATCATTCACCAGCCGATGGACTTCAGCACGATGCATCAGAAGATTGAGGATAACAATTATGCCACTTTGAAGGACTACGTGGTGAGTCAAAAAGTGTTAACTCCATGTTGGAGTGTTAGCTCAGTCGAGCATCTATGGTCATTAAGTTATTTGATTTACAGTAATACTGTTATATACGTTAAGCGTAGTTTTGTGTTCAAAATTGAGATTCAACCGTAATTCTGATATAGTGTAACCCAGGATTGAAAAGCTATACAAATAATATTGCATTTTCAATACAATAAAACTCATCCCTAAAAACTTACACTGGAACGCAAAGGTATTAGTGTTCATCACACTTGATGATAAACAAAGTTTGGCCTTCTTGGAAATCAGGCTATCACTTAGATACTTAGATGAAAACTTAATTTTTGAAAGTAATATAATCAAATCATTTAAAAAAAATCATTACTTAGCTGGAAACAATACCAACGGTTTTGGCCTCCAGATTCCACTGTGGGGCCCTATCCTTCGATCACCCCAACTTAACACATCTCAGGAACAGAACCCCTTATTAAGCAACAGCCTTTTAAATATTGTAGGATAGCACAACAAGTTATTGTCATACAACTGTACACACACAACATTTGGTTACCAAACACTTAGTTGTTACAATAGATTTTAATTCTATTTAGTTTTTTGTTTTTCCAGGATGATTTTAAACAGATGTGTGGCAACGCCATGATCTACAATCACCCAGAGACTATCTACTACAAGGCTGCCAAGAGGTTGCTGCATGCTGGACTCAAATTTGTCTGCGAGGAAAAGATCAGGTTAGCCATTGCAGTTGATTTTTGTGGTTTACCTTAACTAGTTTGTACAGCTATTTTTTTTTCTTGGTCCATGAAGAGCATTCAAAACTAATTGGAGTAGTTTTGCATTGTTTTGATCATGTAAAAAATAAGAAGAATAGTTGATTTAGGGTGTCTAGACAGATATCCCCGACAAAAGTCCCTGATGGTTAATTTGGATCCCAGATGTTCTGAAAACCTCCACAATTTATTTTGTGTCCCCAATGTTCATGATAGTTGGGATTTGCTCTGTTAACCAATTTAATTTCCTTTTAACATGATGACTGATGAGCTAAGTGGACTCACCGAAGGCATCTCATCTGACAACAATGTGTCTTGAACCAGCTGTTGTAGTATAATTAGGCTAACAGTATTGCATTAACTCTTAAAGTATCACTAAAAATTTCATTGCGTTAAGTCCCTAAACCAATAACCCCTTTAAACAATTTATTAGGGCAAAAACTGTAGACGCCCAGGATTTGAGACTGAATTGACCCTATGGAAGCCTTGCGGTTAAATTTAAACAACATTTTCTGTTCAGGTCTATGGCAGTCACAATGCCGTGGATGCTACAGATCCCGAAGGAAGCGCTTGGGTTTGACCTTGGTCCTGCTGGAGGTCACAGCCCCCCCACTGACAGAGAGGCGGGGGAGGAGGAGAACGTACCTCCACCAGCTCACCCCCCAAGACGGGGGCCCAACTTTGTGCCCGAGTAAGTTGTTCAAACGCAAATATTAGTGTTGTTATTGTACAGTAGATCTTAGGTGATGACCGCTTCCTTTTGAATGAGTAAGACTCGAGGCCGATGTTATGGATATATTTATAATCCAGTTGAATAGTTGTTTGCCTCGAACATGGATTAGCTACGAATCCAAAACGTCGGCCCCTAGTCTTACTAGTGACTTGAAGACCTTAAAATTAAAAGAAAACGTTCTTTTGAAGCCGTTTCTTTTCAAATCCTCCAGAAGCTCTAAAGTTTGAAGACAGATGATAACTTTTTTCAACTGGAAAATAAATTTTATCATATGCATATCAGCTGCAGTACATTTTTCAATTTTCAGGAGCAAGTTTGAGGCTATACCTGACGATCTTACGCCTGACGAAGTTCTTGAACAGACTCGTAAAGCTGCACAAAAAGTGAGGCAACGTCTTGATCTGAAGAAAGTCAACACCAAGGTAATACAAGACACCAGTAAATGCTTTAAATTCTGCCTTTTTGGATCTCTTGAAGAATTCTCATTGAATGTTTTTTAAATGGAAAAAAAACAGAATAATTTTAGCTTGGAGTCAAAAGGTCATCTTAATTGCAAGAGATGCAAAGTAGGAAATAATTGTAACAACTTGAGTTTGGTAAGATTTAAAGTTGAAAGAGCAAAAGTCTCAGTATTATAGGAAAACCAATTAGAATCTTCTATAGGCAGAAAATGAACATAAAAATTAATAATACCAACTCGTTCTTATTGACTCCTTAATCAACTTGAATTTGCATGAGTAGCCTATACTGAAGTCTAACTGTATTTTACTGCTTGGCTTTTTAAAACAATCGGTTATTAGCTTGAATTACTACATGTGCCTTCAAAGTTGAGGTAGTGCGTGAGGTAGTAGAGTTTTCAAAATAGAAGATTTTATGTTCTTTTTAATTGGTCCTTTTTTCTGCGTTTGTTTATTTGATAACAACAAGTCTTGATTTTATTGGACTTAAAATGCCTACCACATGTGCATGTTTAATTGAATAAAAACATTCAATTTCTCAATTGGGTTGGGTTAGGTTTCTACCACATTTTCATATCCATTTAAAAAGCGTACGATTCCTTCAAAGCAAGTAGACTAATTTAGGTTGGGTAGACAATTTTTATGTTCATGTAGAAATACTTATAATTTTCATTCTCACATTCACATTCACTCATCACATTTTCATTTATGATTAAAAAAAAAGGTTCTAACAGCTAAGGTTGGGTAAGGTACTTCATTTTCACGTTCAATTAAAGTAACTTTCAATTCACATCCAATCGGTTAGACTAAAAACATACAGACTGAGCTGTAGGCTAACAGCATGTGTTGTACGCTTGATGCTGTGGTGGATGCAAGCATTGTGTGTGTGGTGACAGATGGGATTCCTGCGCACGCAGAGAGACGGCACCACGTCGCTGGCCATCCTGGTGCCGACAGAGGGTCTGGACCCGGAGAGCAACGAGAGACCCGTCTGTCTGGGTCAGCTACTGGCAAGATACAACACGGCAGTGGCACTCTGCAAGGCTTCCGAGAGGACCGCAGGAACATGAGCAAATCTGGTGGGTTACTGTATCTAGTTAGAATGAATAGAATAAAGGGATATCAGCTGGCTTACCTTTTTTCTCTCTAAGACGTTAGGCTCTAGCCAGGGATTGTTTCACATTACTTTAGGCTAGACTAGGGATTGTGGCATTATCACTTAGATAAACCCCATCGGTGATTTGGCGAGATTTGATCCGTGACTTCAGAGACTGAAGTCCTGCGCTCTAACACGAGACCAGTTCGCTCCCCGGTTTACCTTCGGAAAAGTCTAGAAGACCATAGTAAACACACAAAAATATTGAGCAATTCACTTTCTCTAGGCTACACTTGACAAAATTTGCAAGGTCACAATTTTTGTTCTGTGTGCCTGTGTATGGCCTACCTGGACTTTTCATAAAATAAAGTAGCTGATACCCCTTTCATCTAAAAATCATAATTCTGGTTTAAAGCCGTTCCTTAAACATCTAACTGTTAATGATGGATGAAAGGGGTAAATTTGGCATCACTCTGCAGACAAATATGGAGACAATGACAATAGTTCCTAAAATTCTGTGTTTTATATCCTTTTACTTTCAACAATTTTTTTGTTTTAGTAAGGCACTGGACCAACCTATCCACCACAAAAGCCTTAAAACTTGACATGTAGCCATATTTCCCAAATAATATTATAACTGTTGAATGAATAATTTTTTGTGGTGTTTGACAAACGTTTTGGGATCCCCCTCTGGCTACTTTAGTCTTTTACTTTTTAGCAAATTTCCCATAGGCTATAGGGAATAAGCTATTTTAATTTAAACATCCCTCAATTCCGTCCATGAGCCTCTTAGCAATTCCTAACAGCTTAAGGAGGCCAATTTCTGTGTTTAGACACAACCAATTTTCCACCCAGTTGTATTCCATTTAGATTTGGATAAGGACTCCACAAAAATCAGCTGTTTACCGTACTGAATCCAGGCAGTAGTTTTTATTAAAATAATATTAATATTGGCGTGATGTAACCTTTCCTAGACCTTCTTTAAATTTTAATTAACAATATGATTCATGTACAGTGAAGCCTCTGTATTACGGAGCTTTTGGGTCGTACGCTCCGTCCTACGACTCGACATTCGCTAACCTCTCCAAGGAGGAGTCCGACCTCGTATGGAGATGATACGGCCGTGCAGTACGCTGAGAGGTAAATATTCTGCATCCAATGTATTTAAAGTAGGCCCATGATAAAAGCTGGTTTGTTTGTGGTAAGCAACCCTGTTGTATAATTTTTTGTTTTATTTCGTGTACAAATGTGAATATGGATCTGTACAATTAATTAATTGCAGGAATAAAAATATAACGGCTAAGAATGTTTACTAATAGAAGTGTCCACAAATATACACATTCGTATTTGACAGTAAATTATTGATTTTAATCGCTATGGGATCCAAACAATTTTTTTTTATCTTAGGACAAATATATTTATGGCTTTTCCCGTGTTTTACTAGTGATTTTTTCATAGTTATTATTTATTTGTTGTGGTGAACTGAAGGTGTAACACTACTTCCGTTATAATATTATTTATCCTATTACATTGAATAACACCCACATCGACACATAGGTAGGTTTGCTAAAGATTTCCTTTTAAATCAACCATGTTTATTCCTTAAAATTTTTTGTAACGCTTTCTTGAAATAAGAATAGTATTCACCTTGTAGGTAGGGTTGAAAAAAAAAACATGATACTGGTAAACATGTTCTCAATTGTAGGTGATATACATTGTTTGTTTTGCAGTATCCTAAACTTGCCAAAGACTGCGACTACACTCTGACGATGGTAGACAACCTGCTAGATCTACTGACTGGGGGAGATCACCGGAAGACTAAAAAGGTACTTCTAACAATGTTTCTATGTTTAATAGTTTGTTTTATTTTGATTTTGAGGTATGCGGGATAGTGACATTTTATTTTGAATGGGATAGTTAAGACTAGAAACTTATACTAGCTTAAAGGCAGGGTTATATTATGCCAACTGCTATGATTCAGGTGTTGGAGGAGCGTAAGAAGTTCAGAGAAGAAGAGGAGAGGGTACGTCAGCTGATGACCCCCGCCACAGCCACCCCCCACGGCGGGGGATGTCAAGGTGGACGTGTCACAACTCCGTACACTCGCAGACTTGGGGATAGACACCTCATTCTTGGACCAGTTAGGTAAGTCCAACAGTTAATTTTTGCTACTAAGATAAAATCCAAACTTTATTCTGATGCAATCCTATAATCTCTATAGTCAGTGGCTCAGTTGATAAAGCAACATACTATGAAACCAATTCAATATACTTGAGTACATGAACGGTACAGAAAGGTGTACATTTACAACAAAGTAAAAAAGACAAAAAACAATGTGGCAAAAACAATGTGTTTAAAGTTACTTTATACAGTGGAACTTCGATATCAAGACCATCGATAACAAGTCTATCTTGATAACAAGTGTAGATTTTAAATCCCCTAGAATTTATTTGACTCCTAATCACATATTGCAAACCTCGATAAGAAGTCAACCTTTGATGAAAAATCTTATTTAATAATACCCCATGAGAGTCTTATTATCAAGGTCCTAATGTAATTTTTACCCAAATTAGGGCTTTCAAATGTAGGCCTATTTATTTTGCAATTAAAATGCTTTTTCTTTTGTTATTACTTTTTTAGCGTTAGTTGCTAATTTTAATTTTAATTTTTTTATTTTTATTAATTGTATGAATGCTTAATTATCTAGACAATGTCTCCTTGTTTGAGCAAATTGTTGTTTTTACATGTTTACACAGCTCTTAAACAAAAAAATTAAAAATTCACTTTAAAAAAAAAAAAATCCTAATCATTTTCTTTAGGAGTTTCTGATCAAATTAGTGTTAAATAATTCAAAAATCAGATAATAAATTATGTTTTGACTTCAGAAAAGGCTGGCAAGGAGGATAACGCAATGCAGGAAGAGGGTTGGACCAGACATCGGCTCTGTTGGAGAAGTTACAACAAGCACAGAATGATCGGCCTCAGTGCTCCTCCGCCTACGCATCTGGGCAACATTATGCACGCCTACGGAGACTGAGCTCAACCTAGGTAA